>NC_085926.1:186631515-186934545 GCF_029289425.2 Pan paniscus | reverse complement strand
TTCTTTCTTTGTACTGTCTTTGTTTGGTATTGGTATCAGAGTACTACTGGTCTCATAAAATAAGGTAATAAGTGTTTCCTCTCTATTCTCTGGAAGAAATTGTGCAAAATTTGTGTTAATGCTCCTTTAAATGTTTGGTATTATTCTTTAGTAAAATCATTTTGGTCTCAAAATGGTATTTTTTTACTTCTTTTTTTTTAAGAGACAGTCTAGCTCTGTTACCCAGAATCAAGTGTACTAGCATAATTTTAGCTCACTGCAGCCTTGAGTTCCTGGGCTTCAGCAAGCCTCTTGTCTCAACCTCTTGAGTAGCTGTGCGCCACCACACACAGCTAATTTTCAAACTTTTTGTAGAGATGGAGTCTCATCTTGTTGTCCAAGCTGGTCTCAAACTCCTAATCTCAAGCAATCCTCCCATCTCGACCTCTCAAAGCACTGGGATTACAGGTGTGAGCCACTGTGCCCAACCTTGAGATTTCTTAATTATTAGTTTTTAAATTATTAATCCAATTTTGTAATGATTCTAAGACAACTTAGATTATCTATTTCAACTTGTTTGAATTTTTGTGGTGTCTAATTTTTTAGGAATTTGTGTATTTTTTTAGTTGTTGAATTTATAGCACATAAAGCTTTTCACAGTGTTCTCTAATTAGCAATGTAATGGCTGCAGCATCTGTCATAATATCCTCTATTTCATTCCTGATATTAGGGATGTCATCTCCCTTTTTATTTTTACTAGTATTGTTAGAGATTATTGATTTTACTGACTTTTTTGAAGAATCAGCTTTTGCTTTCATTAACTTTGTCTATCATTTCTCATTTTAAATCTTATTAATTTCTGCTATAATCTTTCTTATTTTTTCTTATGCTTGCTTCGGATATATTTTGCTTTTTTTATAATCATTTGTGAAAGAAATTTAGATTATTGATTTGAATTTTTTTTTCTTGTGTACAGGAAAGCGTTAACCCAGTTGTCCTGAGTTGCTCCAACTTTGCAGTTCTCAAGAAAGCCCTATTCTGTGGTGAGGCCTTAAACAGTTCTTGGGAATTGAGATCTTGGAATGTTCTAACTGCTAGGAATGCTTTAAACACTTGGGACCTTGAGCCATATTATGCCAGGCTTTCTAAATAGTTTGTATGAGGAATGTGATTTATGAACAAACTCATTTCCTTTGGGGACCTGGATCTTCAGCAACTGTGGTCAGTCCTACAGATACTATATCCCTATGTAACCAACCCACAATGAAAATTGTGAACTTATAGGCTTAGACAAGTCTCTGTAATAGACAAAACTTTACATGCACCTTCACAATTTATTCTTGGAAGAATTAAGTGCATCTTATGTGTATTAAGTGTATTTTCTAGTGACTCCACTAGAAGAATATTCTTAGAAGCTTGTGCCTGATTTTCTCCAAACGTTACCCATACACCTTTTCTCTTCACTGATTTTTCTTGGGACCCTTTACTATAATAAACCACAATCATGAGTATAATGACTTCTAAGTCCTAAAAGCTCTTCTAATAAAATCACCAAAACAGGAGTGGTCTTGGGGACCTCCAAAACACTTTGCTTCTAGAGTAAGTTTTTACTGCTATAAATTTCCCTCTCAGGACTGCTTTAGATGCATCCCATATGTTTTGACACATTATTGTTTCAATTTAATTTGGTTTTGTATATGTATTAAATGTCCTTTGAGATTTCCTTTTTGACCAATAAAGTATTTAGAAGTATGTTGCTTAATTCCCACATATTTTGAGAATTTCCTGTAGACTTTATTTATTTCTAGTTTGATTCCATTGTAGTCAGAGAAAACACACTGTATGATTTCAGTTCTTATAAATTTGTTGAGGTCTATTTTATGGCTCAGAATATGGAATATATAACTGAATGTTAAATGGGCACTTGAAAAAAAGTTTATTCTGCTATTGTGTGGAGTTTTTACATATGTCGTTTAGATACTATTGGTGAATAATTGTGTGGTTCATATCTTTTAAGTATTTTCTGATTTACTGTCTAGGAGTTCTAGGAGTTCTATCAGTTGCTGAAAGGTAATGTTGAAGTACTGAATTATAACTGTAGATTTACCTATTTCTCCTTGCAAATCTATCAGTTTTTGCTTTATGCATTTTGAAGCTCTGTTTTTTGGTGTGTACAAAAGTTGATCCTTTTATTCTTATGTAATGTAACTTTTTCTCTAGTAATTTTCTTTGCTCTGAAGTCCACTTTATTAGATATTAATACACCACACCTGCATTTTTGCTTAAAGTTTGCATGGTAAATTTTTTCTATTCCTTTATTTTCAATCCACCCATATCATTGAAGTTAAAGTGAATTTCTTGTAATCAGTATATCATTGGGTCTTTTTTGTTCACTCTACCAATCTCTTTCTTTGATTGATGTATTCAGATCATTTATATTTAAGATAATTTTTGATATGTTGGTACTGAAGCCTAGTATTTTATTGTTTGTTTTCTATTTCATCTGGTTCTTGTTACTCTGTTACTCTTTTATTGCCTTCCTGTGGGTTATATGAACATTTCTTATTATTCCATTTTGATTTATTTATAGTATTTCTCAGAGTACTTCTTTGTACAGCTTTTGTAGTTTTTTGTGGGGTGGGGATATTACAACATATACATATGGCTTATTATATGGCTTATCACATTCTACTGGTATCAACATTTCAGACATGGAATCCTCCCTTTAATTTAGGTCCATTTTCCTTCTCCACTTTTAAATATCATTGAATGTCAGATGGTAAGAGAATTTTTATTTCAGTGATCAATTATGATTTATAAAACTCATGAGGGGAAGGATAGTCCATTGTATGTACTCATATTTCTGCTATTTTTTGTTCCTTCTTTCTTCCTAACAGTCCAAAAAAATTATCATTTTCTTTTTTTAAAGTTTTATTTTAGGTTCAGGGATACATATTCAGGTTTGACATATAGTTAAACTCATGTCGCCAGGGTTTGTTGTACAGATTATTTCATCACCCAGCTATTAAGCCTAGTATCCAATAGTTATTTTCTCTGCTCCTCTTCCTCCTCAGTCCTCTACCCTCAAGTAGTCCCCAGTATCTGTTGTTCCCTTCTTTGTGTTCACAGGTCCTCATCATTTAGCTCCTACTTACAAGCGAGAACACGTGGTATTTGACTTTCTCTTCCTGCATTAGTTTGCTAAGGATAATAGCCTCCAGCTCCATCCATGTTCCCACAAAAGACATGATCTTGTTCTTTTATATGGCTGCACAGTATAACATGGTGTATAGGTACCACATTTTCTTTATCTAATCTGTCATTGGTGGGCATTTAAGTTGATTCCATGTCTTTGCTATTGTGAATAGTGCTGCAGTGAACATTCACAGGCATGTGTCTTTATGGTAGAATGATTTATATTCCTCTAGGTGTATACCCAGTAATGGGATTACTGGGTCAAGTGGCAGTTCTGTTTTTAATTCTTTGTGGAATTGCCCCACTGCTTTCCATAATGATTGAACTAATTTACACTCCCACCACCAGTGTATAAATGTTCCTGTTTCTCCACAACCTCACTATCATCTGTTACTTTTTGACTTTTTATAAATAGCCAGTCTGACTGGCATGAGATGGCATCTTGTTGTGGCTTTGATTGGCATTTCTCTAATGATCAGTAATATTGTGCTTTTTAAATATGCTTGTTGGCCACATGTATGTCTTCTCTTGAAAAGTGTCTGTTCATGTATTTTGCCCACTTTTTAATGTGATTGTTTGTTTTTTTCTTGTGAATTTAAGTTCCCTATAGCTGCTGGATATTAGACCTTTGTCAGATGCAATGTCTGCAAATATTGTCTCACATTCTGTACATTGTCTGTTTACTCTGTTAATAGCTTCTTTTGCTGTGCAAAAGCTCTTTAGCTTACTTAGATCTCATTTGTCAATTTTTGCTTTTGTTGAAATTGCTTTTGGCATTTTTGTCATGAAATATTTGCCTATTCCTATGTCTAGAATGATATTGCCCAGTTTGTCTAGGGGTGTTTTATAGTTTGGGGTTTTACATTTAAGTCTTTAAGCCATCTTGAGTTAATTTTTGTATATGGTGGAAGGAGTCCAGCTTCAATCTTCTGCATATGGCTATCCAGTTCTCCAAACACCGTTTATTGAACAAGGAGTCTTTTCCTCATTGCTTGTTTTTGTCAGCAATGTCAAAGATCAAATGGTTGTGAATGTGTGGCCTTATTTCTGGGCTTTCTATTCTGTTTCACTGGTCTATGTGTCTATTTTCGTACCAGTATCATGCTGTTTAGGTTACTGTAGCCCTACAGTATAATTTGAAGTTCAGTAATGTGATGCTTTTGGCTTTGTTCTTTTGGCTTAGGATTGCCTTTGCTATTCAGGCTCTTTTTTGGTTCCATATGAATTTTTAAATAGTTTTTTTCTAGTTCTGCGAAGAATGTCATGGGTACTTTGAGAGGAGTAGTGTTGAATCTGTACAATGCTTTGGGCAGTATGGCCATTTTCATGGTATTGATTCTTCCTATCCATGACCATGGGATGTTTTTCCATACGTTTGTGTTATCTCTAATTTCTTTGAGCAGAGTTTCAAAATTCTCATTGTAGAGATATTTTACCTTTCTGGTTAGCTGTATTCCTAGGTATTTTATTCTTTTTTGTGGCAATTGTGAATGGGATTGCCTTCCTGATTTGGCTCTCAGCTTGGCTGTAGTTAGTATATAGGAATGTTAACAATTTTTGCACATTGATTTTATGTCCTGAAACTTTATTGAAGTTATTTATCAGCTTAAGGAGCTTTTGAACCAACACTATGGGGTTTTCTAGATATAGAATGATGTCTTCCACAAACAGGGATAGTTTTACTTCCTCTCTTCCAATTTGGATGCCGTTTATTTCTTTCTCTTACCTGATTCCTCTGGCCAAGACTTCCAATACTATGTTGAAAAGGAGTGGTGAGAGAGGGCATACTTGTCTTGTGTCAGTTTTCAAGAGGAATGCTTCCAGCTTTTCTCCATTCAGTATGATGTTGGCTGTGGCTTTGTCATAGATGGCCCTTATTATTTTGAGGTATGTTCCTTCAAAACCTAGTTTATTGAGTTTTTTGTTTGTTTCTTTGTTTGTTTGTTTTTGAGACGGATTTTCGCTCTTGTTGCCCAGGCTGGAGTGCAATGGCGCAATCTCAGCTCACCACAACCTCTGCCTCCCAGGTTCAAGTGATTTTCCTGCCTCAGCCTCCTGAAAAGCTGGGATTACAGGCATGCGCCACCACACCCGGCTAATTTTGTATTTTTAGTAGAGACTGGGTTTCTCCAGGTTGGTCAGGTTGGTCTCAAACTCCAGACCTCAGGTGATCCACTCACTTCAGTCTCCCAAAGTGCTGGGCTTACAGGTGTAAGCCACCGCACTCAGCCAAGAGTTTTTAACATGAAGGAATGTTGAATTTTATTGAAAGCATTTTCTGCATCTATTGAGACAATCATGCAGCTTTTGTCTTTATTATGTGATGAATCACATTTATTGATTTGTATGTGTTGAATCAACCTTGCATCCTGGGGATGAAGCCTACTTGATCTATATTACCTTTCATTCCAGACTATCAAGGTTTGAATCCCAGCTATATAACTACTATTTATGTGATTTTAAGAAAATTACTTAACCTCACTATGCCTCAGTTTTTTCATGTTTAAAACTGAAACAAAAATATTGACTATCTCACAGACCTTTTCTTTTTTTTTCCTTTGTTTTTTTCATTTTGTTTTTGTTTTTGTTTTTTTAAGATGGAGTCTTGCTCTGTCGCTCAGGCTGGAGTGCAGTGGCGCGATCTCAGCTCACTGCAACCTCCACCTCTTGGGCTCAAGCGGTTCTCTTGCCTCAGCCTCTCAAGTAGCTGGGACTACAGGCGCATGCCACCACGCCCAGCTAATTTTTTGTATTTTTAGTAGAGACGGGGTTTCACCATGTTAGCCAGGATGGTCTTGATCTCCTGACCTCGTGATCCACCCACCTCAGCCTCCCAAAGTGCTGGGATTACAGGCATGAGCCACTGCACCTGGCCTTCTCACAGACTTTTTCTAAGATTTAATTGAGTTAATATTTGTGAAGTACTTAAGAACTGTGTCTGGCACAGAAAGTGCTTGGAAAATATTAGTTATTCTTACTGTCTTACTTGGAAACTTGGGACTACTTCATGTCATCCTCAAAACAATCCTATGAATTAGATATTATTGTTTAAATTTTAGACATCAGGAAACTGAGGCTCGCGAGGGTAAATAACTTGCCCAATATCACAGAACTAGCAAGCAACGGAGCCAGAACTGCTACTACTCTGCCCTGGGACACCCTAATGACTTTTGGAGCCTCAGTGCTAGTGCTAAGAGGGGCAGAACTAGATATGCTTACAGAAAGGACCCCATCTAAATGAAAATTCCTCAGTTTGCTCGATCTTGCTTGCTGGTATCTGTGCACGTGGGACGTTTTCAATGCTTCTAAGTATGCCTTATAGTTAATATATTTTGAGGTCCATTCCATCAATTCAGCCTGAGCAGCAAAAGCATAAATCATTCAACTCTCCTTCAGCCCCAGCGATAAAGGCTGAGTGTGTATTCTAAATACAGCTGTTGTAAGTTAGTCACATACTGGGTAAATTAGCCCCACAGACAACCCACTGCTTTCCTAAGGAAGCATCAGCTTTAAGAAACCAGCATTAACAATTATTTTTCTTAAAACAATTTCATGATGCATACCTCTTTGTTAGCAACCTTCTTTGTGGAGACTATATTAATTCTAACAGCGCCTTGACTTTTCCGAATCCATTGATCCAATGACTTGTTTTGTGGGCCCCACAAAGGGTAGATACACAGTTATAAATATAAAGAATAAAGCAGAATTAATTAGGTTGCGTGTTTGGTGCCATTTTATAGAAACCAGCTAACATTTTCACTTTCCGCCTATTACTGTGTCAATTGAGGCCAAACTACAATTGTGGAGACTTTCTGTGTACCAACATTACACTCCTGAGTACAAAGAAAATAATCTATTGATAAACATGTCAGAGATGGCTTTAAGGAGAGCAAAGCTTTGGATGATGAAAAGATCCCAGAGTGCAATGTTGACACTTCAGCTCTAACACATATTTACATTACTTGTCATCGCTGGGACCTCGCTCTTCCTAAGTGTGATATGTGATTGGGGACATAACTGATGATCTCCAAGGCCCCTTTCTTGCTGACAGTCTATGAGTACAAACTCACTCTACAGGTAGTGGATATCCCAGCCCAAATTGGCTTCAATTAACTCACTATGCAGAGGAAGATGGTGGAGGTCCAGAAAAAATCCTGACATATACATACTGTCATGTTAATATTCAGCATAATATATACACAACCTACAATATATGTACATACAACATATATATACACACAATATATACTTATATATACATATATACAAGATATATACGTGTGTATATATGTGTATACGTATATATATACACACACACATATACATACATACATACATACCCATAAATATACATATATGTATATGTGTGTGTATATATATATATATGTATATATATACTAATAGAAATATGAACCATGGTTCCAAAATTAGAATAATGCCCTCTTGTCCGCTATTAGTGAGTCATTTACTTCTGGTGTTTTATTCCATGTTTTTATTTCAACGTGAAGTTTGTCCACATCTATTAACACTTCTCTCCTGGGAGAGCAATCAAACAGAGAAAAGTGTCTGAAGAATTTTTAGAAAGTGATGGGGTTGTAGAAAAGAGCCCACAGAATGTGTAAAAAAAAAAAAAAAAAAGCAATCAGGGCTCTGTAAGAAGCAAATCCTCTTGCACGTGTCTTCTTATTACCATCTCTGATGATTTTTCTTCCTTTTATTGCCTTTTGTCTAGACAAAATAAAATTGCAGGAGGTTTACAAAATGATTTTCAATCTAAAAATCTTCTCTTTCATGTTAAAGCCCAGAGGGAATATTTTCTACTTTAGTGATTCAGACCTGAAGAAATAGTGTACCAATGCAAACGCGAGCAAGCACCTCATGGCTGAAGCATACCTCATGTGCTGGCAACACAAGCCGTAAGCCCGGGGCCTCAAATGCCACTGTGTATGAAACAATTTTGGATTCACTCACTGATTCCCAAGGAAGATTTTCTCACTCAGCCTGTGCTGTGTTCCCAGAAACTCCCCAATCCTAACGGGCCCTAGAGAGCTTAGAGAAAGCATGATAGATGTGATGTCAAGCCATTAATTTAGCAATGCTTCAAGGGGGAAGCAAGAATGATTAATTTTTACACTTCAGAAATTATCCTCAGGGGGAAGTGAGTTCAAGATGCAGTTGGAAGAGCACTGGATGTACAGTGGAAAAAAAATCATATGAACTTGGGGATGTATATCATCTTCAATCGTGACATAGTACTGAGGCTTTCCAAAGCACCAGCCATCATTTTGATTAGTAGCCTAAGACATTACAGTCCCAAAGGAGTAGGTGTGAACAAGAGTAAAAACTGAAAACCCCACCCTGCTGCAGTATCATGGATTCAATCTGTTCATCTGTCTGCACTGAGAGATTCTTGTAACCACTCCAGTTAGCATCATCTGAACCCCTACCATGTTCAAAAACCTATACTACGCACTTTCATGGGGGAATCTAACATGATTCTTGACCTCAAGGAACTTGTAAACTGGCAGGGGAACTAGTACATGAGTATAAATAATTATGATTAAGAGGAAAATGGTGTAATCATGGAGAGATTGATTACTTTGATTGGCAGGGAGACTTGAAGTTCTTTTCATTCATTTACTCAACATTTATTGAGGCCTATTTATTGGGTCCTGTACTCTGCCTGGTAGGAATCACACACAAATAAGGGGGAGAGAAAACAAACAGCAAAAATACCTCTGCTAGGCTGGGCATGGTGGCTCATGCCTGTAATCTCAACACTTTGGGAGGCAGAGGTGGGTAGATCAGTTGAGGTCAGGAGTTCAAGACAAACCTGGCCAACATGGCAAAACCCTGTCTCTACTGAAAATACAAAAATTAGCTGGGCATGATGGCATGTGCCTGTAATCCCAGCTAATTGGGAGACTGAGGCATGAGACTCGCTTGGACCCGGGAGGCAGAGGTTGCGGTGACCCAAGATCTTGCCATGCTCTCCAGCCTGGGCAATGGAATAAGACTCTCTCTCAGAAAAGAAAGAGGGAAGGAAGGAAGGAAGGAAGGAAGGAAGGAAGGAAGGAAGGAAGGAAGGGAGGGAAGGGAGGGAGGGAGAGAGAGATCCTCATACAAGAGGTGACATTGAAGCAGAGTAAGAAAGAGCAAATGGACAGGGAAGAGAGGGCCACTGCAGGCAGAAGAAACAGCATATAGAAAGGTAGGAGACTGGAAGGTAAGGGAAAAGCAGAGCAGTGAGAGAGGTTTTGGAGCCAGATCATAATGGGTGTAGTACTCTACCCTCTATGCCTGGAAAGGAACTGTATGGGTCAGTATCAGGACTCCACACATATTCCCTTGGACCTCATTACCAATTTCATGAACACTAGCTTTGGGTGGAATTTTACTCCTGACAACTAGCACCTGCCATCTCTTTGTTGGGAGGGCTGTTCTCAAATGGCCAGAAACTGTTTGCCTACACAGTCAGAGAATAAGAAGTGTCTGATATGTTACATATTCCCATCCACAACCCGGCCCTCTGGTCAGGAAGATGGAGAGTTTCCTTTAACAAATGACTGGTGAGTGAGGAATATAAATGCTCTAGCTCCCCTGCACCTTGGTTGGGACAAATTTTTGGGACTACCTACACGCTTCCCAAAACTTCCCTGTGAATCAGAGCCTGAGGGGGCCCTTGCGGACCTCTGGTTGATAGCGTACTCTGACTTGGCCTCCTTTTCTATTGGTTCCACTTCGCTATTACTCTACAAGTTATTCTTGGGAACATTTCCTTAAAATGCAATTTCACATGGATTTTTGCCTCAGGGTCTGCTTCTGAGGATCAAAACCTAAGCTAGGAACAGTAGAAGGTCTTTGGAAAGAAGAGGGAATAAGAGATAACACTAGAAGAAAGACAGTGGTACTTTTAGACTGGGCATTAAGAGATCTCTTCTAACTACCTGGGGACCTTAGAAAAGGATCTCATATTTCTAGCCTAAGTGTTCATAGACAAAACTTATAATTTAGCCAGGAGAAACTCTACAACTAAATACTAGGTAGCATTTTATTCAAACAGATAGTTTAGTTAGAGAAAAACTGTACACACATACCTCATTTTAATGCACTCCACTTTATTGCACTTTGCAGATGGTGCATTTTTTACAATCTGAAGGTTTGTGGCAACTCTGCATTGAGCAAGTCTATTGGCACCATCTTTCCACCAGCACATGCTTACTTCGTTTCTCTGTGTCACATTTTTGTAATTCTCAAACTATTTTAAACTTTTTTTCATTGTCATTATTATCCTATCTGTTATGGTTATATATAATCAGTGATTTTTTTTTTTTAAGAGACAGGGTTTCACTTTGTCACCCAGGCTGGAGTGCAGTCACGCAATCATAGCTCACCATAACCTCTACCCTGGGCTCAAGTGATCCTCTCACTCAGCCTCCCCAGTAGCTAGGACTACAGATGGGTACCACCACACCCGGCTTTTGTGTGTGTGCATCTGTGGGTGTGTGTGTGTAGACATTGTTGTCTTACTATGTTGTCCAGGCTGGTCTCAAACTCCTAGCCCTGAGGAGTTTGCCATTTAAATTTGTCATTTTATAAGAGCATAGTTTGTGGCACGCCAAAAATAATTACAACATTAATATCAAAGATCATTGATTACAGGCTAGATGCAGTGGCTTATGTTTGTAATCCCACCTCAGCCTTTCACAGTGCTGGGATTACAAACATAAGCCACTGCGCCTAGCCTATAATCAGTGATCTTTAATGTTAATATTGTAATTGTTTTTGGGGTGCCACAAACCATGGTCTTATAAAATGGCAAATTTAATTGTCAAATGTGTATACTCTGACTGTCCTACCAACTGGTCATCCTCCCGTCCTTCTCTGTCTCCTTAGGACTCTCTCCTCTTTGAGACATAACAATTTTGAAATTAGTCCAATAAATAATCCTACAATGACTTGTAAGGGTTAAAGTAAAAGGAAGATTTGCATGTCTCTCATTTTAAATCAAAAGCTAGAAATGATTAAGCTTAGTGAGAAAAGAATGTTGAAAACAACAACAACAAAAAAGACTGAAAGCTGAGCGTCTTACCCCAAACAGCCAAACTGTGAATGTAGAGGAAAAAATCTTGAAGGAAATTGAAAGTGCTACTTCAATGAATACACAAATGTTAAGAAAGCAAAACAGCCTTATTGCAGATACAAAGTTTTAGTGATCTTTAAAGAAGATCAAACAAGCTACAACATTCCCTTAAGCCGAAGCCTAATCCAGGGCAATGACCTAACTCTCCTTGTTACCAAAACACAAGGGTCCAGTCTAGGTCCTGTTGCTCTTTGTTACCAAAACACCAGGGTTCAGTCTAGGTCCTGTTGCTCACCACACAGAAAGCCAATCACTGAGACAATGAGTATTGGCTTTAACTGGGTACTGCAGCCAAGATGGGAGATCAGTCTCAAATCCGTCCTCCTGGCAGACTAAAATTAGGGGTTTATATAGCAGAGAAGAAATGTAACCACATATGGGAAAACAGAAATTAGGGAGGAGCAAGGAGCAGGAGTTGGTCAAGAGGAAGTGGAAGGTCACTTAGGCAATCATGGTGGGTGCGGGGTCTGGCATCTTATTGTCCGGATGCAGTGATCTGGTAAGTTTCAATTCCTTGATACTATCCGGGAGCCCAAATGTTTGGTTTCCTGAGAAAGAAACTCGGATAAGACAAAAATAATTTCCTCAAGTTTCAAGACTGGGAGGGTCAATTTCTATGTTTCCTCAAAAGAAACCATAAACATCAGTTCTATGAGAAAATTGGGCTGGTTTTATCTTCAATTCTATGAAGGCTAAGACAGGTGAGGAAGCTGCAGAAGAAAAGTTGGAAGCTAGTATAGGTTGGTTCATGAGGTTTAAAGAAAAAAGCTGTCTTCCTAAAAGTGCAAGGTGAAGCAGCAAGTGCTGATATAGGAGCCCCAAGTTATTCAGAAGATTTAGCTAAGATAATTGATGAAGCTGGCTACACTAAACATCTGATTTTCTTTTTTTTCTGTAAGTTATTGGGATACAGGTGGTATTTGGTTACATGAGTAAGTTCTTTAATGGTGATTTGTGAGATTCTGGTGCACCCATCACCCAAGCAGTATACACTGCACCATATTTGTAGTCTTTTATCCCTCACCCCTCTTTCACTCTTCCCCCCCAAGTCCCCAAAGTCCATTGTATCATTCTTATGGCTTTGTGTCCTCATAGCTTAGCTACCACATATCAGTGATAACATACAATGTTTGGTTTCCATTCCTGAGTTACTTCGCTTAGAATAATAGTCACGAATCTCACCCAGGTCACTGCAAATGCTGTTAATTCATTCCTTTTTATGGCTGCATAGCATATATATATATATATATATATATATAATAGTTTCTTTATCCACTCATTGATTGATGGGCATTTGGGTTGGTTCCACAATTTTGCAATTGTGAATTGTGCTGCTACAAACATGCATGTGAAAGTATCTTTTTCGAATAATGACTTCTTTTCCTCTGGTAGATACCCAGTAGTGGGATTGCTGGATCAAATGGTAGTTCTACTTTTAGTTCTTTAAGGAATCTCCACACTGTTTTCCATAGTGGCTGTGCTACTTTACATTCCCACCAGCAGTGTAGAAGTGTTCCCTGTTAACCACATCCATGCCAGTGTCTACTGTTTTTTGATTTCTTGATTATGGCCATTCTCGCAGGAGTAAGGTGGTATCTCATTGTAGTTTTGATTTGCATTTCCCTGATCATCAGTGATGTTGAGCATTTTTTCATATGTTTGTTGGCTATTTGTATATCTTCTTTTGAGAACTGTCTATTCATGTCCTTAACCCACTTATTGATGGCATTGTTTGTTTTTATCTCACTGATTTGAGTTCATTGCAGTTCTGGATAGTAGTCCTTTGGCAGATGTATAGATTGTAAAGATTTTCTCCCACTCTGTGGGTTGTCTGTTTACTCTGCTGACTGTTCCTTTTGCCGTGCAAAAGCTCTTTAGTTTAATTAGGTCCCAGCTATTTATTTTTGTTTTTATTGCATTTGCTTTTGGGTTCTTGGTCATGAAATCCTTGCCTAAAGCAATGTCTAGAAGAGTTTTTCCAATGTTATCTTCTAGAATTTTTATAGTTTCAGGTATTAGGTTTAAGTCCTTAATATATCTGGAGTTGATTTTTGTACAAGGTGAGAGATGAGGATCCAGTTTCATTCTCCTACATGTGGCTAGCCAATCACTCCAGCACCATTTGTTGAAAAGGGTGTCCTTTCCCCACTTTATGTTTTTGTTTGCTTTGTTGAAGATCAGTTGGCTGTAAGTAATTGGGTTTATTTCTGGGTTTTCTATTCTGTTCCATTGGTCTATGTGCCTATTTTTATACTAGTACCATGCTGTTTTGGTGACTATGGTCTTATAGTATAGTTTGAAATCAGGTAGTGTGATGTCTCCAGATTTGCTCTTTTTGCTTAGTCTTGCTTTGGCTATGTGAGCTCTTTTTTGGTTCCATATAAATTTTAGAATTTTTTTTTCTAATTCTGTGAAGAAAGATCCTGGTATTCTGATGAGGATTGCTTGAATTTGTAGATTGCTTTTGGCAGTATGGTCATTTTCACAATATTGATTCTACCCATCCATGAGAATGGAATGTGTTTCCATTTGTTTGTGTCATCTATGATTTCTTTCAGCAGTGTTTCGTAGTTTTCCTTGCAGAAGTCTTTCAACTCCTTTGTTATGTATATTCCTAAGGTGGTTTTTTGTTTGTTTATTTGTTTTGCAGCTTGTAAAAGGGGTTGAGTTCTTGATTTGATTCTCTGCTTGGTCGCTGTTGGTGTATAGAAGAGCTACTGATTTGTGTACATTAATTTTGTATCTGGAAACTTGGCTGAATTATTTTATCAGTTCTGGGAGCTCTCTAGAGAAGTCCTTAGGGTTTTCAAGGTAAATGATAAATATCATCAGCAAACAGTGACATTTTGACTTCCTCTTTACTGATTTGGATGCCCTTTATTTCTTTCTCTTGTCTGATTGCTCTGGCTAGGACTTCCAGTACTATGTTGAAAAGGAGTGGTGAGAGTGGGCATCCTTTTCTTGTTCCAGTTCTCAGAGGGAATGCTTTCAACTTTTCCCCATTCAATATTATGTTGGCTGTGGGTTTGTCATAGATGGCTTTTATTACATTAAGGTATGTCCCTTGCATGCCGATTTTGCTGAGAGTTTCAATCATAAAGGAATGCTGGATTTTGTTGAATGCTTTTTTCTGCATCTATTGAGAGGATCATGTGATTTTTGTTTTCAATTCTGCTTATGTGGTGTTTCACATTTATTGACTTGTGTACGTTAAACCATCCCTGCATCCCTGTTATGTAACCTACTTGATAATGGTGGATTCCCTTTTTGATATGTTGTTGGATTCGGTTAGCTAGTATTTTGTTAAGGGTTTTAGCATCTATGTTCATTAAGGATATTGGTCTGTAGTTTTCTTTCTTGGTTATGTCCTTTCCTGGTTTTGGTATTAGGGTGAGGCTGGCTTCATAGAATGCATTAGGGAGGGTTCCTTCTTTCTCTATCTTGTGGAATAGTGTCAAAAGGATTGGTACCAATTCTGTGAATGTCTGATAGAATTCTGCTCTGAATCTGTCTGGTCCTGAATTTTTTTTGTTGGTAATTTTTAAATTACCATTTCAAACCTGCTGCTTGTTATCGGTCTGTTCAGGTTATCTAATTCTTCCTGATTTAAGCTAGGAAGGTTGTATTTTCCCAGAAATTTATCCATCTCTTCTAGGTTTTCTAGTTTATGTGCATAAAGTTGTTCATAGTAGCCTTGAATGATCTTTTGTATTTCAGTGGTGTCAGCTGTAATATCTCCTGTTTTGTTTCTTAGTGAGGTTATTTGGATTTTCTCTCTTCTTTTCTCAGTTAATCTTGCCAATGGTCTATCAATTTTATTTCTCTTTTCAAAGAACCAGCTTTTTGTTTCATTTATCTTTTGTGTTTTTTGTTTGTTTGTTTCAGTTTCATTTAGTTCTTCTCTGACCTTGGTTATTTCCTTTCTTCTGCTGAGTTTGGGTTTAGTCAGTTCTTGTTGATCTAGTTCCTTGAGGCGTGACCTTAGATTGTCTGTTTGTGCTCTTTTAGGCTTTTTGATGTAGGTGTTTAGGGCTACGAACTTTCCTTTTAGCACCAAATTTGCTGTATCCCAGAGGTTTTGATAGGTTGTGTCATTATTGTCATTCAGTTCAAAGATTTTTTTAATTTCCATCCTGGCTGGTACTGGGGGTTGTCTGCACAGTGTCCTGTGATGTGAACCGTTTATGGTTCTCTCAGTCATGGATACCAGCACCTTTTCTGGTGGAGGTGGCAGAAGGTGCAGTGGACTCCCTAAAGGTCCTTAGCTTTGGTGGTTTAATGCTCTATTTTTGTGCTGGTTAGCCTTGGGCCAGGAGGTGGCGCTTTCCAGAAAGCATCAGCTGTAGTAGTGTGGAGAGGAACTGGTGGTGGGCAGGGCCCTAGAACTCCCAAGATTATATGCCCTTTGTCTTCAGCTACCTGTGTGGATAGGGAAGGATCGTCAGGTGGGTGCAGGGCTAGGTGTGTCTGAGGTCAGACTCTCCTCGGACCAGTCTTACTGTGGCTGCTGTGGGGTATGGGGGTGAGATTCCCAGGTCACTGGAGTTGTGTACCTAGGAGGACTATGGCTGCCTCTGCTGAGTCATGAAGGTCGTCAGGAAAGTGGGGGAAAGCAAGCAGTCAGAGGCCTCACCCAGCTCCCATTGCAAACTGAAGAGCCAGTCTCACTCCCACCATGCCCCCACTACCCACAGCCCCAAGCCTGTTTCCAGGTGGAGGGCGAGAGGGGCTTGAAAACTTGCCTGAGGCTATCTGCCTCCCAGCTGCAAGAGAAAAGGGCTTTAGTTCTTCCGTGCCTGTGCCTGTGAAGTCTGCCCAACCTATTCCCACCCTTCCCCTAGTTGTGGCCGGGAGGCTTTTCACCCTGTTCAAATTATTACAAAGTTCAGCTAGAGAATTCCTTCTCCCTGTGGAGTTTTACTCCCTGCTCCTCTGGCTACCCTCCCAATGGATCGCTGTGGTGCCATGCAGGAATGGGCTGCCTGGGGACCAAGCGAGCTCTCAAGGCCTTTCTGCTGCTCCTCTACCCCTGTATTTCTCTCAGCTCTCTAACTTGACTCAGCTCCAGGTGAAGTTGGAAACTTCTCCTGCAAACAGATCTTCAGCTTCTCCAGTGGGGGTGTGTGTTGTGGACGGGAGGGTCTCCCTTTCGCTCTTCTGCAGTTGGGGCACTCACAGTATTTGGAGTGTCTCCCAGGTCCTGCAGGAGCATTTGCTTCCTTCAGAGGGTCTGTGGGTCCTCTTGAGATTGCTGGTTTGTTCTTGCAGTCGATCTGGAGGTAAAATTCACAGTGCAAGCCTCCTCATGCTGCTCTGTCTGGGGCTGAATCTAGTCTTGAGTCCCATCCACCATGATCCAACTCATGTAGCCCAGATTTCCAAGGTAGAAAAAAAACAGCCTTCTACTGGAAAAAGATGCCAACTAGGACTTTCTAAGAGGAACAAGTAATGACTGGCTTCAAAGCATCAAAGGATAGGCTGACTCATTTTTTTAGGGATTAATGCATCTGGTGACTTTAGTTTTAAGTCAATACCCATTTACCTTTCTGAGAATTTTGGGACCCTTAAGTATTATGATAAATCTACTCAGACTATGCTCTTTAAATAGAACAAAAAGCCTGATTGATAACACATCTTTTTATAGCATGATGTAGCAAATATTTTAAACCTACTCTTAAGACCTACTGCTCAGAAAAAAATATTTCTTTTGAAATATCACTGCTCATTGACAATGCACGTAGGCATCCAAGAGCTCTGATGGAGCTGCACAAGAAGTTAATGTTGTTTTCATGCCTGTTAACATATATTCATTTTGCAGCCCATGGATCAAGGAATAATGTTGACTTTCTGGTCTTAAGAAATACATTTTGTAAGGCTATAGATGCCATCAACAGTGGTTCTTCTGCTGTATCTGGCTAAAGTAAATTGAAAACCTTCTGGAAGGAATTCATTATTCTAGATGTCATTAAGAACATTCATGATTCATGGGAAGAAGTCAAAATACCAATATTAACAGAAGTTTGGAATAAGTTAATTTCAATATTCATGGATAACTGAGGGGTTCCAGACTTCATTGGAGAAAATGCCTGCAAACATGCTGGAAATGACAAAATAACTAGAATGAGAAGTGGAGCCTGAAGATGTAACTGAATTGCATAATCTCATGATCGAACTTTAACAGATGAGGAGTTACTTCTTACGGAGAAGCAAAGAAAGTTGTTTCTTGAAATGGAATGTACTCCTGGTAAAATGATGTGAACGTTGTTGAAATGACAACGAAGGATTAAACTAGTACATAAACTTAGAAGATAAAGCAGCAGCAGGGTTTCAAATAATTGACTCCAATTTTGAAAATTCTGCTGTGGGAAAAATGCTGTCAAACAGCATCACATGCTAAAGAGAAATCTTTCATGAAAAGAAGAGTCAATTGATGTGGCAAACTTTATTGCTGTCTTATTTTAAGGAATTGATACAGCCTTCCCAGCCTTCAGCAATCATCACCCTATTCAGTCATCAGCCATCAACATACAGACAAGACCCTCCACCAGTAAAGATTACAGCTCACTTACGGCTCAGATGATTGTTACCATTTTCTTAGCAATAAAGTATTTTTAATTAAGGTATGTACCTTGGGGTTTTTGATATAATGCTATTGTACACTTAATAGACTATAGTATACTGTAGAAATAACTTTTATATGCACTGGAAAACCAAAAACTTATGTGATTCACTTTATTGTGATATTGCTTTAGACAGTAGAGTGGAAGCAAATCAACAGTATCTCCAAGCTATGCGTGTATATATTTAAGACTGTAATAAAATTGTTGTATATTTCCTGGTAATATATATGATATACCTCTTACTTTGGCATCAGTTTTATAGCATCCTTCGCTCCATCTACTTGGCCTTCACAGAAAGAGCTATACCTGTATTTTCAGAAAAAAAAAGTAAAGCTGCTTCAATTCCAGGATACTTCATTGCCTTAAACAAAGCTTTTCTGGTTCCAAAGTTCTTGCTCTTCCCCTCTGCGTTCAGTGAGAACTCATGGTTGTTGTTTTGATTTGTTTTGTTTTGGTGGGGATTGTTATTGTTGTTTTTCTTTAAGGCAGTTTTTAGTGGTGGTAGTCTGAGTTGATGATGGGGGAAGACAGTTAAAAGAACTGACTAATAGCCATTAAGTAAAAATTGTCTTCCCTGGGCAACTTCCACTATAGGAAAAGTATAATGCGAATATCTTTAATCTTAAAACTTTTTAAAAAGAATCCAGTAAATCTTTTAGAGAAGGAAACGTATACTACAGGAAAAGTATAATGCAAATATCTTTAATCTTAAAACTTTTTAAAAAGAATCCAGGAAATCTTTTAGAGAAGCCTTAAAAACCCTGTGGTGATGTTCCTGTTATACAATCTTTTAATTTTCCCTAGTTTGTCAGATGAATCATTCCCCTTTCATTGTATTTCCCTGTTGGGTTTTAACTTAAAGAATTCTCTGCATAATTATTCCCTATATCTCAAGCCAGAAAAATTTTCCTAGATGCTGCCCAAAGAAATAGCCGTTAGCTCTGTCCCACATATTTAATCGGTGGATCTTTGCAACTCTCCTGAGAAGCAGATCTGATTAGCTGCCTTACTGAACTGTCTCTGTGATTTCTGAGTTCACACCTACTGTGCTTACCTCAGTGCCTAAGTGGAGAAGAGGGTTTACCAACAATCTCTGTCCACCAACAGAGATGTTGTCCAGAATTCTGGACCCTGAAATTAAATCCTGCTGTCATTGACCTACACAGTCAGTGTGCACAGGAAGAACCATTGGCCCAAACCAAGATTCGATTGGGTTTTTCCTTGGTTTCCCCCAACTTCTTGGTCCCAATATCCTGTCTCATAACTAAAACCTTAGAAGTCTGCTGAGCTTTTGCAGACTCATTTCCAGGAGCAACAGCTTTGCCTCTTACTGAGGCCCTGCACTCGGGATCCTGCCTCTTTCCTGACTTTGAGTAACATCTTCCTGCTGCTGAGTTTTCCCTTATTCTTTTGCACCCTCTTACTTACCCTTCCCTTGCTGGCCCCAGCCCCTATCTGACCTTGGTGTGTATATTGAACCTTTGGATGTAGACCATAGCTGCCCAAATGCCAAGCCTCTGCAGCAGGCAGACTTCCTCGGCCTCCAAACCAGTCAGCCCCAGGCTTGTCCTCTCCACTGCAGGCCTTGTTGCTGTGATCTAAATATAGCCAAGAGCCCAACACTGTTCCAGTTATAATATAAATAATGTCTTTCAGTGTAAATATACAATCAAGGAAAAATATATAATATTAGTAACAATGATAATGATTAAAATAGCTACCACTTAGCAGATAGTTATTCTGTACCAGCTTCTATTCCGTGCACTGTACAGATATTTTGCACTGTACAGACATTTTCCCACTTTACAGATTAAGAAGCTGAAGTGTAGACAGATCAAGTAACCTGTTCCGATTAACTGCTAATAATTGATAGCATCAAAATGAAGTCCAGACATCTAATTCCAAGAGCTGCCATCTTTTCCACTTACATTTGTCCACAAAATGTATAAATCCTGATCTTATTATTTAGAAATATATAATTTGAGACTTGATCTTCTTTTCCATGATTGTTGAATAGCAATTAAAGAAGTCGTTCACTTGTATAGATGAAGTAGAAGATTGGACCTGGACTTTGATGAATACACTGCAATTTTTGCAATAGAGTGTTACGCAGTCAGCAATTAGACCGTCATCATTTCGGGACAGTCCTTTGGTGTCTTAAAACTGAAATATCATGATTGCCATTCCAGATGTTTATCTTAGTGTAATGTTTTTAAAAATATATATGAGCATTGATTAAAAATAGACCTTAACCCATGAAGGGCACAGTTAAATAAACTCTCTAAAGGTACAGCTCAGCTTATGCTGGACACATTAGATCTTCTGGGGTAGCAGTTTTATTTGGTGATTTTCCAAGAATATTAATGAATACTCTGATGGCTGAAAGAGTTCATTTTCTTCACCCAGGATAAGCATTACACTGTCAAAAAACAAACCACACTTCGACATAAAATTTAATGTTATGGCCCTTTCATACTATACTCTTGTATGTTTAAATGAATTAATTCTAATCCTTTGATCTGATCATATCATTCCCTTTCTCTAAAACATTCAGTGGCCATCCATTTTATATAAAAGTCCAAAAATTCTGTCATTCAAGTTTCTCCTCAAGAAGACCACCAACTACCTTTTTCAAACTTCTTCCCTGCCTCATGCAACTTAGGCCATTGCTCTTTGCTGTACATCATAGTTCCCCTTTGCCCTTGCTTATGCTCTTCTTAACCTTCGTATCCTCTTTCTTTTCTTTGCCATCCTTACATATTAAATACAGAACTGTCCTTCAAAGCTCAGCTCACTTTTTTTTTTTTTTTTTGAGACGGAGTTTTGCTCTTATCACCCAGGCTGGAGTGCAATGGCGTGATCTCAGCTCACTGCAACCTCCACCTCCCAGGTTCAAGTGATTCTCCTGCCTCAGCCTCCCGAGTAGCTGGGATTACAGGCGCCTGCCACCACGCCCAGCCAACTTTTGTATTTTTAGTAGAGACAGCGTTTTGCCATGTTGGCCAGGTTGGTCTCAAAGTCCTGACCTCAGGTGATCCACCCACCTCGGCTTCCCAAAATCCTGGGATTACAGGTGTGAGCCACCGTACCCGGCCACATTTTTTTTTCTTTGTCATGATGTTGCATCTAACCTCTCCAGCTCTAGAGTCCCTGTGATACTTAGCTTCTCTCTTTCTGACAATTTGCCTTGTATTTATTTATTTACTTGCAGGTCTTTTCTCTCTCTCTCTCTACTATTCTTTGAGGAGATGAACTAATTTGAGAGAGTAATTTTTATATATTCATTTATTTATCAAGCATTTGCTGAATATCTACCTTGTGCCTACTATTGTAGCAGACACAGACACCAGCAAAACATTGATACTGGATCATTAGATGGAAAAATAAGAAATGAAAAAAATGAAGTTATTTGTCTTAGTCTCACTACTGGGTATTGCTCAAATGCTGTAGATGGCACTCGTTATTCATAGACCTCATCGTCTCGAGAGACCCAGCTTTCTTCTCTGGGAATAAAAGTCACTTTTCTTAATGACATCCTTGTGGAAACTTTTGGCTCCAATAAGCTTTGGATCACAACCCAACTACTAGTTTTAAACAGTGATTCAACCACTAGCCCCAAGCAGAAATGCCAATGTCACCGTGCCCTCCTTCAATTCAAGAGTGGGTGTCATAGAATTCCAGTGCCATCGCAGTGCCTAAATTGAGGTGGTGAATGGCATGCTGTCAATATATACAAGCCAGTCTCTGAAGGTAGTTGTCGCCCAAAAAATTGTAATGGAGGTAAGCAGACAATTGGCTTTTATGACAGTCTGCTTCTTAGTAAGTCAACAAATTGTTCTTCCATCAGGGGTGAAAATATGAAAAATAAAGAGAACACTTAATGTCACAGAAGGTCAGATCCCATAAAGGCCTGCATGATATACAGTCCAACCTTGTCATTTTTGTGAATGGAAAAACTGAGGGCTAAGAAAGAAACATCTTGCACAAGGTCACAGAGAAAGTCAGTGGAAGTGTTGAAAGCATCTCCACAATCTGACACTCCTCATTCCAAGCCTCAGGGTCTTTGCAATACCCTTTAAACTGTACTCTTTAATCTGTATCCCCATCATGTTGTTTCCCCAAAGAAAGAATTTTATGTTTATTAAAACTCAGGCACCATGAGGCCCTATGTTCAAGCCAATATTTTGTGGTTTAGATTCATCTTTTGGTTTGGATTCAATCTATATATAGTTTTCCTTCTATTTTTTGAACAGGGCCCATTTAATTGTGACCTTGTGAAACAAGGTGAAAGTAGAAAGGCCTTATAGTTAGCAGATCCCATAGTGTTCTCCTTTGCTTTACAAAATATTTGGAGAATAAACAATGGGTGAACAGTGTGGTCATTTTCTCTGGTTACAAACGGTGACAGGCACTGGGCTTACTCTAGCTTGTTTCAGCTGTCTCCTTTATGGAGGTCTTTGGGTTGAGACCAGGGTTTCCTTGACAGCTCTTCTGGTGAGCCACCACGCAACCTCCTGCTTGTAGCTCTTCCTTCCTATGGACCTCAGTTTCCTCATCCATAAAATAAGGTTCCTCCCAGCCTTAGCAGATTACATGTTGTTATATGATGATTTATCTCAATGCCTAAAGAAACTATTTAGCTTTCCATTGTGTAGCATACTTTTCTTCAAGCATGATTGAGTTCATTTTCATGAGGGATCATCAAGTATGCCTCAAGCAGCTGAGATACAATATAAAGAAGCAGTGAGAAGACCTGGGTTGGTGAGCCAACTCTGACCCCTGCTAGCCCAGTGATCCACACAACCTCTCCAGGACTCTATTTGTTCATCTGAAGATACAACGTCTTCCTCCTTCCTCTTCATTCAAAAAGTATCTCTTGAAAATCCATAATTAACCAGGATTGGCATGAGATTTTTTGAAATATAACAGATACCTAAGTAACCTATAAATTATTAAACATCTTATAGATAGAAAATGTTATCAATATTTTACTCACCTCTGATATAAAGCTTATTATACACCTAGCAGATCAGGATGACCCAAAGAGGGATAAAACACAAGGTAAGATACTAGAAAAATAAAATTAACCAAAAAAGTTGAAATTGGAAAAGAAATTTATTCTTGATAGTTCAAGAAAGGACGTTAAGGTTGTCATTATGGCTAAAAGTTTATCTTTCTTTGACTTTTTAATACTTGTTTTATAATTTCAGATTTTTTTTAATTTCTAAAATTGAGGATACTTTCATTGTTCAATGTTTAGGGCTTCTTAAGGACCTAACCTTAAGAAGATAGGTCAATTCCCATCAACATGTGTTTACAGAGCTCCCCAGTGATTCAGAAACAAGCTGCTAACATTGGCATTAACAATACAGAAGCATCCTAAGGCTGGAGGTAGGGAAGTTGATTTTCATATCAGAATCCAAATTCTTGGGTGAGGCTCAAGCAATGGCCTGAGATGGTATTTTGAGAGCAAGAGAAGGCAGTGTCTAGTTGTATATTTTACGTTCAACATCCTAAGGAAATAAACAGTTCTGCAGCAACAGGGACAGCTCAGCATGTGAGTCTGAGGCCTTTGTGCATGGCAGTTTCAGAATCTGCTGGGGTTTTCCCCAACCCTTCGCCTCCACTTGAAAGCAGATCTAAGGGCAAGCTGGTCTCTCAAAAAGAAATTACGTTCTCTCCTGCCACCAGAGGGCCCCATCACCAGGTAACATGGCAGAAAATTGCTGGCATCTGAGTAAAGGGCTAAGACTAGGAAGTTTGTTCCACCTCCCCACATGGGGTGAGAAGGGAAGCCATGAGTGCCTTGCCCATGCCCCATGTGCAGTTTTGCTTTGCTCCCTAATTAGAAACAATAATATCTCCCACACATTGAGTGCTTACTTAATCACAATAGTCCTGTGAAGTACGTGCTAAAGAGGCTCAGAGTTGTTAAATAATCTGCCCAAAGCATACAGCCAGACAGGGAAGAGCCAGGATTTGAATCCGAGACTCTCTGATTTCAAAGTTCAGATTCTAAGTTGCAATACTATATTTTTCCTGTTACTTGAATAACTCAAGCAGCTTTTAGTTTATCATTTGGGACCTAGAGGTGAGTTTAAGGAATGCAATGACCATGCTACATGAGAATCCAGCTTATGAAATGATCCTCTTTCTAGGGGGAGGTGGGCTCCTTCCAACTTAGCAAGAAGGAAGCAAAGAATTGGGAGCAATAAAGAAAGAGGAAGTAGAGGAGCCTAGCGACATCCTAAAATGGCTGTGGCTCAAGGGTTCCCTGATTCTGTTTCCTTTCACCAAATCTAGAGCTGTGATGTTATCCAGGATAAAGTGCAAAGGCGCCCTGGTTCAACCTGCAGGTGCTCTCAGCCTAAAATGGAAACAAGTCAGGGAAAGACCAGAAGACTGTGGAGGGGCGACCAGGGCTGAACAGGCTTGAGGAGCCTCCTGGGAAGTAAGTCAATCTAAGGAATAGCTGCCAAAGCCCAGGCAGAGATGCCTGAAAAGTGCCTCTGAGCAACAGAGGAAGAATGACACTGAGGACCACCCTTTGACTCATCTTGTGGCTCAGTCCCTAGGGACTTGTGCCCAAATCATGGGGAAAGAAAACAACCTGGATGGAATGTTTTACCCATCGTTTCTTCAAGACTTTGAGAGTAAGGGATCATACCACTGTGGGACCAGTGTAACAGACAATGGTACAAGGTTGGGAGAAAGGGGTTTTTTCCATTGCAGAAGATATGAGCAGAAGTAGCACCAGTATCAGGGGGCAAGAACAGCAGTACTCTTAATGGTGGACAGAATGGCATTGTGCTCCCACTGAGAGATGCCAAGAGCCTTAGCCACAGCAGGAAGCCAAGCAATGGCCTGCAGTGGTATTTTGAGAGCAAGAGAAGACAGAACCCTTGGTATAACTCTCTTGGCACCATCCATGGGGAATACCACCAGCAGCAACAGTGATGAAACTACCAGGGAAACAAACACTTTGGCAACCAAAACTGAGGAGGCTTATTTGTCCATCATGTATACCTCTGGGAATACCTGAAAATAACTAGGAGGATGGCTAAAGAAGGGATAGAAGTTCAATATTTCGCTGTTTTCTTAAATGTCTAAGGAGTCATAAAAGTCTATTTAATTTTCATTAAGATTAATTCACTTTCATTAAAATTCGTTTCTTTCATCTACCACAATGAGGCCATTCAAGAGAAAACATGACTTATAAAAAATGTAACCCCCAAATTTGGAGTTTAGTGGAGGCAAGCTAGGTCCAAGAGTTATAACCTGGCCCTAGGGTGTCAGGGAGGCAGCTTTCCAGGCATAGCCTCTATAGAAAGAGCTTACATAACTCCCTTAAGGAAGGAGTAATGTATCTTAAAGTAATGGATCAATGGTCTGGTTCCAGTAGATTCTTGAGGTTTACATATAAGGAAATGCATGTTTGTAGGAAGAATTCCATAGCAGACTGGAGCTGTGTTACTTAACTTTAGAGGCTACTTCTAGCTCCAATGTTCTGTTGTTCTTTGAAAACTCAAAAAAAAAATTAGGAGTGAGAAGAAGATATCAGAATGGTCTCCTTTCCAAGGTGCCATCTGAATTAAGACAAGCTTCACCTATTTTTCTGGCTTTCAGTAAATGACAGAAAAACAAGTGTACATTCTCTCTCAATGATTTGATCTTCAAAACTAGACTTCTGCTAAAATTGCAAAAACTTTGTGGTTTTCAATAGAAATGTTCACTGTCATGTTCTCTTATGAAATTGCTTTCTTTTCACTACACAGAAGGAAAGATCTAAAGAGGTCTCCAAATTTCTGTTGGGGCCTCTAAGTGTCTGCACTCAGTGATGTCACGGATTTCTGTTGTTTAGCTATCACTGAAACCTATATTGTATCATTTTCCCCTTTCAGTTAAACGTTGCCCTCATCTTGTGGTAACCCTCATTTTTTAAAATGTTCCTTTCAATTTCTAACATCATTCATGTATTTAACTTCCCAGAGAATTTCACAACAGGGCCCTGAAAGTTTGGAGAGTGCCAGGAACAAGGGTGTACCTGGGCCTTGACAATGCCTAGGACTGGGGTGGAATGGAAGTAACCTTTGCTTTCTTCTTACTGAAGATTCAGCAAAGAATATAAGCCTACAGAGAGCCAGCTCTGGGTTCACTGTGCTCCATTTCTTTCTGAACATTTCCATAAAGCGAAACCTCCCTACCCAAACTGTAATGCTATTTCATGTAGATAGCTATATCCTTGTATATGTCACATGTGACCCTGCATAGGTTTCCCTCCGGGAATTTCTGGGTCAAGGGGTATATATATACATATACTTCCAACAGATTGCCCTCCAGTATGGCTCACCAGTTTCCACTCCCACCAGCAGTGCATGAGGATTCTCATTTTTTCACATCTGTGCCAACAATGATACCATCTGACTTTCTCATTTTTACCAATCTGATGGGTGTAAAATGAGTCTCATTATGGTTTTAATTTATAGCTCTCTCATTACTTATGATGTTGGGGATGTCTTCATGAGCATGTAAGTAATTTGGGTTTACCCTTCTGTGAATTGTCTATTCATTTTTTTTTTTTTTTGCCAATTACTCTCTTTTCTTTGTTGATTTGCAGGAATTGCTTAATTATTCTAGGTATTAATCCCTTGTCAGTTTTAAATGTTGTAATTATCTTCCCCCAGTCTGTCTCCCATCTGTTACCTTTATCTACAGTGTCCTTCAATGAACAGAAATTCCTAATTATTATGTATCAGATCCATTCATTTTTTTCCCATTATACTTTTAATTTTGGGAGTATTGTTCCAGAAATCATTCCCCACCCCGAAGTTGCCAAGGTACTTTCCATTATTTTCTCACCAGTTTATCTTTACATTTTACATACTAATGTTTAATTCAAAATTTTATCAAATTTTACTTTTCTCCATTTAACAAGCCAGTTTTGCCAATACTATATGCTTTTAAAAAGCCTATCTTTCCTCCATTGATTTATTATATCAATTGATTATATATGAAGACATCATACAATATATTCCAAACTGAAAAGTAAAAGAGGACATTATTTTTAATTTTGCTAGGCCAATAGGCATAAATGCAGTAAAATTTTCACAGGCAAATTAAAATAGTCACCTTAATTTTATACCATATTCCATAAGGAACGGTTTATGGCTCTTTATCCCATTGTTTTACTTGTCTGATCATGTGGCAGGCTATTTTTTTTTTCTTTTATGGTTATATAATAATAGAGGGTAGGGAAGGTATTCCTTTTTGCTCTTCCAAAATTATCATTTACTTATGGACTTTTGTTTTCCAAAATATATTTTAGACCTAAGTTTCTCTGTATAAGTTTTGATTGGAATTCTATACATTTTTTTATTTAATTTGGCAAAATTTGACCTCTTTAAAATATTAAGTTGCCCCATCCATGAACATGGTTTGTCTCTGTATTCATTCAGATCTTGTATGCCTTTTGATAGAGATGGTAGTTTCTCCAAAACAATCTTTAGACTTCTTAATAGGTTAATATATTTATATCTTAAAGTTTTGCTGGTATATTATACTTGATGGATATATTTTACTAATTTACTACTGGTAGAAAATATTGTTGGTTGTTTAATATATTTTATCCAGAAATACTCTTACTAGTTGTATACAAAATCTTGGAGAAGACTGTTAGTTTCCATAAATGATTAAATCATCTGAAGCTCTTTCATCTTCCAGCAGTGATATCTCATTGTATTTCTTGTTTTATTATATTTGGTTATGTCCCACTAGCACTAGGTTAACTAGTAATGGCGACATAATGCTTTCTTGTCTAATATTAAATATACCTTAAGTTTCTTCTTTAAAAAATACTTACTGAAAGTTGTTCATATACAGCCTTTAACTAGTTAATAAGGTTCTCATTTATGCCTGATTTTGTGAAAAGTTGTATTATAAACAGAAATTACATTTTATTTGATAATTTTTCTACTTATATTGAGCTAAACATATGATTTGTTTCCTTAGTAAATTACTACTGTTACATTGATAGAGCTTCTGATATGAAATCCTCCTTATGTTACTGAGGTAAATCATACATGTTCATCATGTTTTTTTCTTTTCTCAAATAATATTTTAGTGTGTGATCTAATGATTTTCATAGAATTTTTACATACAAATTTATAAATAAATTTGTTCTATAATTTTTTATAGACAATATTTTTATCAAGTAAAAATAATTACTGTTTCATGAGTATCAAAGAATGATTAAGGCACTTTGGCCTTTTCTATTATTCTATTATCTAGGACAACTTGTATGAGGAAAGGGTGATTTTTTTTTTAAATATTTGTTTCGTTTTTTTTTTTCAGAAGTCACTTATAAATCATTTGGGCCTCGGATTTTGGTGGGGGAGGAGTAGGAGTAAGAATGGGGACTTTTTTGATAACTATGTCAGTTTATCTTATGATTTTTAGACCTTTCAAATTTTTTATTTCTTCTTCTGCTGATTCTGGAATTTTTAAAAAATGATTTGGTTTCATTTAGTTTTATTGGTTTATAGATCTCATTAATAGTATTTACTGTCTTTATAATCTTCATTACATCTATAATTATCCATCTGTACATTACATCTAAATTTACATCACCTTTTTTATTCTATATTTTGCTAATTTTCAACTTTTTGTTACCAGTGTTACCAGATACCTGTATATGTTACTCATCTTTCCAAAGAATTCAAACTTATTTGTCTGTTGTCACGTATATGGTGTTATTATTTCTTATTTCTTGAATTTTATATTATCTTTATTATTTTATTATTCCTCCTTTGTCTGGGATAGCATTATGTTGTTGCTCTTTTTATATTTTTACATATGCAAACAATTATAGCTTCCTTATCTCCTATAACTTATCTCAACTTCATGGGTGTCCATTCCCTTAACTTTTTCCACACATTAGTGGGGTTTTTTATTTTAGGTTCATGGGGTACATGTGCAGGTTTCTTACATGTATAAATTGCATGACACTGAGATTTGGTGTACAAATGATCCTGTCACCCAAGTAGTGAGCATAGTACCCAACAGTACTAATTTTACACTAGTAGTTTCTCAACCCTAGCCCCATTCTACCCTCCCCTCTCTAGTGGTCCCCATGTTTATTGTTCCCATCTTTGTGTCTGTGTGTACTCAGTGTTTAGCTCCCACTTACAAATGAGAACATGCAGTATGTGTTTTTCTGTTCCTTCATTAATTCACTTAAGATAATGACCATCCATGTTGCTGCAAAGGACAGGATTTTGTTTTTTTCATAGGTGCATAATATTCCATGGTGTATATGGACCATATTTTCTTTATCCAATCCACTAGTAATGGGCATCTAGATTGATTCCATGTCTTTCCTATTGTGAATAGTGCTTCAATGAACA
Source organism: Pan paniscus (assembly GCF_029289425.2). NCBI lineage: Eukaryota > Metazoa > Chordata > Mammalia > Primates > Hominidae > Pan > Pan paniscus. The sequence goes on along the minus strand of NC_085926.1, from coordinate 186,905,206 downwards.
TACAAGTGCATTTGTCTTTTTGGTAGAACAATTTATTTTCCTCTGGGTATAGACCCAGTAAGGTGATTGCTGGGTAGAATGGTAGTTCTGTTTTAAGTTCTTTGAGAAATCTCAAAACTACTTTCCACGCTAGATGCACTAATTTACATTCCCACTAACAGTGGATAAGTGTTTCCTTTTCTCTGCAACTTCTCCAACATCTGTTATTTTTTGACATTTTAGTAATGGCCATTCTGACTAGTATGAGTTGGTATCTCATTGTAGTTTTTGATTCACTCTAATGAATAGTGATGTACTTTTTAATATATTTGTTGGTCACATGTATGCCTTCTTTTGAGAAGTGTCTATTCATGTCTTCTGCCCATTTTAATGGGGTTACTTGGTTTTTGCTTGCTGGATTAAGTTCCTTATAGATTCTAGATAGTACACATATGTCAGATGCATAGTTTGCCAATATTTTCTCCCATTCTGTATGATGTCTGTTTATTGACAGTTTCTTTTGCTGTGCAGAAAGAAGCTCTTTAGTTTAATCAGGTCACATTTGTCAACTTTTGTTTTTGTTGCAATTGTTTTTGGGGACTTAATCATAAATTATTTCCCAAGGTGATGTACAGAATGATATTTCCTAGGTTTGCTTCTAGGTTTTTATAGTTTGAGGTCTTACATTTAAGTCTTTAATCCATCTTGAGTTAATTTTTGTATATGGTGAAAGGTAGGGGTTCAGTTTCAATCTTCTGCATATGACTAGCCAGTTATCCCAGTACCATTAATTAAGTAAGAAGTCCTTTCCTTATTGCTTGTTATTGTTGACTTTGTCAAATATCATATGGTTGTAGGTGTGTGGCTTTATTTCTGGGTTCTCAACCCTGTTCCATTGGTCTATGTGTCTGTTTTTATACTAGTACCATGCTGTTTTGTTACCGTAGCCTTGTAATATAGTTTGAAGTTTTTAGTTTGATACCTCCAGCTTTATCCTTTTTGCTTAGGATTGCTTTGTCTATTCAGGCTCTTTTTTGGTTCCACACAAATTTTAGAATAGTTTTTTCTAATTCTGCGGCAAATGACATTGGTAATTTGATAGAAATAGCACTGAATCTGTAAATTGCTTTGGGAAGTATAGCTCTTTTAACAATATTGATTCTTCTTATAAATGAGCATGGAATGTTTTTCCATTTGTTGGTGTCATCTCTGATTTCTTTCATCAGTGTTGTGTAATTGGTGTAAAGAGCTTTCACCTTAGCTTCTTCAGTGGAAAATGTATTTAATTATTATTCTTTTAGAGGTATTTAAAGCACCAGATTTCCTTCTAAATGTTCTTGTTTACATCTTTTATGTCCTTGCTTTTTCTTCTTTATCTGTTTAAACTAACAATTTTTAAAGACTCTCTAACTCAGCTATTCATTTGCCTTTATTTCACCATAGTTCTGTCATTCTTGCTTTATGTATTTAAAACATAAGGTACATTGATATATTGTTTATGTTGCCAATATATTAAATCTATGATTTTTGACAATGATAACTTGTCTCCATTTCTAATGAGCCAATTTTGAAATTGCTATCTTAATTTGCTATCTGATCATATTTGTCTGATGTCATTTTATGTCTTTATTTTTAATCTTTCTGTAAGCTTTTGTTTAAATGCAGCTTATGCAGATAACATAAGTGTGGATCTTGTTTTTAATCCAATCTGAAAGGATCTGCTTTTGATTTTGACTGGTAAGATAATTCATTTATATTTATTGTAATTCCTCCTTTGTTAGAAATTACTTCTACCACATATTGTGTTTCCATTTACAAAACTTCTATTTGTCCCCTTTTTTCCTCTCAACTTTCATTAGGTAGATCAAATTTCCTTCTCGTTGCTTAGAAGTTATGCATTCTACTTTTAATATCCTGGGGTTATTCTTAAGTTATTAAGACACATAGCTACACGTAAACCATCAATATTTTAAAAGTTAATGTCTATTTCTTTTCCTCTAGCAGACAATGCTTCCATGTATCTTTTATCTCTCTTAGCCCTCTACAAGCTTTGTTGGTATCATTAATAATCTGTGTCATAAATTACTCTATACCTTTTTTCTTTTATTAAGAGGAGTAGGCTGGGCACGGTGGCTCACGCCTGTAATCCCAGCACTTTGGGAGGCCGAGGCGGGCGGATCATGAGGTCAGGAGATCAAAACCATCCTGGCTAACACAGTGAAACCCTGTCACTACTAAAAATACAAAAAATTAGGGCATGGTGGCTGGTACCTGTAGTCCCAGCTACTCGGAAGGCTGAGGCAGGAGAATGGCATGAACCCGGGAGGTGGAGCTTGCAGGGAGCCAAGATCGCACCACTGCACTCCAGCCTGGGCGACAAAGTGACTCCATCTCAAAAAAAAAAAGGAGTAGAAGAGTAGGCTAAGTGCAGTGGCTCATACCTATAATCCCAGCACTTTGAGGAGGGCAGATTACTTGAGCTCAGGTGTTCAAGACCTACCCAGGCAACATGACAAAATCCCATCTTTACAAAAAATACAAAAATTAGCTGGGCGTGGTGGCACGTACCTGTTGTCCCAGGTACTCAGGAGGCTGAAGTGGGAGGATCTCTTGAGCCTGAGAGGCAGAAGTTGCAGTGAACCAAGATCATACAGCTGCACTCCGGCATGGGTGAACGTGTGAGATCCTGCCTCAAGAAATTAAAAAAAAAAAAAAAGGAATAATGACCCTGCGTAGCTGTTCTCAATAGCCAATCTCCTTTTTTTCTGTAGTAATAGAGAACCTGGCTTTTAGTTTGGTACAAAGCTACCCAAAGACTAAATTTCCCAGCCTCACTTAAGGCATGGTCATGTGATAAGTTCTGGTCCAAAATGTGTGAGAAATGATATGCGTGATTTTTGAAATACATTTCCTAAAGAGATTTCCTAAAGAGACATTATCTTTCTTTTCTTTTTCTTCTATCCAGCTGTCTGAATCGTGTGCGCGGTTGTGGGACATTTGGACTACAGATAAGAAAATGTGGCACATATACACCATGGAATAGTATGCAGCCATAAAAAATGATGAGTTCATGTCCTTTGTAGGGACATGGATGAAATTGGAAATCATCATTCTCAGTAAACTATCGCAAGGACAAAAAACCAAACACCGCATGTTCTCACTCATAGGTGGGAATTGAACAATGAGAACACATGGACACAAGAAGGGGAATATCATACTCTGGGGACTGTTGTGGGGTGGGGGAAGGGGGGAGGGATAGCATTAGGAGATACACCTAATGCTAAATGATGAGTTAACAGGTGCAGCACACCAGCATGGCACATGTATACATATGTAACTAACCTGCACATTGTGCACATGTACCCTAAAACTTAAGTATAATAATAATAAAAAAAAAGAAAAAAAAAAGGAGAGATTAATAACACATAAATAGCCAACTGGTGGAGCAAAACTCTCACAACCAGCCCAGGACCACCTGCCACTTGATTCGTATGTACGAGAGAAATAATTTATCTAGTGTATTCTATTTTTTATTTTTTCTATTGCTCCTGTAACAAATTACCACTGTATTAGTAGCTTAAAACAACTTGAATTTATTTTCATACAGTTTTGGATGTCAGAAGTCCAAAATTCAAGGTGCAGGACTGCATTCTTTCTGGAGGCCCTAGGGGAAGAATCTGTTTCCCTGCTTTTTCCAGTGTGTAGAAGTCACCTACATTCCTTAGGTCACGGCCTCTTCCTTGCATTACAGCAACCTCTGCTTCAGTCATTACATTTTCTTTTCTGACTCTGCACCTCCTCCCTCTCTCATGTGAAGACTCTTGTGATTCCATGGCACCCACTCAAATTGTTCATGGTAATTTTTTGTCTTATAATCTTTAACTCAATCACATCGGCAAAGCCTCTTTTGCTATGTAAGGTAACATAGTTATGGGTTACAAACATTAGGATGTGGATATATTTGGAGTAAGGGGGCCTTATTCTACCTCCCACATCTTTTATAAACGACTGTTACTTTGGGTCAATTTTATACCTAACTGGACCTAAATTCTAACTAATATACCCTCTTTCCCAAACTCTATTAGTTTCTTCTTATTATTATTTATTTTTATTATTCTAATTGCTACTTTCCTTGTTGAGACACTTTTTCCAAGAGTGCTTTAAAACAAGATCTTTGTTTAGGAAACACTTTTTAATATGTAACATGCACTGTTTGCCTCCCCACTTCCCAAATAAAGGTTGCCTGATATTTCCTCTCTTCATCTCAACCACTCCTCCACAGAGTGAATCACCAACCGTCTCATTAAAGAACCCTGTCCTATACATATTTGTATTTTGTGGACCTAAAACAGTGCTTGGAATGTGATATTCACTCAGCAACAGTTTGCTAAATGATGTATTGAATTGGTTTTTATGTGATAGCCACAACAGAAAGAGAAAAGCCAGCAATGTAAGGAATACAAAGAGGAAGACACTGAAGAAAATACTAACCTACCACCCAATGTTGCTTGTCTTGACTTCCAGAGATATTAATATCTAAGTAAAATAGTCTTCATATAAATGTATAAATGTATGTAACATCATGCATACATATGCCATGTGTATTGGTACCACATATCCTGTGAGGTAGAAAGAATTGCCTTGTTCGCTTTTCAACCTTACATGGTTTTCAGTGTCCCTTTTAATTTTTTTTTTTTTTAAGACAGAGTCTCACTCTGTCGCCCAGGCTGGAGTGCAGTGGCGCAATCGCGGCTCACTGCAACCTCCATCTCCCAGGTTCAAGTGATTCTCCTGCCTCAGCCTCCCGAGCAGCTGGTATTACAGGCACCTGACACCACGTCTGGATAATTTTTTGTTGTTGTTGTATTTTTAGTAGAGATGGGGTTTCTCCATGTTGGCCAGGCTGGTCTCTAACAGCTTGAGATCTCCTGACCTCAAGCAATCCACCCGCCTCAGCCTTCTAAAGTGCTGGGATTACAGGCGTGAGCCACGCTCGGCCCTTTTTAATTTTTTATTGAATATTTTCTCCAGTAATAAGTAATAGGGCACAGACACTGAAGACAGATAGTCTGGGTTAAGGTGCTGGCTTTGTCTTGTACTGGCTGTGTGATCTTGGGCAAATGACAACTCATTTCTGTGTCCCAGTTTCCTCATCTGTAAAATGGGATAGTGACAATAATGAAAGCTAATTCATAGAATTGAAGGGTAGGTTAAATGAGTTAAGAAGCATGACATATGGTGATCTGCCATGACCCCTTCCTCATACGTACAGAACAGGTTGTACACTCCACTCCTCAGGGTAGGTGACTGGCGTAACACTTTCAGCAACTCTTCTTCATACTTCTAGGGCATGTTGTCCTCATGTCCTAGAAGTATGTACACTCCCCAAGGTAGGGAGCTTGGAGTAACACCTTTAGCAACTCTGTTCACTTCTTCCCCTGTAGGATCATTGCCTGGATTTTACTTTTAGTAAATTTAATTGGGAATAATGGTGGGAGGAATTGGAAAGTGAATTATTTAATGCAGATTAATTAGAAAAAAGAAAGAAGCTGATATTTTGATTTTTGATTCCAGAGGCTATTTAAAACTTATTGGAGAAAGGAGTATAGCATTGCCAGAAAAAAATCCAAGACATCCAGGTAAACTTGAATTTAAATTTAACTGGATGTTGTTTTTTACCTTTGTTTATATCTTTTGCTAATTCTGGCAAACCTACTCTGAAACACCAATATTCATCTCACACAATTTCCTTATTTTGTGATGGGAAAATTGAAATAGACAATGAAATAAAGTCGCCCACATCTAGAGAATGAAATGCAAGACTCAAACCCAGATCTTATGACTCCTTTTCAAGTCACAAGAAGCACAAAAAAAGCATCAGAAATGTTCAGGCAAAAGAGCATAGAAAAAGAGAAGAAACACCTCTGGTTTCTCCTCCCTTACCCAGTTTGTCTTCGTGTTGCTATAAAGAAATACCTGAAGCTGAGTAATTTGTAAAGAAAAGAGGTTTGACTGCCTCACAGTTCTGCAGGCTGTACAGGAAGCATGATGCTGATGCTGATATCTGCTTATGGTGCGGCCTCAGGAAGCTTCCAATCATAGTGGAAGGCAATAGGGAGCCAGCGTATCACATGATCAGAGCAAGAGAAAGAGAGCTGTGGGAGGTGCCACACTAATAAACAACCAAATCTCATGGGAATGACTACAGTGAGAATTCTCTCATTATCCAGGGGATGGCGCCAAGCCATTCACAAGGGACCTGCCCCCAGGATCCAAACACCACCCACCAGGATCCACCTCCAACATTGGAGATTACATTTCAACATGAGGTTTGGGTGGACAAACATCCAAACGATATCAGCTAGTTACATAAAAATATCTTTCTTAAATTTAGAATCCAGCTTCTAAGCCATTTATAAAGGCTTATACTACATTGCCTTTTTGTTGTTGTTGCTAAAATCATTAACCCATTAATTAAGATTGTGTGGGCCTGCTTGGGAAAAGCCTATTGAATTGCTTTTGTCTGTTCTATAATGAAAGACAGCACAGAGACAGGTTGGCATTAGTTATGTTAAAGCCCTATTCATCTCTATTGATGTTAATTTACATGGAATGTTTTATAACATCGACATTCTATACTGTTTATTCCCTGCTCTTTTTATCAGAAGCAGCAACATCATAAAACATTGCACCTCTAAATGAACCACATTTCCAGGTGCCTGTTTTCAGCTGTTGAAGTCACATCTCACAAACTGATTCCTTTCTCCCCCTTCAATCAATTTAAATTTCAATAAAAAGGTATTATTTTCTCTGGCTCCCTTAGCTCAGGATAGCAGGCATTATCATATTAACAATTTTAGAGTAGAAAAAAAGGCTCAATTTTTATTGAACCTCTTTCCAAACTGTTCACTTTGCCTAAAATAAATTATCACTTTCAACCTACTAAATTACCTTGTTTTTTTTTTTATTGAAAACACTTACTCAATTCCATCTTCAATAGGAAATAGACCATGACTGGGGACTAGGAGAAAGTTAAATTAGCCTCCCTTGCTCCTTTATTTCGAGACACTTGGTATTTTTATTAAAATGCCTATTATAATCTGCTCTGTAGTCATACATTTGTCAGCCTCACCTACTGGAGGGCAGGGGCTATGATGTACTCTAACTAACGTACAGTAGAAATACATTACTACCATTTGTTTTACTGTTTACAGAGACAAATGACCATGCTAACTACTATTTATTGGCCTTACCATACACAGTGTGCAGTGTGCTCAACATCTTACCCCTACTACATCACAGCAATGATACTGCACTAATAAATATTAACACACGCAATTAAAAACCTGATACTTGCAAGGGAAAGGGCACGTAATTACAAACCCTAAAAACTGCTAAACGGGGAACTGGAATCTAGATCCCTTAACACACAAAGTTCTTTGTCTTCTTATCTGTTAGCTATAATGGGTGAAGATCTCAGATATGACAGAACCAAGATCCTAATTCCTCTTTGTCTCCCACTTACTACCAAGGAACACATGAGCAATGCATGCTATATGAAGGACAGCAAAAGTGACCCTGTCCCCCATAGAAGAAATGGTTGTGACACTATTGGTCATCTTCAGTGGCTTATCTGGCCTTTCATTCGTTCTCTCCACCTTTGCACAATGAGCAATTTATGGAATGCCCAAGCGTCTCCCTCAAGTGCCAATGTTGGGTGGCAAATAGGGCACTGGAATGCGGTCAGGGAACTTGAAGCCTATTTCTGACAATATGATTGACTGGAGTTAGGCCTCAATTTCCCCATCCGTGAACTCATGGAGTACGATTATATAACCAAAGGCTCCTTCTAGCTATATCTTCCTGTTATTCACCAGAATATGGGTTTCCTGAGAAATCCCAGCACATGGCACACAGTAAGTTCTCAAAGTAAATACTTGATGAAATAATGAATAATCACCAGAATATGAATTTCCTGAGAAATCCTAGGACATGGCACACTGTAAGTTCTCAATAGTAAATACTTGATGAAATAATGAATAATGAGGGAACGAAAAAAAATGGCCACTACGTCAGTTCTCAGGAATCGGTAATAAGTTTTTCCTTCACATCAAGGCATAAGAGGGAATGCATGCTCACTGTTCACAATGCTATTGCTTTTAAGCCTTCCAACACACTTCCATCTGGCCCTGATTTTCCATTTTTCCAATTTGGAACAACTTTTCCTATCCATTGGAATCACTTCCTTTCTTATGTTTACAAAACATATGATTTGGGGATTTTGCATAATTCATCCAAAACATAGACTAACTCAAACTGAGTCCAAATACCATCCACCAAGCAGCATGGAATACAGCATTGGATACATGAAAACATAATTTTGTATGCCTTTGAAAACCTAGTGAAGAAATTCAACCTAGCCATATTTTAATCACAATAATATTGCCCCTGTGGGCTTGTCTTGCATACACCATGCGTGTATTTATATTTCTACATAGACTTTATGGTGTTTTGGTTCATTACAGTCGGGTTGTTCAAGTTGAATGTAGAAAAATGAGATTTTCAGCATAGTTCTGACTTTCTATTTACATACCTTACTTAGTCCAGATGTAAACTTTTAGAACAGCTGCATCTTTTAGAAGCAAAGGATTTATTGATTGCTTGTAGGCATTCTGAATACTGGTGGGGTATTTTGGTTTCTTTTGGCAGGGTCAGAGTGAGGCAGGCTGAGTGAAAATCTAATTGTTTACAAAAGTAGGCCTGAGGTATACAAATGTAGTAGACACCACAGAAGTTATTAAGTGAAAAACTCTTATTTTAAGGTTGGTCAAGGAAAGAAGAAAGTGTTGATTTGGAATTTTTCTCTAGTGCTTTCCCACCTTCACTGCACAAGAAAACAATTGCATAGCATTGCATGCAAGGTATTTTTCTAAGCACCCTACAGATACTGACTCATCTAATACTGTTAACACATTGATCAGCACATTTTACTTCCAAAAAATCAAAAGCTCAGAAAAATAAAGACATTTTTCTAAAGTTATTGATATATATAAGTGGCACAAGTCATGTTTAAGACCTGACAGCCTGGGTGTGGAGTCAATGCTCTCGACAAACACGCCATGTTGCCTCCTACCTGGGCTCCTTGCCTCCATCTTACTCCTTCGTCTTTCAATCCATTCTTCGCCAATGTGACCTGTCTATAGCACAGCTTCGTTCCATGTTATTCTTCAGCTCAAAACTCATTAGTGTCTCTTAGCTGTCCTCCCAAATCAAGTGATGCATCCCCATTCTGCTTTTCCAAGACTCTACAACTTCGCCTCAACATGTCTTTTCTAACTAATATTCTAAATCTCTCCCTGCACAAATCTTATGTTCCAGCTAAGCTTAAACCCTGCTTGCCATTCCTAAAACATGGTTTTGATTTTTCCATCTCAATGTTCTTGTCCATGTGGAAAGAAAAAACTTCCCCAATACCAGGGCTAGTATAAACCTCACCTGCCCAGCAATGTGCAAAAATCACTTTCTCCCTGTTATAGACTGAATTGTGTGCCCCCAAAGTTCATATGTCAAAATCCAACCCCAAATGTGACAGTATTTGGATTTAGATCTTTAAAGAGGTCTAAGGTTAAATGAGATCTGAAGGCTGGCTCCCTAATCTGATAGGACTGACGTCCTTATAAGAAGAAGAAGAGACACCAGAGCTCGCTCTCTCTGTCTGTCGTTTTCTCACTCTCTCTCTCTCTCCACAGAGAAAAGACCACATGAGGACAAAGTGAGGAGGAGGCAGTTGTCAAGTCAGGAAGAGAGGCCCCATCAGAAACCAACCCTGTTAGCATCATAATTTCAGTCTCCAAAATAGTGAGAGAAAAAATGTCTGTTAAGTCACCCAATCTGTGGCATTTTGTTGTGGCAGCTCAAGCTAACTAATATACTCTCCCTCACTCCTTAGAATAGGGATTCTCAACCTTGTGTTCAATGACTGTGAACCCTATAAATTTTGGTGATGCACTAATAAGGGACTAAAAATTTAAAAAAAAAACTGAAAAAAAGTCACGATTAATAACAACACATCTCTTTTGAGGATGAACTGTATCTCTGAATGTTGAAAAATCATCCACCATTTTGCACTTTTTCTGGTTCACTGTTCAACATGAAGTTATTATTTTTTTCACTGTAGATATCTCAACTGATTTGTTAATGCTTTCTTAGATACTCAAAAGACAACATTCTCTTATACCCTAGAGAATATTCCAGAAAGCAGGCACACGCTTGATTATTCCATGTCTCTTTCCTCTCAGCGTCAGCAAGTTACTCCTTATTTTTCCCCTTATTTCAGGGGACATGTCAACCATTAGAGAGAATACACTATCATACCACACACAATTCGCTTCAATATACTGCTCACATTTTATCAGCACCCTTGAGAAGATACATCCACAAGCCAGTTGAGAATTATTAAGGAGGGAGACAAGATGGCCGATTAGAAGCAGTTAACTTGTGTGGCACTCAGGGAGAGGAACAAAGGGAGCAAGTAAATACAGCACCTTCAACTGAAATATCCAGGGACTCGCATTGGGACTGATCAGGGAAGCAATTCAACGCACAGAAAATGGAGAAAAGCAGGGCAGGGCAGTGGCCCACCCAGGAGCAACATGGAGCCAAGGGAACCCCCACCCCAAGCCAAGGGAGGCGGTGAGTGAATGTGTGACCCCTGGAAACCACACTTCTCCTATGGATCTTTGCAACCCTCAGATCAGGATATCCCCTCATGAGCCCACCCCACCAGGGCCTTGGGTCCAACACACAGAGCTGTGTGGAGTCTAGGAAGAACCGGTGCTCAGGCACATACAGAGACCCAGGAGCTTTACATACTCCAGCCCTAGGATCCCCAAGAAAGGTGATGGCATCTCAGGCAAGGCAGGATGTTGGTACATACCCCTAGGAAGGGGGCTGAATCCAGGGGACCAAGCAGCATCAGTCTGCAGGCCCCACTTCCATGGCACCTCCCAAAATAAAACCCACTGGCTTGGAATTCCAGCCAGCCACTGGCAGCAGCGTAATGCCTGCCTGAGATGGGACGAAGCCCCTGGGGGCTCTGTCATTTGGACAACTCAGCCAGCCTTTGCAGAGTCCAAAGATCTGAACGAGAAAGGGATCCCCAAACACAGCACAGATGCTTTATCAAAATGTGGCCAGACTGCTTCCTTAAGAGGGATCTTTATCCATTCCTCATTACTGGGCAGGACTTCCCAGCCAGAGCCTCCAGCACCTCTGCCTATATTCTATAGGCAGAACTCTGATCTCTCCCTGGAACGGAGTGCCCCGCGGGGAGGGGTAGGCCGCCATCATTGTTGTTTGGACAGCTCATCTGTTCCAGACTGCAGGCTTTAGAGAGTCCAAACAGTCTGGACAAGGAAGAAACCCCCCAGCACAGCACAGCTGCGTCACCAGAACATCGCCACACTGCTTCTTTAAACAAGACCCCAGTCCACTCCTCCTCACTGGGCAAGAGCTCCCAGCCAGGGCTTCCAGCCACCCTTGCCTATATTATATAGACAGAGTTTTGATTTCCCCCTGGGATAGAGTGCCCTGGGAGAGGGGCAGGCTACTACCTTTGCTGTTTGGGTGACTTGGCTGTTCCAGCCTACAGGCTTTGGAGAGTCCAAGCGAATCAGGGCAGAGGCGGTTCCCCAGCAGAGCTGGCCTGTTTTGTTGAGGTGTGGCCAGACTGCTTCTTTAAAGGGGACCCTGATCCATTCCTCCTCACGGGGAAGGTCCTCCCAGCCAGGGCCTCCAGCCATCTCTCCCCATGTTCTACTGGCTACAGAGTTCCAATTTCTCCCTGGGATGGAGTGCCTGGAGGGCAAGGTGGGCCACCACCTTTGCTGTTTAGACGTCTCAGCTGGTCTAGCCTGTGTGCCTTGGAGAGTCCAAACCAATTGGGGACTGAAGGGATCCCCCAACACAGCAAAGCTGCTCTACCAAAACACAGCCAGACTACTTTTTTAAGTGGGTCTCTGATCCCGTTCCTCCTGACTGGTGAGACTTACCAACTGGAGTCTTCAGCCACCTCATGCAGGTGTATTCAGGCCAGCAACAGTTCTGTACACCCCTAGGATGGAACTCCCAGAGGAAAGGGCAGGCTGCCATCTTTGCTGTTTCAGAGCTTTCACTGGTGAAACCTCCAGGTACTGCAAAAACTGAGGTGTCTATGGTCTGGAGAAGAACCCCGCAAACTGCAGCAGCCCTAGAGAAGAGCGGCCAGGCTGTTAAAAGAAAAACAACAAACAAACAAAAATAACAACAAAAAAGAAACACAATAACCCCACCCAAAGGGCAGCAACTTCATAGATCAAAGGTAGATAAGCCCATAAAGATGAGAAAGAATCAGTGCAAAAATGCTGACAACTCAAAGAGGCAGAGTGCCCCCTTTCCTCCAAATGACTGTGACACCTCTCCAGCAAGGGTTCAGAACTGGGCTGAGGCTGAGATGGCTAAAATGACAGAAGTAAGCTTCAGAATATGGATAAAAACAAACTTCGCTAAGTTAAAGGAGCATGCTGTAACTCAATGCGAAGAAGCTAAGAATCATGATAAAACAATGCAGAAGCTGACAGCAAAAACAGCCAGTATAGAGAGGAAAATAACTGACCTGATAGAGCTGAAAAACACAGTACAAGAACTTCACCATGCAATCACAAGTATTAAAGCAGAACAGACCAAGTGGAGTAAAGAATCTCAGAGCTCGGGGAGGAGCCAAGATGGCCGAATAGGAACAGCTCCGGTCTACAGCTCCCAGCGTGAGCGACGCAGAAGGCGGGTGATTTCTGCATTTCCATCTGAGGTACCGGGTTCATCTCACTAGGGAGTGCCAGACAGTGGGCGCAGGTCAGTGGGTGCGCGCACCGTGCGCGAGCCGAAGGAGGGCGAGGCATTGCCTCACACGGGAAGTGCAAGGGGTCAGGGAGTTCCCTTTCCTAGTCAAAGAAAGGGGTGACAGACGGCACCTGGAAAATCGGGTCACTCCCACCCGAATACTGCGCTTTTCCGATGGGCTTAAAAAACTGCGCACCACGAGATTATATCCGGCACCTGGCTCGGAGGGTGCTACGCCCACGGAGTCTCGCTGATTGCTAGCACAGCGGTCTCAGATCAAACTGCAAGGCGGCAGCCAGGCTGGGGGAGGGGCGCCCGCCATTGCCCAGGCTTGCTGAGGTAAACAAAGCAGCCGGGAAGCTCGAACTGGGCGGAGCCCACCACAGCTCAAGGAGGCCTGCCTGCCTCTGTAGGCTCCACCTCTGGGGGCGGGGCACAGACAAACAAAAAGACAGCAGTAACCTCTGCAGACTTAAATGTCCCTTTCTGACAGCTTTGAAGAGAGTAGTAGTTCTCCCAGCACGCAGCTGGAGATCTGAGAACGAGCAGACTGCCTCCTCAAGTGGGTCCCTGACCCCTGACCCCCGAGCAGCCTAACTGGGAGGCACCCCCCAGCAGGGGCACACTGACACCTCACATGGCAGGGTACTCCAACAGACCTGCAGCTGAGGGTCCTGTCTGTTAGAAGGAAAACTAACAAACAGAAAGGACATCCACACCAAAAACCCATCTGTACATCACCATCATCAAAGACCAAAAGTAGATAAAACCACAAAGATGGGGAAAAAACAGAACAGAAAAACTGGAAACTCTAAAAAGCAGAGCGCCTCTCCTCCTCCAAAGGAATGCAGTTCCTCACCAGCAACAGAACAAAGCTGGACGGAGAATGACTTTGACGAGCTGAGAGAAGAAGGCTTCAGATGATCAAATTACTCTGAGCTACGGGAGGACATTCAAACCAAAGGCAAAGAAGTTGAAAACTTTGAAAAAAATTTGGAAGAATGTATAACTAGAATAACCAATACAGAGAAGTGCTTAAAGGAGCTTATGGAGCTGAAAACCAAGGCTCGAGAACTACATGAAGAATGCAGAAGCCTCAGGAGCCAATGCGATCAACTGGAAGAAAGGGTATCAGTAATGGAAGATGAAATGAATGAAATGAAGCAAGAAGGGAAGGTTAGAGAAAAAAGAATAAAAAGAAACGAGCAAAGCCTCCAAGAAATATGGGACTATGTGAAAAGACCAAATCTACGTCTCATTGGTGTACCTGAAAGTGATGGGGAGAATGGAACCAAGTTGGAAAACAATCTGCAGGATATTATCCAGGAGAACTTCCCCAATCTAGCAAGGCAGGCCAACGTTCAAATTCAGGAAATACAGAGAACGCCACAAAGATACTCCTCGAGAAGAGCAACTCCAAGACACATAATTGTCAGATTCACCAAAGTTGAAATGAAGGAAAAAATGTTAAGGGCAGCCAGAGAGAAAGGTCAGGTTACCCTCAAAGGGAAGCCCATCAGACTAACAGCAGATCTCTCGGCAGAAACCCTACAAGCCAGAAGAGAGTGGGGGCCAATATTCAACATTCTTAAAGACAAGAATTTTCAACCCAGAATTTCATATCCAGCCAAACTAAGCTTCATAAGTGAAGGAGAAATAAAATCCTTTACAGACAAGCAAATGCCGAGAGATTTTGTCACCACCAGGCCTGCCCTAAAAGAGCTCCTGAAGGAAGCGCTAAACATGGAAAGGAACAACCGGTACCAGCCGCTGCAAAATCATGCCAAAATGTAAAGACCATCAAGACTAGGAAGAAACTGCATCAACTAATGAGCAAAATAACCAGCTAACATCATAATGACAGGATCAAATTCACACATAACAATATTAACTTTCAATGTAAATGGACTAAATGCTCCAATTAAAAGACACAGACTGGCAAATTGGATAAAGAGTCAAGACCCATCAGTGTGCTGTATTCAGGAAACCCATCTCATGTGCAGAGACACACATAGGCTCAAAATAAAAGGATGGAGGAAGATCTACCAAGCAAATGGAAAACAAAAAAAGGCAGGGGTTGCAATCCTAGTCTCTGATAAAACAGACTTTAAACCAACAAAGATCAAAAGAGACAAAGGAGGCCATTATATAATGGTAAAGGGATCAATTCAACAAGAAGAGCTAACTATCCTAAATATACATGCACCCAATACAGGAGCACCCAGATTCATAAAGCAAGTCCTGAGTGACCTACAAAGAGACTTAGACTCCCACACATTAATAATGGGAGACTTTAACACCCCACTGTCAACATTAGACAGATCAATGAGACAGAAAGTCAACAAGGATACCCAGGAATTGAACTCAGCTCTGCACCAAGCAGACCTAATAGACATCTACAGAACTCTCCACCCCAAATCAACAGCATATACATTTTTTTCAGCACCACACCACACCTATTCCAAAATTGACCACATACTTGGAAGTAAAGCTCTCCTCAGCAAATGTAAAAGAACAGAAATTATAACAAACTATCTCTCAGACCACAGTGCAATCAAACTAGAACTCAGGATTAAGAATCTCACTCAATACCGCTCAACTACATGGAAACTGAACAACCTGCTCCTGAATGACTACTGGTTACATAACGAAATGAAGGCAGAAATAAAGATGTTCTTTGAAACCAACGAGAACAAAGACACAACATACCAGAATCTCTGGGACACATTCAAAGCAGTGTGTAGAGGGAAATTTATAGCACTAAATGCCCACAAGAGAAAGCAGGAAAGATCAAAAATTGACACCCTAACATCACAATTAAAAGAACTAGAAAAGCAAGAGCAAACACATTCAAAAGCTAGCAGAAGGCAAGAAATAACTAAAATCAGAGCAGAACTGAAGGAAATAGAGACACAAAAAACCCTTCAAAAAATTAATGAATCCAGGAGCTGGTTTTTTGAAAGGATCAACAAAATTGATAGACCGCTAGCAAGACTAATAAAGAAAAAAAGAGAGAAGAATCAAATAGACGCAATAAAAAATGATAAAGGGGATATCACCACCAATCCCACAGAAATACAAACTACCATCAGAGAATACTACAAACACCTCTACGCAAATAAACTAGAAAATCTAGAAGAAATGGATAAATTCCTCGACACATACACACTCCCAAGACTAAACCAGGAAGAAGTTGAATCTCTGAATAAACCAATAACAGGATCTGAAATTGTGGCAATAATCAATAGCTTACCAACCAAAAAGAGTCCAGGACCAGATGGATTCACAGCCGAATTCTACCAGAGGTACAAGGAGGAACTGGTACCATTCCTTCTGAAACTATTCCAATCAACAGAAAAAGAGGGAATCCTCCCTAACTCATTTTATGAGGCCAGCATCATTCTGATACCAAAGCCGGGCAGAGACACAACCAGAAAAGAGAATTTTAGACCAATATCCTTGATGAACATTGATGCAAAAATCCTCAATAAAATACTGGCAAAACAAATCCAGCAGCACATCAAAAAGCTTATCCACCATGATCAAGTGGGCTTCATCCCTGGGATGCAAGGCTGGTTCAATATATGCAAATCAGTAAATGTAATCCAGCATATAAACAGAGCCAAAGACAAAAACCACATGATTATCTCAATAGATGCAGAAAAGGCCTTTGACAAAATTCAACAACTCTTCATGCTAAAAACTCTCAATAAATTAGGTATTGATGGGACATATTTCAAAATAATAAGAGCTATCTATGACAAACCCACAGCCAATATCACACTGAATGGGCAAAAACTGGAAGCATTCCCTTTGAAAACTGGCACAAGACAGGGATGCCCTCTCTCACCACTCCTATTCAACATAGTGTTGGAAGTTCTGGCCAGGGCAATCAGGCAGGAGAAGGAAATAAAGGGTATTCAATTAGGAAAAGAGGAAGTCCAATTGTCCCTGTTTGCAGACGACATGATTGTATATCTAGGAAACCCCATCGTCTCAGCCCAAAATCTCCTTAAGCTGATAAGCAACTTCAGCAAAGTCTCAGGATACAAAATCAATGTACAAAAATCACAAGCATTCTTATACACCAACAACAGACAAACAGAGAGACAAATTATGAGTGAACTCCCATTCACAATTGCTTCAAAGAGAATAAAATACCTGGGAATCCAACTTACAAGAATGTGGAGGACCTCTTCAAGGAGAACTACAATCCACTGCTCAAGGAAATAAAAGAGGATACAAACAAATGGAAGAACATTCCATGCTCATGGGTGGGAAGAATCAATATCATGAAAATGGCCATACTGCCCAAGGTAATTTACAGATTCAATGCCATCCCCATCAAGCTACCAATGACTTTCTTCACAGAATTGGGAAAAACTACTTTAAAGTTCATATGGAACCAAAAAAGAGCCCGCAACGCCAAGTCAATCCTAAGCCAAAAGAGCAAAGCTGGAGGCATCACACTACCTGACTTCAAACTATACTACAAGGCTACAGTAACCAAAACAGCATGGTACTGGTACCAAAACAGAGATATAGATCAATGGAACAGAACAGAGCCCTCAGAAATAATGCCGCATATCTACAACTATCTGATCTTTGACAAACCTGAGAAAAACAAGCAATGGGGAAAGGATTCCCTATTTAGTAAATGGTGCTGGGAAAACTGGCTGGCCATATGTAGAAAGCTGAAACTGGATTCCTTCCTTACACCTTATACAAAAATCAATTCAAGATGGATTAAAGACTTAAACGTTAGACCTAAAACCATAAAAACCCTAGAAGAAAACCTAGGCATTACCATTCAGGACATAGGCATGGGCAAGGACTTCATGTCTCAAACACCAAAAGCAATGGCAACAAAAGCCAAAATTGACAAATGGGATCTAATTAAACTAAAGAGCTTCTGCACAGCAAAAGAAACTACCATCAGAGTGAAGAGGCAACCTACAAAATGGGAGAAAATTTTCACAACCTACTCATCTGACAAAGGGCTAATATCCAGAATCTACAATGAACTCAAACAAATTTACAAGAAAAAAACAAACAACCCCATCAAAAAGTGGGCAAAGGACATGAACAGACACTTCTCAAAAGAAGACATTTATGCAGCCAAAAAACACATGAAAAAATGTTCATCATCACTGGCCATCAGAGAAATGCAAATCAAAACCACAATGAGATACCATCTCACACCAGTTAGAATGGCAATCATTAAAAAGTCAGGAAACAACAGGTGCTGGAGAGGATGTGGAGAAATAGGAACACTTTTACACTGTTGGTGGGACTGTAAACTAGTTCAACCATTGTGGAAGTCAGTGTGGCGATTCCTCAGGGATCTAGAACTAGAAATACCATTGGACCCAGCCATCCCATTACTGGGTATATACCCAAAGGACTATAAATCATGCTGCTATAAAGACACATGCACACGTATGTTTATTGAGGCATTATTCACAATAGCAAAGACTTGGAACCAACCCAAATGTCCAACAAGGATAGACCAGATTAACAAAATGTGGCACATATACACCATGGAATACTATGCAGCCATAAAAAATGATGAGTTCACGTCCTTTGTAGGGACATGGATGAAATTGGAAATCATCATTCTCAGTAAACTATCACAAGAACAAAAAACCAAACACCGCATATTCTCACTCGTAGGTGGGAATTGAACAATGAGATCACATGGACACAGGAAGGGGAACATCACACTCTGGGGACTGTTGTGGGGTGGGGGGAGGGGGGAGGGATAGCACTGGGAGATATACCTAATGCTAGATGATGTGTTAGTGGGTGCAGTGCACCAGCATGGCACATGTATACATATGTAACTAACCTGCACAATGTGCACATGTACCCTAAAACTTAAAGTATAATAATATAAAAAAATATATATTTTAATCAAAAAAAAAAAAGAATCTCAGAGCTCAAAGACTGTCTTTCTGAAATAAGACAGGCAGACAAGATTAGAAAAAAAAAATGAAAAGGCATGAACAAAATGTCCAAGAAATATGGGATTATGAAAAGATACCAAATCTACAACTGATTGGGGTACCTGAAAGAGACAGTGAGAATGGAACCAATTTAGAAAACATATTTCAGGATATCATCCAGGAGCACTTCCCCAACCCAGTTAGACAGGCCAACATTCAAATTCAGGAAATGCAGAGAACCCAGTATATTAATTCGTTTTCACACTGCTATAGAGAACTACCAGAGACTGAGTAATTTATGAAGAAAAGAGGTTTAATTGACTCACAGTTCTGTAGGCTTAATAGAAAGCATGACTGGGGGGCCTCAGGAAACTTACTATCATGGCAGAAGGTGAAGGGGAAGCAAGGGACATCTTCCCATGGCAGAGCAGGAGAAAGAGAGCATGAAGGGGGAAGTGCCACACACTTTCATAAAACCAGATCTCATGAGAACTCACTCACTATCACAAGAATAGCAAGATGGGAGTCCACCCCCATAATTCAATTACCTCCCACCTGGTCCCTCACCAAACACATGAGGATTAAAATTTGAAATGAGATTTGGGTGGGGTCACAGAGCACAGTCATATCACTCCATCCCAGCCCCTCCTGAATCTCATGTCCTTCTCCCATTTCAAAACCAGTCATGCCTTTCCAACAGTCCCCCAATGTCTTAACTCATTCCAACATTAACTCAAAAGTCCACAATCCAAAGTCTTATCTGAGACAAAGTATGTCCCTTCTGTTTATGAGCCTATAAAATCAAAAAGAGGCTCATATACAGAAGGGACATACTTAGTTACTTCCAAAATACAATGGCAGCACAATTATTGGGTAAATACTCCCATTCCAAATGGAAGGAATTGGCCAAAATAAAGGTGCTACAGGCCCCAAGCAATTCTGAAACCCAGCAGGGCAGTCTTTAAATCTTAAAGTTCCAAAATAATCTCCTTTGACTCCATGTCTCACATCAAGGCCACATTGATGCCAGGGATGGGTTCCCAAGGCCTTGGGCATCTCGACTGCTGTGGCTCTACAGGGTACAGGCCTCTTGGCTGCTTTCACAGGCTGTTATTGAGTGCCTGCAGCTTTTCCAGGTACACGGTGCAAGCTGTTATTGGATCTACCATTCTGGGGTCTGGAGGATGGTAGCCTTCTTCTCACAGCTCCACTAGGCAGTGTCTTAGTGGAGACTCTGTGTGGGGGCTCCAACTCCACATTTCCCCTCTGTACTGCCTTTGTACAGGCTCTCCATGAGGGCTCTGTGCCTACAGTAAACTTCTGCCTAGACATCCATTTGTTTCCATAAATCCTCTGAAATCTAAGTGGAGGTTCCCAAACCTCAACTCTTACCTTCTGTGTGCCTGCAGGCCCAACACCACATAGAAACCACCAAAGTCTGGGGGACTTGCACCCTCTGAAGCAATGGCCCAAGCCGTATCCTGGCCCCTTTTAGCCACAGCTTAAGCAGGAGTAGCTGGGACACAGGGCACCATGTCTCAAGGCTGCAAAGAGCAGCAGGGCCCTGGGCCTGGCTTATGAAACCATTTTTTCCTCTTAAGCCTCCAGGACTGGGATGGGAGGGGCTGTCACGAAGGTCTGTGACATGCACTGGGGGCATTTTCCCCATTGTCTTGGCTATTAACATTTGGCTCCTCTTTACTTATGCAAATTTCTGCAAGCAGCTTTAATTTCTTCCAGAAAATGTTTTTTTCTTCTCTACCATATAGTTAGGCTGCAAATTTTCCAAACTTTTATGCTCTGCTTACCTTTTAAACATAAGTTTCAATTTCAGACCATCTCTTTGTGAATGCATATAACTGTACACAGTTACAAGCAGCCAGGCCACATCTTGAATGTTTTACTGCTTAGAAATTTCTTCCACCAGATACACTAAATCATCTCTCCCAGGTTCAAAGTTCCACAGATCCCTAGAACAGGGGCAGAATGCCACCAGTCTTTTCCTAAAGCTTAGCAAGAATAACATTTACTCCAGTTCCCAATAAGTTCTTAATCTCCACCTGAGAACACCTCACCCTGGACTTTCTTGTCCATATCACTATTACCATTTTGGTCAAAATTATTCAAAAAAATCTCAAGGAAGTTCCAAACTTTCCTGCGTCATCTTATCTTCTTCTGACCCCTCCAAACTGTTCCAACCTCTACTTGCTAACCAGTTCCAAAGTTCTTTTTACATTTTCAAGTATCTTTATAACAGTGTCCCACTATCCTGGTACCAATTTTCTGTAGTATTCCATTTTCTCACTGCTATAAAGTACTACCTGAGACTGAGTAATTTATGAAGAAAAGGCATTTAGTTGAATCAGTTCTCCAGGCTTAACAGGAAGCATGACTGGGGCTCCTCAGGGAACCTACAATCATAGTGGAAGGCAAAGGGGAAACAAGGCACATCTTCCCCTGTTGGAGCAGGAGAAAGAGAAAGCAAAGGGGGAAGTGCCACACACTTTCAAATGACAATATCTTGTGAGAACTCCCTCACAATCATGAGAACAGCAAGGGAGAAGATTTCCCCCATGATTCAGTCACCTTGCACCAGGCCCCTCCCATGAAATGTGGGAATTCTAATTCAAAATGAGATTTAGGTGGGAACACAGAGCCAAACCATATCATACATTATAACACTCCATGAGAAGATTACCCCAAGACACATCATCATCACATTCACCAAGGTCGAAATGAAAGAAAAAATGTTAAGGGCAGTGAGAGAGAAAGGCCAAGTCACCTACAGTGGGGGCCCAGTAGACTAACAGTAGGCCTTTCAGTGGAAACCCTACAAGTCAGAAGAGATAGGGGGCCAGTATTCAACTTTCTTAAAGGAAAAAAATACCAACCAAGAATTTCATATCCAGCCAAACTAAGCTTCATAAGTGAAGGAGAAATAAATAAGATCCTGTTCAGACAAGCAAATGCTGAGGCAATTTGTTACCACTAGACCTGCCTTACAACATCTTCTGAAAGAAACACTAAATATGGAAAAGAAAAACTATTAGCAGCCATTACAAAAACACACTGAAGTACACAGACTAGTGACACTATGAAACAACCACATAAACAAGTCTGCAAAGTAACCAGCTAGCATCATGATGGCAGGATCAAATTCACACATAACAATACTAACCTTAAATGTAAGAAGATGACATGGGCCCCCAATGAAAAGACAGAGTGGCAAGCTGGATAAAGAACCAACACCCACTGCAATGCTATCTTCAAGAGATCCATTTCACAGGTAAGAACATCACAGGCTCAAAATTAAGGGATGGATGAAAAAATTAAAAAGCAGGGGTTGCAATCTTAGTTTCTGACAAAACAGGCTTTAAATCAACAAAAGTCAAAAAAAGACAAAGAAGGGCAATATATAAGGGTAGAGGGTTCATATATATGTAGCATAGAGCTAACTACCCTAAATATTTATGCACCGAATACAGGAGCACCCAGATTCATAAAGCAAGTTCTTAGAAAACTTCAAAGAGACTTCAAATCCCACACAATAATAGTGGGATACTTTAACACCCTACTGACAATATTAAACAAATCATCAAGACAGAAAATAACAGGGATTTTCAGGACCTGAACTCACCTCTGGATCAGGTGGACCTGATAGATATCTACAGAACTCTTTGACCCAAAACAACAGAATATACATTCTTCTTATTGCCACATAGCACTTACTCAAAAAAATGATCACATAATTGAAAGTGAAACACTCCTCAGCAAATGCAAAAGAACTGAAATCATAACAAGCAGTCTCCTGGACCACAGCACAATCAAATTAGAACTCAAGATTAAGAAATTTACTTAAAACCATACAACTACATGGAAATTGAACAACCTGCTCCTGAATGAATTTAGGGTAAATAATGAAATTAAGGTAGAAATCAAGAAGGTTTTTTGAAACCAGTGAGAACAAAGATACAAAGTACCAGAATCTCTGAGACTCAGCTAAAGCAGTGAAAAGAGGGAAATTTATATCACCAAATGCCCACATCAAAAAGCTAGAAAGATCTCAAGTTAACAACCTAACATCACTAAAAGAACTAGTGAATCAAGAGCAAACAAACCCCAAAGCTAGCAGAAGGCAAGAAATAACCAAGATTAGAGCTGAACTGAAGGAGATAGAAATACAAAAGATATTTCTATCTCCTTCGTAGAGATATGAAAAATCCTTCAAGAAATCAACAAATCCAGGAACTGATTTTTTGAAAAATTAATAAAATAGACCACTAGCTAGACTAACAAAGAAGAAAAGAGAGAAGATTCAAAAAACACAATCAGAAATGATAAGGGGGATATTACCACTGACCCTAGAGAAATAAAAACAACTATCAGAGGATATTATAAACATCCCTATGCACATAAAATAGAAAATTTAGAAGAAATGAATAAATTGCTGGACATATACACCCTCCCAAGAATGAACCAGAAAGAAATTGAATCCATGAATAGACCAATAATGAGTTCTGAAATTGAGTCAGTAATAAATAGCCTACCAACCCAAAAAGTCCAGGACCAGGCGGATTCACAGCTGAATTATACCAGATGTACAAAGAAGAGCTGGTATCATTCCTACTGAAACTATTCTGAAAAATTGAAAACAAAATACTGGCAAAACCAAATCCAGCAGCACATCAAAAAGCTTATCCACCATTATCAAGTAGGCTTCATCCCTGGGATGCAAGACTGGTTCAGCATACACAAATTAATAAACATAATTCATCACCTACTTAAAGACAAAAACCACATGATTATCTCAATAAGTGCAGAAAAGGCCTTAGATAAAATTCAACATTCCTTCATTTAAAAATTCTCAATAAACTAGGTTTTAATGGAACATACCTCAAAATAATAAAAGTCATATATGACAAACCCACAACCAATATCACAGTGAATGGGCAAATGCTAGAAGCATTCTTCTTGAAAACCAGCACAACACAAGGTTGCTCTGTCTCACTACTCCTATTCAACATAGTATTGGAAGTTCCGGCCAAGGCACTCAGCCAAGAGAAAGAAATAAAGCATATTTAAATAGGAAGAGAGGAAGCTAAATTAACTTTGTTTGCAGATGACATGATCCTACCTCTAGAAAACCCCGTCATCTCAGCCCAAAGGCTTTTCAAACTGATAAACAACTTCAACAAAGTCTCAGGATACAAAATCACTGTGCAAAAATCACTAGTATTCCTATACACAAACAATAGGCAAGCTGAGAGCCAAATCACAAATGAACTCCCATTCACAATTGCTACAAAAAGAATAAAATAACTAGGAATACAGCTAACAAGGAAAGTGAAGGACCTCTTCAAGGAGAACTACAAATAACTGTTCAAAGAAATCAGAGAGGACACAAACAGATGGAAAAACATCCCATGCTCATGGATAGTGATATGGTTTGGCTCTTTGTCCCACCAAAATCTCATCTCATAGCTCCCATAATTCCCACATGTTGTGGGATGGACCCAGTGGGAGATGATTGAATCATGGGGGCCGGTCTTTCCCATGCTCTTCTCATGATAGTGAATGGGTCTCACAAGATCTGATAGTTTTAAAAATGGGAGTTGCCCTGCACAAGCTCTCTTTGCCTGCCACCATCTAAGTAAGATTTGATTTGCTTCTCCTTGCCTTCTGCCATGATTGAGAGGCTTCCCTAGCCACATGGTACTATGAGTTCTCCATTAAATTTCTTTCTTTTGTAAATTGCCCATTCTCGAATATGTCTTTTCAGCAGCGTGAAAATGAACTAATACAGATAGGAGGAATCAATATCATGAAAATGGCTATCCTACCCAAAGTAATTTATAGATTCAATGCTATTCTCATTAAACTACCATTGACATTCTTCACGGAATTAGGAAAAACTATTTTAAAATTCATATGGAACAAAAAAAAGAGCCGATTAGACAAGGCAATCATAAGCAAAAAGAACAAAGCTGGAGGCATCAGGCTACCTGACTTCAAACTATACTACAAGGCTACAGTAACCAAAACAACGTGGTACTGGACAACAACAGACATATAGATCAATCTAACAGAATAGAAAACACAGAAATGAGACCACATGCCTATAACCATCTGATCTTCAACAAAGCTGACAGAAACACACAATGGGGAAATGATTCCCTGTTCAATAAATGGTGCTGGGAGAACTGGCTAGCCATATGCAGAAGATTGAAGCTGGACCCCTTCCTTACACCATATACCAAAAAAAATCAACTCAAGCTGGATTAAAGATTTAAATGTAAAACCCAAAACTATAAAAACCCTAGAAGAAAACCTAGTAATACCATTCAAGACATAGGCATGGGTAAAGAGTTCATGAGGAAGATGCCAAAAGCAAAAATAGACAAATGGGATCTAATTAACTAAAGAGCTTCTGCACAGCAAAAGAAATTGTCAACAGAGTAAACAGACAACCTACAGAATGGGACAAATTTTTGAAATCTATCCATCTGACAAAGGTCTATTATCCAGACACTACAAAGTACTTAAACATATTTACAAAAGAAAAACAACCCCATTAAAAAGTGGGCAAAAGGCATGAAGAGACACTTTTCAAAAGAAGACATACATGCAGCCAACAAACGTGAAAAAAAAGCTCAACACCACAGATTATTAGCGAAATGCAAATCAAAAACCACAATGAGATACCATCTCACACCAGTCATGGCTATTATTAAAAAGCTAAAAAATAGCAGGTACTGGTGAGGTTGTGGAGAAAAAGTAATGCTTATACACTGTTGGTAGGAGTGTGAATTAGCTCAGCCATTGTGGAAAATAGTGTGGTGATTCTTCAAATGGCTGAAGACAGAAATATCATTCAACCCAGTGATTCCATTACTGGGTATATACCCAAAGGAATATAAATTTTTCTATTATGAAGACACATGTTCACGGGAGCACTATTCACAACAGCAAAGACATGGAATCAACCTAAATGTCCATCAGTGATAGACTGGGTAAAGAAAATGTGGTACATATACACCATGGAATTCTATGCAGCCATGAAAAGGAAGAAGATCATGTCCTTTGCAGGGACATGGATGGAGCTGGAGGCCATTATCCTTAGCAAACTAATGCAGGAACAGGAAATGAAATACCTATGTTCTCACTTATAAGTGGGAGCTAAATGATGAGAACACATGAACACATGGTAGGGAACAACATGCACTGGGGCCTGTGGGAGGGCAAGGGGTGGGAAAGGATCAGGAAAAATAGCTAGTGGATGCTGGGCTTGATACCTGGGTGATGGGATGATCTGTGCAGCAAACCACCATGGCACACATTTACCTATATAACACACCTGCACATCCTGCACATGTACCCCTGAACTTAAAATAAAAGTTGGAAATAAAAAAAAGAGAGAGAATTATTGCACCTGGGTGTCGACCACCTGAGAGTCATAAGATAACACTATTGGTAAATACTAGATATAAATATTATATTTATTTCTATTGGGAAAGAACTTTGCATTAATAAATGGAAAAAATGATCAGAAAGCATTAATAGAGAAGATTATGAGATGATTTTAGTTTTCTTGCTTTTTAAAATATATTTCTTTGCATTTCTGCAGGTGCTGTATATATATATAAAATCAGGGGTTACTTTTACAATTGGAGGGGAAAAGAGACCTTTTCACTGAGTAGAATTTTTACTTACCCAATTTCGCAGGCCCTCCTTAAAGGGTCTCAATACATCTGCCTTCCCTAACTAGCATCATTCTCATCCTACTCCTTGGTCTAGTATACCCACTTCTCTTAGGTATTATTTACATTTACTAGGCCAATGTCCTTTCCCTCAGACCAGTCAAATAAATTATCAATATTAATGGGAGCTAATGAGTTAATAGGTTTAAGTTTTCCACAATCCTTCCACAACCCTAATGAACATACTTGGATTTTGATCATGGCTTCAGAAAACACACCCCAAATTTGGACTCTGTAGCTCTCATAGCCAGCCGGTGGGCCATGAAACAGTGGTGGAATCAGTGAATGCATTCTGGTTACTGATTGAAAATAACCAGAATGCATTCATTGATTTAGTAGGCCTACTCTGTGCTGGGGTAAACAATTAGTTCTATGGTATCAAATGAAAAGCCACAGCACAAAGGCAAATAGCAAATCCCCAGTTTACTCGCACACCCTTCTCAATCACCTTTGCCGACCCACTCATTCTCAATCCAGGAAGAGTAAAGAGGTCTTGGAGAGATAAGAAAAAGTACTGAGTTGCCCATTCTCTGCCATTAAGCACTATAGAATAATGCTTAAAAACTCTATTCAAACAGAGACAATATTTTATTGTGTTCTGTTGTGTTTTCCTCAGCACATCTTAAATCCCAAGGGACTAGCCCGATGGCTGTTTCCTTTTCCATACAATTTTGATGCCTTCCAGTGTCCATAAACTCTGAAATCTATTGTGCATGGAGCATGTACAATCTCTTACAGCAAAAAGAAAACCCAAATTAATAATCCCATTGCTTTAGAGCCTCCCAGGCTTCTTGTCAGTCCAAGAAAGACAGTAAAAAATACTGCTTTGGAAGGAAAAAAAGCATGAATAGCAAGTAATTTCTCATTTATACATTCAGTATTTAGTTAAAGTAAAATTGTACTAATTCTTGGGCTGCGAACTACATTTTAGAAACCCAGGCCAAGGTTATTTTCCTACATTATGATTTGCAACTTCAGCGGCACATTGGAATCACCTGTAAAGCTATAATAATCACTGATCTCCAATCATATTTGGAGAGATCCTAATTACATTGTTCTGGGTACAGCCTGTGCATGAAGAGTTTTAAAAGATGTCCAAGTGATTCCAATATGCAGCCAAACTTGTGAACAACTGATCGCAGTGTGCTGCCTCTCCTAGTGACTAACTGCGAACAAAGTAGATTCCATCAACAGTGGACAGAGTCGATGGTACTCGCGTTGCTCACCCCATTGGCCCCTCTCACCACTCACACACATGCAGATACATATGTAACATGACCATTATTTTTATTTAACTGATGCCTGCTGTCTCCATTTAAAGTAGGACCGCTTGAATCATTTTCTTAAAGAACCAGATTGTAAATATTTTAAATTTTGCAGGCCATGCAGTCTCTGTAGCAACCACTCAAGTCTGCCATAGAAAATACATTCAAAAATGTGCCTGGCTGTATTCCAATAAAACTTTATTTACAAAAACAAACACTTAGGCGAGAAGCTAAAGTTTGCTCACCCTTGACTTAGAACCTCTGAGGCACATAAAGAAATTACTACTTTTTTTTTAAAACTGGGACTGTAATGATTGTGATGACAGTGCTCTTTAGAATACAGTTGTTTCTCAATCCATATGTAGCTTTCCCCCACCACTCCACACACTTTCTTGTAGTCACAGGGCCTGAGTTCAAGTTTAGATTTTTGCCTTGTGATTAGAACTCCATTATAGTTGTCAGAGTGTATTTGCCTGCCAGAGGAGAGCCACTCTTTCAGAGCAGAAGCCATGGCTGCTCCCCAAAAGCCCATATCCACAAATGTTTATTACTGTTCTGATATCCCAACAGGGGTGTCTCTCCCTCTGGACACCGCTTCCTTCTCCTCGGTGCCTGTATTGCATCATTTATCACTTTCCACACTATTGTGTTATGGGTTCTGCACAAACCCTTTCACATCCTCTAGGCCCTTTGATTAGAACATCGTCCTGGGAGATAAGTAGAGCCAAGATGATCATCATCCAGATGTTAAGGTAAGAAAACCGAGGCTCAACAAACATTAAGAGACAAAATCTAGACTTGAACCCAGCCCCTGTGCTGCAAGAAAGTGTGCTTAGTGATCGGGAAGCTGCATGCGGATTGAGAAACAGCTATATTCAAATACACATCGTAGTTTTACCAATTTTCTTAACTATAAAAATATGTATATTAGTAAATACTTACTTTGAAGGGTTATTTTGAGAGTTAGGAATTATATAATTAGTGTTCCTGGCATGAATACATGCTGAATAATAGCAGCTACCATTACTACTGCTATTGATACTGCTGTTGTTGATGTTTATCCAGTATTCTTTTCATTTTGCATATGCTTCCATTCTCTGTTACATGCTTCATCCTGTTTTGTATAGTGCCTTTAGTTTACTAAGTGCTCAATTACTGCTGAATAAATTTAATTAATTAATTATTTCATCATATGGACCTGTGTTGAGAAGTTTCTTCCACCATTAGCCTTTTAAAAGTAATGAAAATATCCCCAAAGGAAGAAGAAAATTAGATGACTCCTTTCAAGAAAGATGGTATATAATGGGAATTTCCTTCTCAACTCAAAATGAATCTCCTTAGCCACATGTACGTGCCCAGAAACACTTTTGTTCACTTCTTTAAATAAAGGAACATAATCCTCAGCTGATTTCTCTTTTTTATGGAATTATTAATGCTTAAAAGTCAACAAAATCAAAGCTGTCAGCAAAATTTTCTAAATTACTGAATATTCAACTTTGGCTAAGTCCTCAATAAAAATGATAGTTTTTTCCTGATTTGAAAATTTTCTTGGAAGATACCTCAAAATACTCCTGGAGAGTTCTAGATTGGGCCAAAAGTTCAGACTCAGAATCTGATTTGGAGATAGCTCATTCAAGCTCCCCAGTCACCTCTCATCTGTTCCACTAGAAAATCAGTGAATCAATTAAGATATACTGAGTCCCCACTTTGTATCACACTTTACTCGGCACTGAGGTGATACAAGAAGCAAAAAACATTTTCTATGAGTTCAAGCAGCTTATGATCTGCTGAGTAAGAACAGAGTAAACTTCTAAAATAGACTTTAAAATATGCTATAAGGCATTGGTTTAAAAGTGAGCAATAGTCCCACCTTCTCACCCCTCCCAGCCCATTACTACCCTTCCCAGCCTCTGGTAATCATTCTTCTACTCTCTATGTCCCTGAGTTCAATTGTTTTGATTTTTAGATCCCATAAATGAGAACATGCGATGCTTGTCTTTCTGTGACTGGCTTATTTCACTTAACATAATGATTTCCAGTTCCATCCATGTTATTGCTTATTTCACATTGCATGTCTGTATCAAAACATCTCATATATCCCATAAATAATATACCTACTATGAACCCACAAAAATTAAAAATAAAAATAAAATTTTAAAAAATGGGCAGTATGGGTTAGGATAGGCAGAGAAAGCTTCTGAGGTTAAATCCCCAGATCTAGATTTCTAGTGATACACGTACTTATACTGAATATTAGAGGCTGAGTAGGCATTTGAGTCGGAGTGAGGGAGTAATTGCTAGAAAAGGAGAAAGAATCTTTTCCAGCTGTCTCAAAAAGCAGGCCTGAAGAGCAGGTTTGCGAAGGGTTCTGCTCCATGCAGTCATTCAGGGTTCTGTGGTGCCTTATAACTCCCCTCTTGCCTAAGCCTTCAGAGTCCTCTACATTCAGGCACAGAGTGAGAGCTAAAAGAGAAAAGATCACATAAGGAAGAGTTTTATCCACACACAAAGTCTTTATTAGATAGAAAAGAGTGTGAATATTGGTGAACACTACTGGCTTCTGCCAGAACTATCCATCATGTAAACAGGGGGAAATAAGAATATGCATTTATATTTCTTGTCATTTCAAAACTACACACTAGAAACTTAGTCACAGTGAGCAAGGAAACACACAGTGACTAGGAACAGGGGTGGGAAACAGATTTTTAGTGTACATCTGTTAACACTGTATTTTTTTAACTTTAATTTTAGGTTCAGAGGTACATGTGCTGGTTTACTATATAGGTAAATTGTGTCATGGGGGTTTGGTGTACAGATAAATGTTAAATTTTTGAACCACATAAATGCATTACCATTTCCAAAAATACAGCAACTATTAAAATGAAATTAAAGAAAACCTGGTGCTCACATTCATCCAAACATTTTGTCTTTTTTGGCCCTTCAGCAGCATCAGTTTTCTCTGTCGGATTCACTTATAATGTTTATTTTCACCGAGTTTTACTCGGACAAAATGGCGAGCAGATTTAATCAGGGGCAAGGGCCATATGGTAAGATCCATTCCTGGATTCTCAGCCCTATGGTATAAATCCCCCACTACCCCCAAGAGAAGGAATTGCAAATCTAAGTATACAGCTGTGAGTATCAGAAAAAAAATATTACAGCAAGGAAAACTTTGAAGAAGAACAGAATATAAATATTGAACCATGGTACCCTCTGGCATACACAAAGAGTCTTTAAAAGGGTAGCATTTGGGAAAGTAGAAGGATCAGGAATGACTTCTCATACCAGTCTACAAGAGAGAACTGTAATGCCAACCCATCTAGGGATAAAACTAAATCTCTAGTCATACTCAGTCACCAAAGATGAATCAGGAGAGTACATTATACAAATTGACCTTTGAAGTCAATATACAAGCCAGAGGTCTACAACTAGATCCTAGAGTGCTTAGCTACTGCAGGTCTCCAAGAATTTTGAAGAGCAGTCTCAAAGAGGAGAGACTAAACTTTTCCTGTGTGGTATCAGAGAACAGAACTGGAATCCTAGGTAAAAGTCCTAATGTCACATTTTGTTCCAAATTAAGAGGATTTAACATAGCTATCCAGAGATAGGATAGGCTACTTTGCCATTTTAAGGAGACAGTGACACAGAGCCATGGGGCTTACTGGTTGGAAGTGCTGTAGGAGCCTTTGGGGCTAGGTAGTCTCCAAGTCCATGTTAACCTCAAAGCCTTGTGACTCAGTGCCTAATGGATGACACTGGCACTGTCATTTTCTCTAATTCTCTCCCTCTCTGTGCGACTACCTGAACACTAGTGCATGGAACGTGGTTTACACCAAGCAGTAAGTGGTACCCCAACACAATCATTGTCTCTGAAACAACAGCTTCAGGTGACTATGGCAAATGAAAAATAATGTCGTTATGCCTTTAATACACCTAACAGGTTAAGCCGAGCTCATATTTCAGTCTTTGTTTAGAAGACTCGGAAGCCATTTTAAAATTATTAATAGCTAATATTTATTGAGTTCTTACTATATATAAGCTAGGTGTGGTTAAATGTTTTTCATGTATTAAATCATTCAAACCTCTTGGAGTGGGTGACCATTGAGCATGTGCTTAAAAAATAAATAAGGTGCTGACAGGTCAATATACTGAGCAGATAGAAAATAATGCCCAGGTTCAAGTCCTGGATGAAACCAGTGTTGGTTCAGAGCAAGCTCCTACTAATGTCCTCAAGTCCTCTATTGTACTGGAGAATTCTGTTTCAATATTCATCAGATGAAGGGTCATGTCTGCAGACATAAAAGATGTAGATTCATAAAATTCCTTCGGGTAATTTATCAACATGGAGCTCCAGGGAGAATGGAGTGAGCAGGTTTCCCTTAAAGTTAAGGACTTTAGAGAGGCATTTGGGATGCTGCATATAAAGGTTCTTCCAACTCTGTGAATTCATTTGCTATATGGAATCTGTCCAATGGCCAGGCAAGCCCTTCCTACATAGTATGACTCTAGAAACTGAAAAATTCACCTGGATTAAAACATCACCTTTCTAGCTCAGCTCTCTGATACCTATGGCATCAGATTTTTGCCTCACAATTTAGACTTTAGACCTGTCAACAGCTTAAGTATAAGAAAATCCCTGTGAAATTTACAGATATATAAGTTGTTTTCACAAGAACAAGCTGTAAAGGAGGAAAGTAACAAGGAAAAAAAAAAAAGAGAATGTTGGCCTCTGTGGAGGAGATAAAGCAGGAGGTTGGAAATGTAGAAACTAAGTATCCCTGAATCAAGTATCTGCATCAGGGTGGCCTGGGCCCATGAGGCAGCACGCTGCATATTTAAGGCTCTTCAATTTATACCCATCCTTTTCTTCATAACCAGAACCCACTAGGCTAAGGAGTATTATGGAGCCAGCTCCAGAATCCAAAAGACCTAATCTTAAGCCAAAGGCCACGTTAACTAGTTGTGCTGTCCTGGGCAACTTGGGCTCTGCCCGCTAAGTTCCTCTTCTATAAAATGGAACTTTAAGCAGTTTGCCTGCCTTCCTCCAACAGATACTGAGAAGGTTAAGTAATATTTAGATTTAAAAAACACTTTGATAAGTAAAACAGCAACACACACATATAATGCATTATTGTTGTTTCTGTATTTCCAATCCTCACACTCAGAAAGGGTCATGGAGCTCATCTTATCTTGAGTCATGGAAGTCAAAGAAGTGAGTCATGGAGCTCATTTCCATGACTTGAAACTCACTTCCATGACTTCCATATCTTGAGCCAAGGAAGTGAGTCATGGAGCTCATCTTGTCTTCAGCATCTTTCAATAACACAAAGCTGCACTGGTCTGAATGTTTGCGTCCCTCAAAATCTATATGTTGAAACTTAACTCCCAAAGTGATGGTATTAAGAGGTAGGACTTTGGGGAGGTAAGTAGATCATGAAGATGGAGCCCTCATTAATGGAATTAGTGTCTTTTAAAAGAGACCCAAGGGAGCTTGTTTGCCCTTCCAACCAAGTGAACACACAGTCCTGAAGTGAGCAAAGGCTCAGCCTATGAAGGAAGGGTCCCCACCAGACACTGAATCTGCCAGCACCTTGATCTTAGAATTCCCAGCCTTCAGAAATAAATGTTTGCTATTTCTAAGCCCTCAGTTTATGGGATTTTGTTAGCAGCTTGAACAGACTAGGACAAAGGGTAAAATTTCTTCAAGACAAAAAGGTTTTGTTGTTGTTGTTGTTGTTTTATTGTTGTGATTTAGTTGTTTGTCTTTCTTGCTTAAATATTTCAACTCAAAAATTGCGAAACTTGAAGAGTGAATGAATACATGTCTCTGGTTGGGGAGATTTGATGTTTCATGTTGTTAACATTCTCCAAAATTCATTTTTACATTTAAGACCATTCTAGTTAAAACTCCAATGTCATTTTGAAGTGAGGAATAATTTAGAGGACTTACACATAAGATATTAAATGAGGTCAGATGTGGTGTTTCATGCCTGTAATCCCAACACTTTGGGAGACCAAGGCGGCAGGATCACTTGAAGCCAGCCTGGGCAACAAAACAAGGCCCCATCTCCACAAAAATACAAAAATTACCTGAGCACAGTAGCGCTTGCCTATAGTCCCAGCTATTCAGGAGGCTGAAGCAGGAGGATTGCATGAGCCCAGGAATTTGTGGCTGCAGTGAGCTGTGATCATGTCACCACATTCCAGCCTAGGCAACAGAGTGAGATCCTGTTTCAAAAAAAAAAAAAATACATATGTATAATATATATAAATATGCACATGAACATACATAATGGAATTAAAGAGCTGCAGTTACCTCACTAATAGGATACTGGTATAGGAATACAGAGATGGGCAAATGAAACAGAGAGGAAAACTCAAAAACAGAGCCACACACATGTAATAATTTTGTACATTAAAAATGAGGTGAGTGTGTTCCATTTTTAAAAATGAATCCATCTGCATACTTATATACAAACTCCTATAGAAATAGCTCAGTAATGTTTTAGGGTAAGCATTTTAAATTAAAGGAGAACAAAAAATTCAAGAGTAAATAAAGGATATGGAACAATTACTTAACTATTTTGAAAAATAAAAACCTAGATATTAGGTTTATATCGTAATATCTGTGGTATAAATTTATACCATATGCTGAAATAAATTAGCCCTTTAAAAATATGGTTGATGTTTACATGATATCAGGATGAAGACAGATGCAATATAGTAAAAGATGTACACATTGAATCCAACAACCACCACCAAATGATAAACTAAACTAAATTGAAGCAAAAATAGCAGGTAAACACTGCTACAAATCAAGAAGAAAAATCCAAATACTCCAAAAGAAAACTGGCCAACAGCTAACTATTGCATAAAACATTCAGTCTATTCCATAATTTTTAAAGTCAACTGAAATAATAAGAATGTAATTTTTTCTACCAAACTTGTAAATGTGTTATTTTCTTTTTTATTATAGTATCCAAATTTGGCTATGGTGTAAGGAAATACTCAGCTAGTGGGAGTATAAAAGGGTATAATATTTGGCAATATGTATCAAAACTCTTAAATCATGCATCTTTTAGATTATTTAAGCCACCAGATTCAAACCGTAGAAGTTTATCCTGAATAAATAATCATAATAATGGAAAAATATGTACGTATATATGTATATATGTGAAAGTGTTCATTGTATAACTATAGCTAATAAAGCCCATTAGAAATCATCTAAATATCCAAGAAAGTGGGGAGACCTATTATATAAATTAATACATTTACATAATCAAATATTATACAGCCAATAAAAAAAGTAATAAATATAATAACTATCATTTCTTGCCAGGCATTTTCCTAAGTACTTTTCAGGTGTTAACTCATTTAATTTTCACAAAATCCTATAAAGTGTGTATTACTTATTCTCCTCATAAGAAAAAAAGGGCAAATAATTTATTTTAACCTAGATCCATAGTCATCATATGGCAGGATGGAATTACGCAGTTAAGCAGTGTGGCTCCAGAGCCACTGCTCCTAACCCCTGTGCATACTGTCCATACTGTGGTGGAGAAATATGTAATGTCATAGGAAAATGCTTTGCTTACTTCAGAATGGTCTCTTTTCTGCAGCTCTTATTGTAGGCATGCCATGAGTGCTGTGATCAATGAATAGTATTTAGACACCAACAGCTGCCTTTGACTCGCACCAGAAGTCAAGGAGACTTCTCTTTCCCTCACCACCACCCCGTTTAATCCAACAGGGAGTCCTGTTATCTTCACTTTCAAAATATGTCCCAACTTCAACCACTTTCCTTCTCCACTGATTCCACCCTAGAACAAGCCAGCTCTTACGTTCCGCTGAACAACCACACAACACCTCCCTAACTGGTCTCACTACCCTTACCCTTACCTCCTGTGATCCTTTCCACACAATAGCCAAAGAGATTTATGTTTTTTATTGATACATAATAATTGTCATGACCAAATATGGGTAATTAGGATACTTATCACCTCAAACCTTTATCATTTCTTTGTGTTGGGAGCATTCCAAATATTCCCTTCTGGCTACTTTGAAATACACAACAAATTACTGTTAACTATAGTCACCCTACAGTGCTGCTGAACAATAGAACTAGTTCCTTCAGTCCAATTACATTTTAGCGCCCATTAACAAACCTCTCTTCATTTCCTCCCACACCCCCTCAGCCTCTGGTAACCATCATTCCACTCTCTACTTCTATAAGATCAACTTTTTTAGCTCACATATGAGTGAGAGTATGTGATATTAGCCTTTGTGGGCCTGGCTTATCACTTAACAAAATGAACTCCAGTTCCATCCATGTTGCTGCAAATGACAGAGTTTCATTCCTTTTAATGACTGAATAGTATTCCACTGTGTATGTGTACCACACTTTTTATCCATTTATCCATTGAAACAAAAAGATTAACATTTTTAATGTAATTCAGACTACATCACTCTCTTTTTCAAAACCGTCTATTGTCTTTACACAAATTCTTTACCATGACCCACAAAACTCTAGCATGCTCTGGTTCCTTTCTGCCTTTCTAACATCAAATAATACAATATGTGTTTCCTATGTTCCAGCCATACCGGCCTTGTGTCTTAAACAAGTCCAGCTGTCTCCCATTTGGGGAACTTTATAGTTCTCACTCTTCCTTTCCCTAAACCTTCTCAGAGCTAGCTTCTTCTCATATTTCTAAGCTACAGCTCACATTTGATTTCCTTACAAAGGTCTTTCCTTAATGCCCAATTTTAAATACATCCCATTATTTTTTATCCCATCACACCACTTGATTTTATACTCATGTAAATTATGTTACTTTCATATTTCTGTTTGTTTGTTAATGGTCTGCTCCCATAAGAACATAAGTTTCATGGCAGCAAGAACACTTCTTTTTTTTAACCACCAAATTCCCAGCACCTAAAATCGTGCCTGACCCTTAGCAAGAACTTCGTATGTTTTTTAATTGAACAAATGAGTGAGGGAGGGAATGAATGAATGAATGAATGTGAATTTTTTTTTCTCTGGCAAGGGTAAAGTTAAATTCTGATGTATAGAGATAGGATCTATGTAAAGTAAAGCCAATGGGGAAAAATCGTGTCTCAAACTAGAAACAGAAATCAGGGTCTTGGGAGAGGAGCAAGGGGAGGAAGTACAGAGGAGAAAATTTCCCTTTTTATACTTCGTGATATAGTCATAAAGATATATAGGAGACAGCTCCTGGAATGTAATTGTTCGGATGTCCCTTCATGAAGATATTTCCAGGAACTATAGATACGATAAACTTTGTTTCAGGAACCTGAGAGGTTGTGGCCATTCTTTGAGGCTGAAGGGTAGCTATCTCAGACAGTGAATTACTTGAGTCAGATCAAGGGTGACCAACTCATCTCAGTTTATCTAGAACTATCCTGGTTTTAAAGCTGAAATTCTCATGTTCCAGTAACCCTCTCAGCCTCTGGCAAACTGGAACAACTGATCACTCTAGAAGATCAAAACGTTACACTGTACTTCATAAGAAAAACATTTTCCTATAGCTTTCCTCAGAGTTTGATGTATTTAAAAATCTGAGGAAAGATTTTCTGAACTGTACAGAAAGTAAGAGAGTATTTAAAGAGGACCATCTGATGGAGCCAGCGATTACAGTGAGAGCCCCAGGGGAAAAGTGACACATAAGGCAATAGAATGGATGCTTCTCAGCTTAGAAATTATTCTACCTATGTCAAATCTTGAAAATGTTTGCTAAAGAAAAAAATGCATAGAAGGAGGGAGAGAGAGAAGAAAACATAAACGATATGAATTTAAAAAGCACTTCTGGCCGGGTGCAGCGGCTCATGCCTGTAATCCCACCACTTTGGTAGGTTGAGGCTGGTGGATCACGAGGTCAGGAGTTCGAGACCAGTCTGACCAATGTGGTAAAACGCTGTCTCTGCTAAAAATATAAAAAATTAGCCAGGTATGGTGGCACGCGCCTGTAATCCCAGCTACTCAGGAGGCTGAGGGAGAAGATTCACTTGAACCTGGGAGGCAGAGGTTTCAGTGAGCCAAGATCGCACCACTGCACTCCAACCTGGGTGACAGAGTGAGACTCAGAAAAAAAAAAAAGAGAAAGAAAGAAAGCACTTCGAACTGGCACTGATGAACCTCGCTTGCTTTGAGTTGTTTTTCCAGCAAGGAAAATAGTTTGTGTCAGTGTACCTACCCTCTAGCACCAAGTCCCTCTTGTAGTCATGTTGCTCATAGCTAAGAGGTATCTCATAGTTTAAGACTCAATTTCAGTAGAAAACATATTTAATTAATTTCAACATATTTTCCAGATTAAATGTTAAAGTAAAATACAAATAGATGGAGATGCCATTTTTATTTCTGATCTTTTTGTATATGGCATCTTCTCTCCTAGTAGCTTTTAGAAAACTTCTCTCTGTCCACAATATTCTTGGTCTTTTTTTCACTTCTTATGATAGCCATGACATGTACATCTTCAACCTGAAAAATCAGGTCCTTTGGATCTGGGAATTTTTTTTCAATCATTGATTGGGTAATTTCTTCTTCACTGTTTACTCTGGTCTTTATTTCCAGAGCTCCTGATAGTTGACTCTTTGAGGATATGGTTTAGTCTTTCAATTTTCTTCTTTATTCTATTAACTATGTCCTTTGTCTTTTTTATTTTAATTTCCCGGTTATGTCTGTATTCCAGCCATTCTTCAGACCTTTTTATTACATATTTTTAATCTCCCAAAGCTCTTTTTTATTCTCCAGTTGTTCTTGTTTCTTGTTTGGTTTTTAAAGATATGAAACATCATATTCTTATTTCCAGAATATTCTATATTTTTATATCTCTCTGAGGATATTGTTTATAATTTTAATTGGCTTCTTTCATTATATCTACTTTAATTATTTTTATTTGTTATTGTATTTTATTTATTTAGTCTGTTTTGTGAGAGGCTTTCCACAGATGCTTTTCTTTTTTCTTGGAATTGTCTGTTTCCTTTGACAATTTTTCTTTAACTTCGATACATTTTTCTTGTTGCTATTGAACAACTCTTTATATATTAAGGATATTAGCTCTCTGCTTTAGTATGGTCATAATTTTCTTAGCAATTAATTACTTGCCTCATTAAGACATCTGCATAGAAAATTTTAATTGCTATTTGGTTATATTTAGTGATCATTTTATCTTGGTGGTTTCAGTAATACTTAGACAAACCTTCCACAATGGAAGATTATATTTTATAAAATGTAGGTTTTTCTAAAACTTCAATGGTTTCTCTCATTTTTTACATTGATATTATTAGTTCCTACAGAATTAATTTTGGTGTAAAAAGAAAAGATTTCACTTCCTTTTTTCCCACACAGCTAGACACGTGTATCAACATAATTTATTGAGAAACACACTGATTGGAAACGTCATTGGTATCAGTTAGGGTTGTATTTGGCTGGATATTTTATAAGCCTTACCAAAGTCATTAAATTAAAAAGATATTTTCCAACATTTAAGCAGAGATCCACAGATGAAAAGTGCTGGACTGTTTTTGCATTGCCATTACTGTCTCTAAAATCCTGCTCCTTATATCTTTATTCTTACAGTTGCCTCATGTGATGTAAAGGCTGCTCAACCTCTCATGTAAAATCAGTATATTCAGACAAGAAGGAAGAAGACAGAGCAGAAAAGGAGGGGAAAACAAGGAGAAGGAGGATGAAGAGGAGGATGTGATGGTGGTGGTAATAAGGAGAAATAGGCAATGCCTTTAACAGGAAAGGACCTGTCCCTAAACCCCAGTAGACAGCTATTTACATCTTCTTTAGAAGGCTGTATCTTATGGACATATTTGCTGCAAGAAAGGCTAGGAAATGATTTCTAAAGCTGGACATATTGTTACCTTAAGCTTGTATGCGGCTCCCATTAGTAAAAGAAAAAAGGACAATGGATGTTGGACATATAACTAACAGTTGGGTACCAATTGCTACATGCACTTGATAGATGACTTAGTGCATTTGGTTGTGTATAAAATAATAATGCAGAGTATTTTATAAAACAAAACATCTGGAAACAAATTAGTTATATGTATTTAAAAATAAGAAAAATTAATAAACAAGGCAACTATTGACTTCAGGGAAAACAAAGAACTGTATAAAAACTCAATAATAATAATAATATAAACATTGAAATCTTTCTGACTTCAGAAGATAAGAAAAAATATTTCAAACATAGCCTTTAAAGTTCAATTTATTCATCCTTGCTCAACTCCTGAGCCCCAGGTTACAATGCATCAAGAACCTCCCTGAGGAGACTAATAATAACTAATATCACAGACACCCTGGGTTCAAGTGGATATCACATCAATTAAGACAACTCTCCGTCTTAACTCTTCTTTAAAATATCTCTAGCAAGTGGTTACTTAGCTTCTGCTTGAACGCATCCACTGACAAGGAGCTCACTGGTCTGGACAGTTCATTCAATTTCTAGACAGCTCATTCAATTTCTGGACAGCTCTAAACACTGCAAATCATTCCCTGTAATCAGGTGAAGGGACCTACTCTAACTTTAATTTAGTCTTTCTTTTTTACTCCCTTAAGTCCTACAGAACATACAGTTCTTCTTTCACAGGAGGAATAGATATCTGCTATTTGAATACTATTGCCAAGCTATGCACTCTCTGTCCTCTTTATGTTAAATTCTTTAGGCCCTTCAAACATTTTAAAATGATATGGTTTTATATTCCAGTGACATTTTAGACATGTTATCTGGAATGCATGTCATCTAGTTAATGTCCCTCTTAAAATGTGGCACCATAGCAGAACATGGTTGCCAAGGAAAAAATATGAAAAACCATGTTTCCAAATTTCATTTTCTATTAGGAGATACCTTGTAATATGATTAAATTTCCTTTTAAATCTTTTTGGGATCATTTTGGAAAAAGATAAGATTGTTGGTCTTTAAAAAAAAAACTTATGGGAAACTATGAATTCCATCTTCTAGACCTTTACGACATGTTTCCATTCACTATCCACAATACTAAAAAAGTGCCAAAGTCTAGGTATGAAGTAAGAAAAAATGGGGTCTGGGTGAGCCATTCTCTCTTTTAGGAATCAAAGAAGAATTGTAAACTAAGATATTTTTCAACAATCCTAAATATCAGATTACTTTAGGATAAAATTATTTTCCAATACTCTGTCCTAGTCACATGGAGAAGATGTCCCAATTTGCTGAATTCAAACAGCCAGAAGCTGTTTCTGATCTGCAGTCTTTTTCAGTGTTCTTTTTCTTCGTATCTGCTTATTCCTCTTTATACTCATTTAGAACACACTAATGGAAGTAGCCTGACACGTGGCTTTCCATTTTGCCACTCTTTCTCAAGAAATGTGATTAAAGAACTTGGAGTGGGCTGCTTTATGCACAAATATTCAGACAGTCTCTTA
The DNA here is from genome assembly GCF_029289425.2 of Pan paniscus. NCBI lineage: Eukaryota > Metazoa > Chordata > Mammalia > Primates > Hominidae > Pan > Pan paniscus. The sequence goes on along the minus strand of NC_085926.1, from coordinate 186,863,955 downwards.
GCAATAAATGGCTGTCGCTTCTATTATCTGTCTGGCTCTGAGTTCTATTATCTGTTGTGAATTGGTGCAGGGCTCTGTAAAACAGTTTTTAGGCAGCCTCATTACACCCTTCCACACCTTCTGCTCCATCTGAGTGATACTGCTGTGATTGCTGGGTAATGTTTGCCATTAGACGAGGCACATAAAAGAATCAAGCTATGACTAATTCACTCGATGGCTGTGTGCCCTGTGTCATGCTCATTAACACCTCCCAACTCTGTTATTAAAGAGAATCACACAGCAGACCTCAGCGGGCTCACATTTATACTATAGGCTGCCTTATTTTTCCATTGGAACCCCATTTTTATCACAGACTAGTCCTGAGCACCCTTACCTTCTACCCCAGGCCTATTCCATCCTGTTACACTCATAAATGCTTATGAGAATCTACTGATAAGAAAGGCCTTTAGATTGTCTGAAAATGAGGGTTTTGCCCACTGACGAATCAGTGGACAAATCTGATCTCAGCTGAAAAGTCATCCTGAGATGCTCCTAATGAAAGCTCAATGAAAGAAATAACAATAACAACACCTTAAACTATTTGTTGAATATATTAAAGTATATCCAGCCCTTTTATAACCATTATTTCCCTTGAGGTTCACAGCAACCCTGTATGGTAAGCTGCACAAACAGTACCCTACTATTAGCTTCAACACTAGATTTCTAACTCAGAGGCGACATTATATAAAAGACTAATAGCTCACCTACAATGCTGAGCAAAATGTAAAGGAATAGCATCACTTTTGTTAGGCTTTCTCAAGCATAGTAATCAAAGTAATAGAAAAAGCAGAAAGAGAGAGCGAACATTTTTCTTAGTACGGACTCATGTGTTCTAAGATGATAGGGGCATCATACTTACCTTCCTTAATCATTTAACTCCAACTGAATAGTCAGTCAGAAGTCCATAGGACTTTGGGGTCCTTAGGGTAAGTATTGCAATTGTTCACCAATATCTAGATATTCTCTACTTCTGAGTACATGAAGGATTCCACTAATCCACCTCTCGAAGGTGGACATGGCCATTTGACTTGATTTGACCATGAAATGTGAGTGGAAGCATTTAATTGCAGATACAGGATTCTCTAGTTTGGCTCTTCCCGTACCAGAAGAATTGTAAAAGCTTGTATCTATATGGGGAGACCAAAATATTTAAGCAATTAAAATACTGAGTCAGCACATGGGATACAGTTGTCCTGTAGAAACACCTAGATCTTCAGTAGAAACTGAATGAGCAGTAAATAAGACTGTGTCACAAAAAACAAAACAAAATAAAACAAAACAAAAACTACTGTAGGTCAGGTGCAGTGGCTCACACCTATAATCCCAACACTTTGGCAGACCAAGGCAGTAGGATCACTTGAGGCCAGGAGTTTAAGACCAGCCTGGACAACACAGCAGAACCTAGTCTTTACAAAAGAATAAAAAAATTAGCTGGGTGGGGTGGCATGTGCCTGTAGTCCCAGCTACTTGAGAGGCTTAAGTGGGAGAATCATTTGGGCCAAGGAGATGAAGACTGCAGTGAGCAGTGATTGCACCACCAGACTCCAGCCTGGGTGACAGCCAAACTCTGCCTCGAAAAAAATAATTACTGAGATTTTGGTGTTATTTGTTACCAGAGCATAACCTAATCTCTACTGACTGATGCAATCTTTGTTTGCTCTAGACGTATCATACAATTGAGCTATTTTTAGAAATAAAAAAATTAGAAAAACATTAGAAATGAAAAAATGGGGAAAAACACTGTAATTGGGCTAACTTGAATACTATGTCCTCCATGGAACAATAAACTACGGCCAAGGTTAGGATCGAGGTCGTGAAAAATCATGGTAGCTCAACTAACACTAATTAATTGGAATCAAAAAAAATAAGAGTTTCTAAATAGAAATAAGAAGTATCAATAATAAAGAGAAGCCCTCTTTGGATTGTATCTTAGGGTGAATCCATTGGGGAAAGTGATGATAACAAAAACAAATTCAACTTTGGGAGGCCGAGGCGGGCGTATCATGAAGTCAAGAGATCGAGACCATCCTGGCTAACATGGTGAAACCCCGTCTCTACTAAAAAATACAAAAAAAATTAGCCGGGCGTGGTGGAGGGTGGCTGTAGTCCCAGCTACTCGGGAGGTTGAGGCTGGAGAATGGCGTGAACCCAGGAGGCGGAGCTTGCAGTGAGCCGAGTTCGCGCCACTGTACTCCAGCCTGGGCAACAGAGCAAGACTCCGTCTCAAAAAAACAAAACAAAACAAAAAAAACAAACAAATTCAACATTCTGGTGGGAAAGGGAGATCCAATTATCTCTAACATGGGTCAGTGACAGAATTTAGCAATGTATTTCTAACTATTTGAATAATTTTCCAGAAAGAGATTTCCTGGGCCAGCTGGATGTTTTTCTGTCCATTCTCTCTCCTACTATAGGGCACCACTTACTCACCAGAAAAACTTGAAGCCTGAACTGGAAGCCTTCTATCTAGATTCTCCAGAACCTCCTTTGCTCTATGATTCCAGATTTGACTTTGCTGATAAGAAGAACTCACATGAGATTTTGAAAGGCAGGACTTGGGAGATCAAGGCAGGCACATAGCTAACCAGAAGGAAGTTATTCAGCTAACCAAAATAGTCAGCTGGGGGCTCTCCCTGAAAATCAAGAATTGCAGCAGTTTCCTAATACATTTTATAACTACTCACTACAGAGTTTCAGGGTTTTTTTCCTAACATTTTGGATATACCCTTCCTGATTTCTCTCCCAGGTAATCCCTAATTTCTATATTAAACTTTACTATTTCTGCATTGCTTTATGTGACTGTTTTCCTGTTCTAACAAGGACTGGAACAGGTAGAGATCTAGTTAGATACAGGTAGAGAGATTCTAGGCTGGTTGACTATAAAGTACTTAAAATGGTCAAAAATCAGGGTAGGTTTGGTAAAGAGAGAATGAAAGAAAGAGAGAGAGAATGAGAATGAATCAGCAAATTGATTGAATTCCCTTTGAAATAATACAGCAAACCCCAGGGTCCTACAACAGAGGATGTATTTCCCTACAAAAATGTTTGAGTTTTTTTTTTTTTCTTTTACTATGAAAGATATAAGTGATACAATTGATGAAATGTGAATAATATCTATAAGATTAAATAATGTTGCATTCAAGTTAATTTCGTGATAATGATTGTACCCTGGTTATGTAAAAGAATATTCCTATTTTTTGGATGAATTCAGGGCTTCTGGGCAGCAGCCTTCTCTAGTTCCGGGTGTGCAGAGGTGGCCTCTCCCAACACAGGCCAGGCTGCACACAGTCGCTGGCTCCAGGACTGTACAGGGCCGCAGTCCACGCTGCTCTACGTCCTCCCTACCGTCAGGCAGATTCCCATAGTAGCATCCAGTAGGGAAATGGTTGTGCTTTCAGTGCCCACTGAAGTCAAACTGATCCCATTAGATGTGGAAGGACATTTTATTTCCTTATATTGAAGAAAATGTTAGAGTATCTGCAGACATATTGGGCAGAAGAGGAGTGCCCGCAGGATATCAATCTCTTGAGGAAACAAGCTGAAGAGGATGGGGCTGTTCCTATCCCTGCAGCAGGAAGATATGTGGCCTGGGAATGGAGTGGATGATCTGCAACAGATGATCCAGGCCGTGGTAGATAAGGTGTGCTGGCAGATGTCCCTGGACGGAAAGACCACCATGTTCAAACAGCTGCAGGACCACACGTGAAGGGCAGCATTCACAGCTCGGCCCATGAAAGCAGAGTTCTTTGCAGATGTGTTTCCAGCAGTCAGGAAGTGGAAAGAGGCTGGAATGAAGGTGTATATCTATTCCTCTGGGAGTGCAGAGGCACAGAAACTGATATTCGGGCAGTCTGCGAAGGGAAAGATTCTTGAGCTTGTTGATGGTCCCTTTGATACCAAGATTGGACACAAAGTAGAGAATGAAAGTTATCAAAGGATTGCAGACTGCACTGGGGGCTCAACCAACAACATTTTGTTTCTGACAGATGTTACTCAAGAGGCCGGTGCTGCTGAGGAAGCAGATGTGCATGTAGCGGTGGTGGTGAGACTTGGAGACATAATTGAAAGATGATGAGAAGACTTACTACAGCCTCATCACATCCTTCAGCAAACTGTATCTGCCCTCCTCAACCTAAAGAAGGGTTTCCAAGGAAGACCACACTGTTTCTCACAGAGTTGTCCCTGTTGTGTCCAGTTTTATTCTAATGGTAAAAGTAACTTACTTAGAAAACACACATGTATACACATATGTATGCCAGTATATATATATATGTGTGTGTGTATATATATATAGTATGTATGTATGTATGTATGCTCAAATTAACTTCCACAGGAACATAAGTGAAAATAGAGAGTCAGTTCAGTGAAAACAAAACTTATTTAAAGATGCTTATATGTAGAAATTGTTTGAAATCATACTCTAAACCTTACTGAGGGCAAAGTGTAGTTGATAGAAGAAATTGCTAAAATACTTACCTAATGTGTGATGTCTATAAAGTCATGTACCAAAATGGAAAGCTACTTTGAGAAATTATTCAGAAGTTTTGTTATTTTAATAATGAAATATTTCAAAGACTTGTAATAATTCTGTGCCCCTGTTTAACTGTGATTTAGAAGATTATAACAGCCATATTTCATATTTGACTCCTTACATATCAAAGACAAAGGTTTTTGTTTCTGCTCCAAAAGAGAGCAAAATTGAAAAGGAAAACTCACTTCAGTCTGGATCAATCAAGTGTCTTTAACTTGAGAAGAAACTTGCTAATCAGCATGGCACCCATAGCAAACAGCTGCCTTACTAGTGAAAAAGGTGCACTGATGTAACAGCTAAAATAGCGATGTGCCTCCTAATGTTTAACAGAACGATCCTAATCCTGCTTGTTGTTATCATTACAGATTTTATAGTTGCCTTTTTAACTCCTTCTGAGCACAGTTTGAGAATATGTGTTAATTGCTATTGACTATTTAAAATAGTTTTTACTGAAATCAGTCCATAAGATTAAGACAAGCCCTAATAAGTAATATTTTCCTTTGGAATGGAGGTGAGAAAGGTAAATTTCATAACACCAGTATTAATCTTGGTTTAATTCTAATAGGATGCCACGTCAACTGCATGTTGTGATTAATAATATTCTTAAAAAAAGAACATTCTCGTTTTTCATTTTTGTGTTTGTTTTTGTTTTTGTAAGACAGAGTCTTGCTCTGTTACCCAGGCTGGAGTGCAGTGGTGCGATCTTGGCTCACTGCAACCTCCGCCTCCTGGGTTCAAGCGATTCTCCTGCCTCGATCTCCTGACTAGTTTGATTTACAGGCACGTGCCACCATGCCCAGCTAATTTTTGTATTTTTAGTAAAGACAGGGTTTCACCACGTTGGCCAGGCTGATCTCAAACTCCTGACCTCAGGTGATCCTCCCGCCTCAGCCTCCCAAAGTGCTGAGATAACAGGCATGAGCCACTGCACCCGGCCTATTCTTGTTTTCTGAACGTACACACTGAAGTTCTTAGAGTTTGCAACTTACTCTGAGAGGGTTCAATAAGATTAGATTGAAATAAATAAATAAATAATGAATAAATAAATATAAAGCAAAGGTGCTAAAATGTTAACTATTTGCGGGCACTATGGATAAATTACATTCAGACATTTCTTGCACTATTTTTGTAACTCTTTAATGTCTAATAGTATTTTAAAATAAGATGTTGGAAACATTTATTACAATAATATGGAGTTAATGTTGTTTTTTTTAATCTCTCCTGCTAAGCACAACTAAAACCCCTGAACACATATATGAAACAAACACCTTGTCTGAAAGGCAGAGAGAAGAAGGTAGATAGTCTAGGGACCTTAGGATACAGGAGACAACACAGTGATGAGTTCTCTTTTCATCTCACATAACTCAAACTTTGCAGTGCAGAAGATGGAAACCCAGAAACACCGAATGGGCCCAGACAAATAAATAAAGTCTCACCAAAATCAGCTCTCTAGCCAAAGGGCCAGGAAAGGGGGAGCCTAGCAAGACAGAAATACTTTTGACAATAACCACCCTATTCTACCCAGACTTCACAGAAAAAAACTTATGCCTCTTTTCACGTACACCAGCAAAGGCCAAGGAGGAACCTGGAATTCCACCCTCACCTGGCTGTAATGAGCCCCTTGCAGGAGGAGTGCCTGAGACGGCCAAGTTAGAAGCTGAAACTTTCATCGCTATAGGGCAAGGACAATTTCTCCCACCCACTCAATGTCAGTCGAAACCACAGGGAGAGCCTGGACTTCCACACCCACTAAGCAGAAATGAAACACTCTCTTATTCCCTTCTGGAGTCCTATCAAAAAGGGCCTAGTACAGAGTTAGGGCTTTCACCGTTTCCCATGGTCCTGAGACTGCCACCACCATCACCACCATCACCACCATCCCGTGTGGGAAGTGAAGAGCATGTGGACATCAGTAACCTAGCACTCGCCTCTTCCATCTAAGCAGGTATCAGCAGAGGCTCCCAGTAGGAGCAGTAAGTAACTCAACTCAGCAGTAAGGAGGAACCCACTCTATTGTGTGTCAATGGAGGCCAAGTTGGTAACAAGACAGTGTCCTCCTCTTTCCCTACCGAAGTGGTGTCAGAAAGAACAAGCTAAAACAGAAAGTTATTAATAAGATCCAGTTTTTTATAACGTAATGCCCAAAATGTCCAGATTTCAATTTAAAACATTCATGCCAAGTACCAGGAAGGTCTTGAACTGAATGGAAAAGAAGAAAACACAATCAATAGAAGCCAACACTAAGATGTCAGTGACATTAGAATTATCTGACAAATATTGTAAAGCAGCTATCATAAAAATGCTTCAATGAACAATTATTAACACCATTGAAACAAATGAAAAAAAAACAAAAAATCCTAGCAAATAAATATTTCTCAGCAAGAAATATAAAATATTATAAAAGACAAAATGAAAATATTAGAACTTAAAAATGTAATAACTGAAACAAAAAACTCAGTGATGGGTTCAACAGCAAGATGGAGGAGACATAATAAGTAATGAACTTTAAGAACAGTAGAAATTACTCAATTTGAACAACAGAGGAAAAAATAGGCTAACAAAAATATGAACAAAGTCTCACTTCCTGTGGAAATATAACAAAAGACATAACATTTGTGTCATTGAAATGCCAGAATTAAAGGAGGAAAACTGAGGAGCTGAAAATGTACTTAATGGAATAACTCAAACTCCCCAAATTTGGCCAAGAAATTTCCATAAATCTGCACATCCAAAGGCTGGATGAATCACAAAGAGAAAAAAAAAAACAAAGAAATTCATAACAAGACACATTATGGTCAAAGTTCTCAAAAGAAATAAAAATTGAAAGTGATGAAGAAACAGTAAAACGATACCTACATAAGAAAAAAAATCAAATAACAGTGGATTTCTCATCAGAAATCATTAAGGCCAGAAGAAAGTGACATAACATTTTTCCATGTGCTTTACAAAAAAAAAAAATTGTCAAGTGGTAATCTATTAGCCAGTGAAAATATTATTTAGGAATGAAAGGAAATCAAGACATTTTCAGATGCAAAAAAATTAAGATAATTTGTCAGCAGAAAATTTATAATAGCAGAATGGCTAAGAAAGTTCTCTAAACAGAAAAGAAATAATTTTTTAAAGACTCTTGGAACATCAGAAAAAAGAAAGTAAATAATAACAAAAATATAAACAAATAAAATAGACTTTCCTCTTCATCTTGAGTTTTCCTAACTATGATGATTGAAGAAAAAATTACAACACTGTCTAATGTGGAGTTAAATGTATATAGAGGAAATATTTAAGAATATTATCTTATAATAATATTATGTTATAAGTAAGAAATGCAAAAGAAAGTAAAGTTTATACACTTCATTTAAACTGGTAAAATGCTCACGCCTGTAATTCCAGCACTTTGGGAGGCTGAGGCAGGCAGATCACGAGGTCAGGAGATCGAGACCATCCTGGCTACCACGGTGAAACTCCGCCTCTACTAAAAATACAAAAATTAGCCGGGCATGGTGGCGGGCACCTGTAGTCCCAGCTACTCAGGAGGCTGAGGCAGGAGAATGGCATGATCCTGGGAGGCAGGGCTTGCAGTGAGCCGAGATCGCACCACCGCACTCCAGCCTGGGCGACCAAGTGAGACTCTGTCTCTAAAAAAATAATAATAATAATAATAAATAAATAAATAAACTGGTGAAATGATGATACAAGTAAACAGTGATAAGCTATGTATATATAATGAAAAATTAACAGCAACCACCAAAAATGCTGTATAAAGAGATAACACTCCAAAAGGTAAGAAGAAGTCAAAATGAAATGCTAAACAGTGTTCATATAACACAGAGAATGACAGAAAAAAAAGAAAACAAAGAAACACAAAAAATAGAATAAACCCAAACCGTAAAATTAAAGGGAAAACTTAACCTTAAGAGATCAATAATTACGTTAAATGTAAGTGAACTAAATACATCAATTCTTATTTAAAAATAAAAACAGAGATTGACAGGAGAAAAAAGAAGAAGAAAGTGGGAGAAAAAAGAAGAAGAAAGTGGGAGAAATCACTCTGACTGATATTAAGGCTTAATCAATACAGTGTGGTATTTGGTGGAGGAATAGACACATAGATCAATGGAACATGTCAGGGAACCCAAAAACAGACTCATACACATATGCCTAACCGATTTTTGACAAAGGTACAAAAACAATCCAGTGGAAAAAAGGTAGCCTTTTCAATAAATGGTGCTAAAGTAATTGGATTTCTATAGATAGTGAACCGTGACATAATCCTCACACTTTATATAAAAATTAACTCAAAGTGAATCATGGACTCAAATGTAAATTACAAAGCTAAAAACATTTTATAATAAATATAGAAATTACTCTGGAATATTGTTAGCTAGGCAAAGAATTCTTAGAATTGACACTAAAGGCATGATCCATAAAAAGATACAAGTGATAAAGCAGATTTCATCAAAATTACAAACCTTTGATCCACAAAACGCCTCTATTAATGGGAGGATAAGACAAGCTATAAACTGGGAAAATATAAGCCAAGTACATACATAACAAAGAACTGCTATTCAGAATATATAAAAACCCTCACAACTCAACAGTAGAAACAAACAAGCTCATGAACAGAAGTCCATCATCATTAGCCATTGGAGAAATGCAAATTAATATCATAATGAGATACCAATATATATCCAGTGGAATGGCTAAAATAAAAACATAGTGACAACATCAACCTTTAGTGAGAATGACAAGAATTTGAGCCATCCTTTACATTGGTCTGGGAATGTAAAGAAGTACAGCCATTCTGGAAAACAGGCTATTTTCTTTTAACTTAATATGCAGCTACCCTATAACCCAGTAATTGCACTCCTGGCCATTTATTCCAAAGAAATGAGGATTTGTGTCTGTACAAAAACCTCCTATACACAGATGTTTATGGCACTATATTAGTTTGCTAGTGCTGCCATTAACAAAGTACTGCAGAGTGGCTTAAACACCAGACATTTATTGTCTCACACTTTTGGAGACTGGATGCCCAAAACCAAGGTATCATCAGGGTTGCTTTCTTCTGAGTGTTGTGAGAGAGGATCTGCTCCATGCCTCTCACCTCACCTCTGGAGGTTTCCTGGAGATTGGTGTCCCTTGACTTGAAGAAGCATTGCCCCAGTCTCTGACTTCATTTTCACATGGCAGTCTCTCAGTGTGCACGGCTGTCTCTAAATTTGACCTTTTCATAAGGACACCACTCATATCGAATAACGGCCTACATTAATGATTGTATTTTAATTTGAGTACCTCTGCAAAGACCCTACCTCAAAATAGGGTCACTTTCTGAGGTATTGGGGGCTAAGAATTCAACTTTTTAGGAGAACAAGATTCAATCTGTAACAAGCACCTTTGTAATATCCCATAACTGGAAACAACCAGACGTCTTTCAATAGGTGAATGTTTAAACAAATTCTGGCATGTCCGTATCGTAGAATATTACTCAACAATAGAAAGAAAAATATATTGATCTATGGTTACTACCTGGATGACTTTCCAGGAAACTGCACTGAGTGGGAAAAGCCAATCCCAAAAGGTTACATAGAGCATGATTCCATTTATATAGCATTTTTGAAATGACAAAATTAAAATAGAGAACAGATTGGTAGTTGCCAGAGGTAAGTAGGGGATGACATGAGAGGGATGAGGATGTGGCCAAAAGGGCAGCACAAAGGCTCCTTGTGGTAGTGAAATGTTCTGTATCTTCACTGCATCAAAGTTAATACTCCGGATGTAATATTGTACTAGAGTTTTGCAAGATGCTACCATGGGTAGATACTGAGTAAAGGGTATATGAGATCTCTCTGTATTGTTTCTTACACCTGCATGTTTATTTAAAATTATCTCAAAATTAGGTTGGGCATGGTGGCTCACGCCTGTAATCCCAGCACTTTGGGAGGCCAAGGCAGGTGGATCACCTGAGGCCAGGAGTTTGAGACTAGCCTGGCCAACATGGTGAAACCCTGTCTCTAGTAAAGATATGAAAAAAAAAATTAGCTGGGCGTGGTGGTGGGCACCTCTAATCCCAGCTACTTGGGAGGCTGGGGCAGGAGAATCGCTTGAACCCAAGAGGCAGAGGTTGCAGCAAGCCAAGATCACGCCACTGCACTTCAGCCTGGGTGACAGAATAAGATTCCATCTCAAAAAAATAAAAAACAAAAATAAAATAAGATAAAATTATCTCAAAATAAAATTTTTTAACAAAATGTTTTAAAAGTTTGCACTATTTTTTCAAGATTATAGTAGTCACATGTAATAAAAGTTGAAGGCTTGGAAAATATAGACTAATTCATAGATAAACATTTAAAAAATCATTCATAATGTAATGTAAGGTTGGACTGTTTCTTATAATTAAAAATGTTACTATATACATGTAACCTAAATAAAATCTGGGATGATCCTGCCCCATAAAAGGTAGATAAGATTGAGTCAAACACATTCTCATTCTTACATCCCTTTCAGTGTCCTGTGAAAACTGAAACAGTCTTCTCCAGATTTCTGTTTTTACTTGGAGGTAGGAGTAGAGGGTGCTTACAGCTCACAGATATCTGTGTTTCTAGAAATCATGTTTGTTTAATCAGTTCCATTTATAGGTCATCTGCCAGGTCTGCTCATGGCATATCCAATGCCATTGCATACTTGGTTTCCCCAAAACTCTACCCTCTTGAGATAGGTGTGTACATAGTATGTTTTATTGATGATCAAAGGAAGGTGCTGAGGAGAGTACTACATCACACCAGCAAAAAATATGCTCAAACGAGACATCAGAGTTCTTCATTCTAGGAAGACTTGATTCTCCCACAACCGGATATTGTCCCTGTCCAATTTTCACTCAAGGTCTTCAAGCCTTGTGCTATTTTCTAACTTCTCATGTTTTCCCCTACTACCAAATTTCAGCTTATGGTTTATTCAAATAAGTTTAAGGCCAGGTGTGGTGGCTCATGCCTGTAATCCCTACACTTTGGGAGGCCGAGGCGGCTGGATCACCTGTGGTCAGGAGTTCAAGACCAGCCTGGCCAACATGGTGAAACCCCATCTGTACTAAAAATACAAAAAAATTAGCTGGACGTGGGTGGTGGGCCCAGCTCCTTAGGAGGCTGAGGCAGGAGAATCGCTTGAGCTCAGGAGGTGAAGGTTGCAGTGAGCAGAGATCGTGCCACTGCACTCCAGCCTAGGCGACAGAGCGAGACTCTGTCTCAAAATAATAATAATAAGTTTAATCTTTTCTTGTGTTATTTTGGCTGCTGGTAGCCCATGATCTCTAAGAATCACTTTCCCACTAATCAGGTGTCAAGAATTTTTCTAAACCAATATTTATTCTTCCTTAAGAGAAGTTATTGTGTCATTTATTAAGAAAATCCATTTATTTTCTTGGACACACACTTTCTACACATGAATATGCTCTCACTGGATACTGCTGGCCATGTGTCCAGGGACATATCTAGCAACAGAGGTTATCATTATTATAATCTTCAGTTTTCTAAATTATTTCTTATATTGGGCTCTTTCATCACATTTTGGGAAATGAAGGCATCTCAACAATTATTATATGAACAAAATAATGAGAATAAGTAAAGACATAGGTGAGAGTCTCTCCTCTGTCTTTGTTAATCAGGCCCCCATGTTACCAGAGCAGTAATATGCTGAATCTCAAAGGATCAATCATGATGGGTGATTGGGGGTGAATTGTATGTCCCTCCCTCCCCCTTGTTGAAGTCCTGAGTCTTATTACCTCAGAATGTGACTATCATTGGAGATAAGGTCTTTAAAAAGGTAATCAAGTTAAAATGAAATTGTTAGGGTGGGCCACCATCCATTATGACAGGTGTCCTTGTAAGAAGAAATTAGGACACAGAAACACATAGAGGAAAGACCATGTGAAGACACAGGGAGAAGGCGGTCATCTAAAAGCAAAGAAGAGAGGTCTCAGAAGAAGCCAATCTTACTGACATCTTGATCTTGCATTTCTAGCATCCAGAATCATGAGAAAAAAAAAATCTGTTGTTTGAGCCACCCAGTCTGTGATACTGCTATGACTATACTACCAAACTAACACAATGGGTCTAGTCACTCATGGCAATTTGTTTTTACTTTGCTTGTGACCCGGTTATGAGAAACACAATATAAGAGGAAACCTTATAGGTCTTTAAAATCAAAGTATCTTCTGTTGTGTTTTAGTTATTGTTATATGAAGACATGTGGTTCAGAACTGCAGCAGCCATCTTGAAACCATGAAGAAAAGAAAAAGAAAATGCCAGGGACATTGATCTTAACCCTTGACATCGATGTGTTACTGATCTACTCCCAGAACTGCTAATCTCCGGACATCACATTTGTAAGTTTTATTAATAAGTCTCCATTGTCTGAGTTAGTTTTGATAGGTACTCTTTTATTTGTAGCCAAAAGCATCAAAACTGTTAAACCTCCAAATATTGCATTAACTGTTTTCATAGGAAGTCAGTCCACTCTTTGAAATCAGGAAGATTCATTGTCAGAGGTAATATTAGTAGAGCAATCACAAGATTGAATTTCATCACATCAGAAAAGTGGAGGGAAATGGACAGAGGTATACTGTAAAAATATTTCCTCCCTAGGTCTTGGCATATTAATTCTGTCACTCAAGAAATGTTTACTGAGCATCATTTATGTACCTGTGCTTGGTGTCGTTTCCATTGAAAGGGAATTTGAGTCTTGAATCTGAATTCAGTTCAAAATTGTTTATTGCGTATATGGAGACTAAATATTTTAGCAAGACTCATTTGGCTGATGAGTAAATCTAAACGAGTGAGGTAAATCCTGGCCTGTTGCCTCTGGCTCCAAAAGCAGCCAGACACTGTCCTTTCCACTTTCTGCTTCATGCCATGATAGAGAGGCCTCTTGTAATAGAAAAACCACTGGTCAGATGAGACAATACCTGAAGAAACAACATTAAATGGCAGGTCTGTTGGTAGCCACAGGGGGACTGCACAGCTGTGGGTCTCTGCTCCAGAGAGCAGCCCACCGGCACGGGCTGCCTGCCAGAGGGTAATCGCAGCTTGTAAAAGCATGCTGGCGCCACCAAGACACAGTCAACTGCCCCTCTCCCTTGAGCCTCATTGCTCCAGAGGTGGGAGAACAGGGAGAACAGCTGACACAATTGGTGGCAAGTTAAATTGTCTGTCTGAACCACGCAATTCATAATCAGAGGGAGGAGGGGCAAGTAAAATAAGGCTTCGGTTTTTTTGTTTTTTGTTTTTTTTTTTTTTTTTTTAATTTGTTTTTGTGATGAGCGCCAAGAAATCATTATTTTCCCTCCAGGTGCCCAATAACTGAAAAGCCACTTTTGCAGGCGCCAACGCTGCCATCTCGGTATTGTTGTTGCCCCACTGAAGAGTGGGTAGGGACTGGCAGTTAGACAGACTGTGTTTTAATTGGCCTCCTCCTGGAAGAGAAAGAGCCAAATGTTTGCAGGATGCTTACTCGAGCCAGTTTCAGAGTAATAAAAGTGCATCTTTGATACGCAGAGAGTTTATGTTCTTCATAAAAATGCTAATTTCAATCTTTGCTGAAAGGAGTGGCAAGAATGCTTTCCCCCTTAGGCTTCTTAATACGAATACAGTTGTACTATGTGGATGACCTTGTGCTTCTTAAAGAGGGGCAAAGCTTAAGTCCTGTCTACAGCCTTTCAAATCCCACTCTAAGGATTTTACCACTGTGAATATGAGAGTATTCAAACTCTTTTCATGGAAAACTGGAAAGCAATGTATTTGTTTCTTTAAAAAAAAATCTCTAATACAAATACACAGGGAGAGCTTGCCATATTTTTTTCCTTCATTGAGTATGTTTTTCCAAGGTCAATTTAGAGGTTCTTCCTACTTGGCTGAGAAAAACTGGAGCCCCAGTAACTGCGTTCACAGCCCTCTCGGTGGCTTGGAAACCTTCCCCACCTACAGATGCTACGAGAAGTTGCTGATGTTTTTCCAGGGCCCCAGTGTTTGCTTCTCTCGCTACAGAGAGGGAAGACAGGGTGATGAGTGAGGTTTTATTTGTCCTGTGCGATGACTCATTCAGTAAGAGTTTCTGACCCAGAATTCTAGTCTTTCTCTTCTCTGTTCATCCCTCCTCCCATCCCCTTAGATTTTTCAGTCCTTGGGCAGGTTTCCAGTCACCCTCTCCCATCATCCTCTCCCTCAATCTCAAAATACAACAAGATTTCCTTTAAAAAGTTAAACTTCCCACAATTGCATTCAATTTACTCTGGGAACTTGTTTAAAGGGCAGGGGTTTTGAAACATGATCAACAAAATAATCAGTTCTGGATTACATTAAATAGTATCCTTACAGACTGCGCCAAGCCTTAAGAGGGAAAACAGCTACCTTCAATCTCTCTCACCGTGAATGGGACTCTGTGTCTCAAAACTTTTTATTGAATATTTCCCGAAATGAAGTCTGTCTTTCCAATAGGAGAATGTGCAGTCTTTCTCAGAACTCAGACCCATCTTCAACCCAGCTGCATCCAGGTGTGGCTCAGCAGCTTTCAGCAGCTCTCTGATGCTGCGCTGTGCCTCCCCAGCTGACACTCTGCATTCTCAGGAATGCTGGTCAGGTGAAACGGTCAGGTGAGAGGGCATTAAATATGAAGAAGTCAAAACACAGTAGACTAACTGAACAAAACACCACTAATCAAATTTCATTGAAGCCATGAAAATGCAAGTGATCGAATATCAAAATTTATTTTCATAATGCCTGATTTGTAATAACCCTATCATCTCTTCTAATTCACTGTAACATGTACAAATTGCAATTCTCTAAACCTCCTCTTCCCATCTGTAAATTGGATGAAGAAAAAAGGAAAGAAACACAGAACAATATTACCTCTTCTATTCTTTTTTAAGAAATTCCTAGGAAAAACAAGAATACTTCTTATGAAGATGCTGCTGCCCAACTTTATAATGCACTTCCCTTTTATTCCAGGTCACATAATAAATGGTCATACCAAAACTATCTCTTCCGCATGTTTTAAATCTAACACAATCCAGTAATAACCAAGAAACCCAGTGAATAGACGCTCTTGTAGACTGTATCTTAAATGAGACAGTTTCTACCCCCACGCCAGAGTGACAAAGGCCAGAGGGGTCAGTCAAATCAAACTGTGTGTTAGGGAAAACGGAGGCTTTAACTCAAAGACTTTCTACAAACACTAAGTTTATGTCAAGGTTAGTGTCACAGAACAGACTAATTGGTATCAGATGCTGTCATGCTCTCCTGGAAGTATGAAGAGTGAACGGGTACCTAATGGATGGGATGAAAGGATGGAGAAAAAGCTTGTGAGCATGTTATGAAAGGCTTCAGTGAAGAGTGGAGATGTCTTCCTTGAAGTGTTGACATCTGCATTAATCAAGGTGTCTCTTCAATTAACTAAGTGACGAGTGGCTGGGTGCAGTGAGGTATAAAGAGAGTGCTGTGGGCAGAAGGAATCACATTAGCAAGAGCATGGAGACAATGAAGAGCATGGTGTGAAGGAGAACAAAAGAACATATGAATGATGAATGAATGAGTAAATAAATGGTGTGAAATAAATAGGTAACATTGAGGGGCACTGATGGCATTTGAGCAGAAAAATGACATAGTCAGACAAATAAACATGGCAACATCATGCTGCAGGGCTCGGTAGTATCAGAAGACAGATAAGCCTGTGACTTCTCTTGTTTTTCCTATATGGTCAAATTTAACAAGTTTTATCATAAAATTTTTGATGTGCATCTTCCCCCGTGAGAACAGGTTCAAATTCTCTTTTTGTCTTGTTCACTTCTATATTTCCAGCACCTGCTAGATATCTAGTATACAGGAACCATCCAATCAACACGTATGTTGAATGAATGAGCACATGGATGAATAAATGTATAGAGCTTAAGGAAGCCTAGGACAATGACAGCGAGGACAGAAACAGATGTACCAATGCAAGTCTTCATGCAGTATTAAAATCAACATCATTTGGCAACTGCTTTAGATTTGGGGATGCAGGGTTGGGGCAAAGGTGACAGATTTTGGGATTAAGCTTGTTTGGGTGGGGCTGGAAGGTGGCACTCACAAGAGCAAGAGTGGGACCAGGTTCAGAAGGAGTTGAGGTTGGCTTTGGTCCTGTCAGGTTTGGGTTGTGATGGCAATCTTGTTTAAAATGTCCAGAAAAACTGGGAATGCAGAAACTGGGGCTCAAAAGAGAAGTTAAAGCTAAAAAGAGAGGTTTGACTGCTCCCTCTAAAGAAGTATCAGTTAAAGCTGTGGGCAAGGATGGACTTGTCCAAGAGGGAGGGCGGCGAAGAGAAAGCAAACAAAGATAGTGCCTCAGGGAGGAAGGCAAGATGAGCTGAAGTCTGAAGTTTGAGAACCAAGTCTTGATCTCCTGATCCAGTTATCTGATCTCTTATGCATTCAGCTGTCCCAGAAAACACCACAGATCCTTGTTCTGCCTAGGGAGATGAGTCCTTTAAATGCATGCTGCATTTTAGCCACTAACTACAATCACCAATTCTTGCATCAACCACTAACAGTGGCTCAGAGATTGCCACTTGAGGCTGCACATTGCAAACTTATTTTCCCCTCTGATGCTATTTAGTTTCTGATGGTGTTATTAAAATAAAAGGCTATTTTTTAATGAGCTGGGAGAGAATCCACTTAACCGAATTGTTCGTAAAAGGAATAAAACACGTCAAGACTCTGCTTAGCGCCAATCCACCAATATAGGATCCTGCCTTTGCAAGAACCTTCTTATGTAAATATTTACAAGGAGAGTAAAAAAAGAAAGCGGTTTGGGGAGCCACCAGATGGAATAATACAAGAACAAACTTGAACACAGTCAAAATGGGCTTCACCAACAACAGGCGTCCTCTTAGGAATCTACCATTGCCTGGGGGGGTGAGAAAGGAAGAACAGAGAGTTAAAAGGAAAAGCGGCTTCTGGCAAACTTCTCTTGGGACTTATTTCAGCTAATCTCTGAAAACTAGGTTTTCGTTTCTATTAAAATCTTCAAAAACAATTTATAATAAACCCTCTAATAGTATTTATGAGTTAATTCATTATCCGTCGCTTTTGCCTCTCTAACCAAGCTCTACTGTTGTCTCCCAAAGATTTTCAAAGATGCTGCTTTGGTGCTCATGGGTGGTTAAGCAGGAGTGAAGCTCTCTCCAGGGTTCTCTTCCCCAAGTCCCAGGCTGGCCCCTTTGCATTTGACTTCTGAGGCAGAGGAGTCTGTTCACGCTGCCGCACATGAGCCTATTATGCATTGTTTCCATTTCTCCGTCTACCTTGAGTAGCCTAATTACAAAGCAAGGAGCAATAACTGATATATCTATTATATGATGTTTTTGCAACTGCTCTTTGCCCTCCCCTCCCATCTCTCTGGGTCCCCTATGTAACCATTTTCTGACTCAGAGCACATTTGAAGCAAACTTGGCTCACAATGCATTTTGCAAATAAACCACAAAATAACATGATTGTAAAAATGTTAGCTGCAAAAGTAATAAATAAGAAACTAAATAAGTACGTAACCACAGAGCCTTGTCTGGCTCCTCGGCTCGCTGACCACAGCAGCTCTCTGTTGTCTGTCCTCACTACGGGACAGAGTGAGAACGCTAAGAAACGGGGAAGACACGCCATCCTCGCCCGGGGGTCTCATAGGTGGAAGTTACACATAGATAGATTGTTCTCTCATTGTAAGACAGAAAGTTTTATGTCAGAGCTCCCCAATCTAGACAAACATTGTCAGAGAAGAGGAGAAGCAGGCTGTTTGTCACCATGGTTTCATGTTCACCTATTGCTTTTGTGAGCACCTAACAGGGGTCTGGCTCTGTGCCTGGAGGCATACACATAGCATCTCATGTCACTCTTTAGCAACCCTCGGATGTGGGTATGATTAGTCCCAGTGCACAGAGGAAGAAACGGAAGCCCACCAAGAATCAAATAGCAGTTAGAGCACAATATTTCACAGATGCTGCAAAGACTTTATACAGATGAGAGTGGAAAGAGGAGAGTGCAGCAGAAATACGCTGTGCTGTCCTTCTCCCCCACCACCACTTCCAAGCCTGGCTGTTGAGATGTGCCCAGTGTCAAAAGAATTGGGGATTAAAACACCAAAGCCTAAATATCAGACTTGCCAATTATTTTACTTATATTTACTTTGAAACCCTGCCAGTCTAAAGACCCTCTTCACCAGAAGACTTCTGTGGCTGGGAAAATTCTCTCAAGGCAATGACCAGTGTAGTCCAGTCAAAAATGAAATGGGAAATTGAAAGCTAGGCCTGAAGCTGAATAATACAGTGCAAAATTTTCAATTCAGGGTCAGTACACAGTAATATTTTATGCCTCAGGACAGGGCTTAAGTATTAAGGACAGAAAAAGAGTCACTAATGTTTAATACATACAGAGACAGCAGCACGCTAGGCCCTATGGCCAGGACCCCTACATCACAGAACCGTGGAGGACCCTATTCACATTATCAGCTACATGAACAGTGTCCCTCCTCCAGGGTTACACAACACACATGACCTGCAGAGCCCAAAACAGGCTTTTCTCAGGGAGATACCAAAAACAAAACAAAAACCAGGGAAAACACAGTCTCAAGTCAATTAACAAGCCAGGGAAAGAGAAAGGTCCACATGCAAATGACAGCTAGGGGAGGGGGTAGTTATAATTGCTCTGCATGAATTGAGAATGGAACCACTGCCCAGTTTACTAAGCATGCTCACATGCATTCATGCCTTTTGTTTTCACAATAGCTCCACGAATAAGGGTTATTATTCTTATTTTCTGAATGGGAAAACAGGGGCTCAGAGAGGGGAAGGGACTTTTCTAAAATCTCCAACTTTTAGGTTGGAAGCCAAGACCCATATCCAAGTAGCCCCTGCCTCAGAGTTTCTCCCACTGCCCCCTCACTGGCACATTGGAAATGCAGAAGAAGAAGCATCAGCAGGAGCTCCGTGCGCCAGACTCCAGAGGGGAGTTGCAGAAAGCCTCAGTCAAGGAAGAAGCAAAAGAAACCTTAGGAGTGGAGGAGGCATAGACGCGATAAGCAGGAGTTTGGATGAGAGTGTATGACATAATGTGATCCACAGAACTTTGGAATTTATTAAAAGTCAAACCAAATTATTTCTTCTCTGATGAGCAGCATTCCAAATACTGAAGGTTTATGGTTTAAATACAAACTCCATTGTAACTCAATTAGGATGGAACTCTTTCTAAAATCGATTATGCATTTGTCTATCTTCTAAGACAAAGCATAAAGAAAATAATTTAGCCTTTCACAAGGGGGCACACTGTAGGCTGTCACTTTCTTCACTGCAATATAATATATGATGACATTCTAGAGGACTCTCTAAATTTAAAGCACCTCTTGACTCCACACTCGATCCGGATTGCTGTGATTTTTAAGTGACTGAGGATTCGCGGCAGGGGTTCTGTTTATCTTGTTTTCTGTCTCCTCTCTTCTTATCAAGTCATCAACCTTGTACTTGTCTTCCTTTTTAGTAGGCCTGCCTATTGTAACCCATTCTTCCTCATCAAATGTGCTGTTTTGGGTCTTGCATATATCTACAGGTAGCCAAGTTTATTAACAGTTTGTGTAAACTAAAATTATTCAAGCTCTGAGTCAGGAACCATAGTAATCAGCAAATGATGTAGACATTAGCACACGAAGCTTGAGTCCTTCTTGGAGCTGTGCCTGCCTCCCTCACTCATTTTGCCAGGTTAATTTGTGTCTTTTTAAGATCTAACTTAAATGAAAAGATCTAAGTTAAATGAAACCTACCCCAGGAAGCACTCCATGAACGCCCAGCTGAAGTTACTTCTCCTGCCTCTGAACTTCCAAAACCACCAGATATGCCTGTCTCTGGGGTCACCACTGCCTCCCTTGGGTTTATTGCCTTGGGGATGCTCCTTCGATTACTAAAGACAGGATTTGCACTTTTTGTCTTGATAAAGGCCCCCTAACTGGGGCTTTGTCTTTAATAAAGATATTAATGCTGTCCTGAAGAGAATTTCATCCTATCAGAAGGGGCAAACAGAAAAATGAGAAAGGAGAAAAAGTTGGTGGGAAAAGAAGTTAGGGAGGAAGGTGAGGTCAGAGAGGAGGAGAAACAAAAGCTGGAAGATCTTTCAGTTCCTCAACCTAGTCCATTTTCCCAAAGTAGCAGCAACACAAAGTCAGGGGCCATTTCTGGCATTTCCCAAGTCTCTCGCTAGATTCTATCCAGTGACTGCCAACAATGTAGCCAGCTGCCACCAGAGCTGGGACAGAGCATGGATACTGGGATAAGCTCGCCAGAAAAGTGGGCTCATCCCAGTGTCCATGCTCAGGCCCAGCTCTGGTGGCATCCCTGCCCACCACAAAAGACACCAAAGGGTGGAGGCTCAGCTGCCGGGAGACTGCTGGGGGGAGGAAGCAGCCCCAGCTGGCAGGAAACAATACACTCCTGTGGCTGCAGACTCTGCCCTTTCCTGCCTCTTGGCAGCCTGGCTCCATAGCGCTGAGCTTGTCCTGGGCTGAACTCATCAGAGGCCCTCCCGCTTTTAGACAGGTATTCAAATGAATGAATGTTTTATTCTAAAAAACTTTGTTTAAAAATATGGTTTCAGAACTTTCTCTGTTCCTCTCACTCTCATGCTCACCAATGCCAGTATAAGAAAACTTCAGGCCAGTTTGAAATCAACATCAAAGCAATTAAACGTTGGTTGGACTCCCAATATATGTCCTGTGAATATCCCTGTTTTGGAACTTTCCACAACTTGTCTTCTTTTAGATTTCTTGTTGAATGCATTGATTTGCCTCACAAGACATGGACTCTGATTCATCACAGCATTGTCCCAATGTGTGCATCATGGCACATCCACAAAGAGTATCTGCCCTTTTAGCTCCTGGGGCCTTGACTTATAAGGCTACTATAGTGATGCTGTAGTTATAGCCTTTTAAGCACCTACTTTCTCATATTCTGGCAACAGCATCACACTTTTCCTTTAGGGAACCACCGCTCCCACTCTCAATCCATGTAGTAAGAAACTGTCTTCTTCATGTAAGTTCCAGCAGTGGAGTAGATCCAGGCTTAACCAATCAGCATATCTAACTTCAATAGCCACTGAGACTGAATTCTAGATAGTTGCATGCCCATTTCAGTACATGGAGAATTGATTCTTGGATTGTTGCCAAAATTACTTGGGGGAAAAAAGACTTTTGATTAAGGTTATTCAATGGATATGATACAAACCTGCAGCTGCTGAGAGGCACCCAGGAAGAGATGCCCCAAAACTTACAAGGGATGTGAAGGACCTCTTCAAGGAGAACTACCAACCACTGCTCAAGGAAATAAGAGAGGACACAAACAAATAGAAAAACATTCTATGTTCATGGATAGGAAGAATCAATATTGTGAAAATGGCCATACTACCCAAAGTAATTTATAGATTCAATGCTATTCCTATCAAGCTACCATTGACTTTCTTTACAGAATTAGAAAAAAAAAACTACTTTAAATTTCATATGGAATTAAAAAAGACCCTGTAGCCAAGACAATCCTAAGCAAAAAGAACAAAGCTGGAGGGATCAGGCTATCTGACTTCAAACTATACTACAAGGCTACAATAACCAAAACAGCATGGTACTGGTACCAAAACAGATATATAGAACAATGAAACAGAACACAGCCCTCAGAAATAACACCACACATCTACAAGCATTTGATCTTTGACAAACCTGACAAAAACAAGCAATGGGGAAAGGATTCCCTGTTTAATAAATGGTGATGGGAAAACTGGCTAGCCGTATGCAGAAAACTGAAACTGGACCCCTTCTTTACACCTTATACAAAAATCAACTCAAGATGGATTAAAGATTTAAACATAAGACCTAAGACCATAAAAACCCTAAAAGAAAACCTAGGCAATACCATTCAGGACACAGGCATGTGCAAAGACTTCATGACTTCATCACCAAAAGCAATTGCAGCAAAAGCCAAAATTGTCAAATGGGATCTAATTAAAGAGCTTCCGCACAGCAAAAGAAACTATCATCAGAGTGAACAGGCAACCTACAGAATGGGAGAAAATTTTTGTAATCTATGCATCTGACAAAGGGCTAATATCCAGACTCTACAAGGAACTTAAGCAAATTTACAAGAAAAAAACCAACAACCCTATCAAAAAGTAGGCAAAGGGTATGAACAGACACTTCTCAAAAGAAGACATTTATGCAACCAATAAATATATGAAGAAAAGCTTGTCATCACTGGTCATTAGAGAAATGCAAATCAAAACCACAATGAGATACCATCTCATGCCAGTTAGGATGGCGATCATTAAAAAATCAGGAAACAACAGATGCTGGAGAGGATGTGGAGAAATAGGAATGCTTTTACACTGTTTGTGGGAATGTAAATTAGTTCAACCATTGTGGAAGAAAGTGTGACGATTCCTCAAGGATCTAGAACTAGAAAAAACATTTGACCCAAATATCCCATTACTGGGTGTGTACTCAAAGGATTATAAATCATTCTACTATAAAGACACATGCACATGTATGTTTATTGCAGCACTATTCACAAAAGCAAAGACTTGGAATCAACCCAAATGCCCACCAATGTTACACTGGATAAAGAAAATGTGGCACATACACACCATGGAATACTATGTAATGATAAAAAAGAATGAGTTCATGTCCTTTGCAGGGACATGGATGAAGCTGGATACCATCATTCTCAGCAAACTAACACAGGAACAGAAAACCAAACACTGCATGTTCTCAATCAGAAGTCGGAGTTGAAACTTGAAGTGGGAGTTGAAATGAGAACATGTGGACATAGGGAGGGGAACATCACACACTGGGGCCTGTTGGAGGGTGGGGGGCTACGGGAGGGATAGCATTAGGAGAAATAACTAATGTAGATGATGGGCTGATGAGTGCAGCAAACAATCATGGCACATGTATACCTATTTAACAAACCTGCACGTTCTGCACATGTATCCCAGAACTTAAAGTATAATAAAAATAAATAAATAAATAATTTTTTAAAAAATCCAACCGTGTGCTACATAAAGAAACCCATCTAACTGGTAAAGACGTTTACAGAGTCAAAGTAAAGGGATGGAAAAAAAGAAAAAGAAAAAAACAAGAAATCTACATAGAAGAACCATAGCTGAGAGAAGACAAGCATAGTTCTGATTTTCTTACTTAGTATTTGTTGAAATTATTCAGTTATATTCCCCAAATATGCTTTTCTGCTTAGCCTTCTTTGTGTTGGGTTTCTGTTAGTGGCAATCAAAAGAGTCCTCATTAATATAGATATAGAAATAAATGCAATATAAAATTACTATATTTATAATTTTGTATAGTTTACAAAGTACCATCGTATGAATTATTTCATTTAAACTTCATAATTTTTAAAAGTGGCCATTAGCGTGCTCCCCATTTAATACATGAAAAAATGGACGTTAATCAATTTACCCAAGCTGCGGTAGCCAGGAGGTACCTGAGTCAGAGTTCAAATATCTTATTCCTGTTCTGAATCCAGTGGCACCCATTTTGTTTCAGGGAAATTACAATCAAGTACAGGAGACAAGTTTAGCCCATATATAAAGTTAATATAACAGTAAGATATAACTAATGAGGTAGCATTTGTTGGTCAGTAAAACTGATGGTCCCTTAGTGTGTTCAGAGGGTAGACAATGCTGAGGCATGGCCAGCATTAGGGGAATATACAGGGGAGAAGGGATGGCACCGTTGATAAATTTCCCCAGAGGATTTTACAACATGTTGGGGTATGAGATTCGGAAAGGCCTTTAAAATTTTCTATTCCAATCTCATCTTTTTACAAAAAAAAAAAAAAAAAGCAAGATTGGTAAGAAAAGGGGGTTTGTTATTATCATTATTATCGATCATTCCTTGATTATCTACTAACTTTCAGGCTCTGTTTATACACATCATTGCCAATGCTTTCAACAACATTGCAACATAAGTATTTTTACCTCCACTTCACAGATTTAGAAAACGAAACTCAAAGTTTCTTCCCTTGGTTCTTTTGTACAAGCTGTACTCTGATTTCTTTTTTGTTGTTATTGTTGTTCTTTTTTTAT
This sequence comes from Pan paniscus, assembly GCF_029289425.2. Classification (NCBI taxonomy): domain Eukaryota; kingdom Metazoa; phylum Chordata; class Mammalia; order Primates; family Hominidae; genus Pan; species Pan paniscus. The sequence goes on along the minus strand of NC_085926.1, from coordinate 186,839,250 downwards.
TATTATTATACTTTAAGTTTTAGGGTACATGTGCACAACCTGCAGGTTTGTTACATACGTATACATGTGCCATGTTGGTGTGCTGCACCCTTAACTCGTCATTTAACATTAGGTATATCTCCTAATGCTATCCCTTCCCCCTCCCCCACCCCACAACAGGCCCCAGTGTGTGATGTTCCCCTTCCTGTGTCCAAGTGTTCTCATGGTTCAATTCCCACCTATGAGTGAGAACATGCGGTGTTTGGTTTTTTGTTCTTGCGATAGTTTGCTGAGAATGATGGTTTCCAGCTTCATCCATGTCCCTACAAAGGACATGAACTCATCCTTTTTTATGGCTGCATAGTATTCCATGGTGTATATGTGCCACATTTTGTTAATCCAGTCTATCCTTGTTGGACATTTGGGTTGGTTCCAAGTCTTTGCTATTGTGAATAGTGCCGCTATAAACATACATGTACGTGTGTCTTTATAGCAGCATGATTTATAGTCCTTTGGGTATATACCCAGTAATGGGATGGCTGGATCAAATGGTATTTCTAGTTCTAGATCCCTGAGGAATCGCCACACTGACTTCCACAATGGTTGAACTAGTTTACAGTCCCACCAACAGTGTAAAGGTGTTCCTATTTCTCCACATCCTCTCCAGCACCTGTTGTTTCCTGACTTTTTAATGATCACCATTCTAACTGGTGTGAGATGGTATCTCATTGCGGTTTTGATTTGCATTTCTCTGATGGCCAGTGATGATGAGCATTTTTTCATGTGTCTTTTGGCTGCATAAATGTCTTCTTTTGAGAAGTGTCTGTTCATATCCTTCGCCCACTTGTTGATGGTTTTTTTTTCTTGTAAATTTGTTTGAGTTCATTGTAAATTCTGGATATTAGCCCTTTGTTAGATGAGTAGATTGCAAAAATTTTCCCCCATTCTGTAGGTTGCCTGTTCATTCTGATGGTAGTTTCTTTTGCTGTGCAGAAGCTCTTTAGTTTAATTAGATCCCATTTGACAAATAAAGTAGAAAATCTAGAAGAAATGGATAAATTCCTCAACACATACACCCTCCCAAGACTAAACCAGGAAGAAGTTGAATCTCTGAATAGACCAATAACAGGCTCTGAAATTTAGGCAATAATTAATAGCTTACCAACCAAAAAAAGTCCAGGACCAGATGGATTCACAGCCAAATTCTACCAGAGGTACAAGGAGGAGCCAGTGCCATTCCTTCTGAAATTATTCCAATCAACAGAAAAAGAGGGAATCCTCTCTAACTCATTTTATGAGGCCAGCATCATCCTGATACCAAAGCCAGGCAGAGACACAACAAAAAAAGAGAATTTTAGACCAATATCCCGATGAACATTGATGCAAAAATCCTCAATAAAATACTGGCAAACCAAATCCAGCAGCACATCTAAAAGCTTATCCACCATGAGCAAGTGGGCTTCATCCCTGGGATGCAAGGCTGGTTCAACATGCGCAAACCAATAAATGTAATCCAGCATATAAACAGAACCAATGACAAAAACCACATGATTATCTCAATAAATGCAGAATAGGCCTTTGACGAAATTCAACAACCTTCATGCTAAAAACTCTCAATAAATTAGGTATTGATGGGACGTATCTCAAAATAATAAGAGCTAACTATGACAAACTCACAGCCAATATCATACTGAATGGGCAAAAACTGGAAGCATTCCCTTTGAAAACTGGCACAAGACAGGGATGCCCTCTCTCACCACTCCTATTCAACATAGTGTTGGAAGTCCTGGCCAGGGCAATCAGGCAGGAGAAGGAAATAAAGGGTATTCAATTAGGAAAAGAGGAAGTCCAATTGTCCCTGTTTGCAGATGACATGATTGTATATCTAGAAAACCCCATCATCTCAGCCCAAAATCTCCTTAAGCTGACAAGCAACTTCAGCGAGGTCTCGAGATACAAAATCAATGTGCAAAAATCACAAGCATTCTTATACACCAATAACAGACAGAGAACCAAATCATGAGTGAACTCCCATTCACAATTGCTTCAAAGAGAATAAAATACCTACAAATCCAATTTACAAGGGATGCAAAGGACCTCTTCAAGGAGAACTACAAACCACTGCTCAATGAAATAAAAGAGGATATAAACAAATGGAAGAACATTCCATGCTCATGGGTAGGAAGAATCAATATCGTGAAAATGGCCATACTGCCCAAGGTAATTTATAGATTTAATGTCATCCCCATCAAGCTACCAATGACTTTCTTCACAGAATTGGAAAAAAACTACTTCAAAGTTCATATGGAACCAAAAAAGAGCCTGCATCGCCAAGTCAATCCTAAGCCAAAAGAACAAAGCTGGAGGCATCACGCTACCTGACTTCAAACTATACTACAAGGCTACAGTAACCAAAACAGCATGGTACTGGTACCAAAACAGAGATATAGACCAATGAAACAGAACAGAGCCCTCAGAAATAATGCCGCATATCTACAACTATCTGATCTTTGACAAACCTGACAAAAACAAGAAATGGGGAAAGGATCCCCTATTTAATAAATGGTGCTGGGAAAACTGGCTAGCCATATGTAGAAAGCTGAAACTGGATCCCTTCCTTACACGTTATACAAAAATTAATTCAAGATGGATTAAAGACTTACATATCAGACCCCAAACCATAAAAATCCTAGAAGAAAACCTAGGCCATACCAGGCAGGGCATAGGCATGGGCAAGGACTTCATGTCTAAAACACCAAAAGCAATGGCAACAAAAGCCAAAATTGTACTCTGATTTCAACTCTCCTTCCTTTCCTTGTCTGAATGAGGAGCACCTACTCATCTTTTAAGACATCTTTGAAGATCTCTTTCATAGCGACTTATCTGTCCTTCACAGTTTACTATACTTCTCCCTTAACTCAAGTCCCAGCTACTCCTATCAAAGCACAAAAGTGTATTAAACTTAGAGGTCTTTGTTCAGACATCCATTGGCCCTCTACTAGACTGTGGTAGCCAGTAGGTACCTGAGTCAGAGTTCAAATATCTTACTCCTGTTCTGAATCCAGTGGCACCCATCCTTGTTTCAGGGAATTTACAATCAAGTACAGGAGACAAGTTTAGCCCATATATAAAGTTAATATAACAGTAAGATATACCTAATGAGGTAGCATTTGTTGGTCAGTATCTAACCTTGAGGTTAGATATGATGTTTCACAGGTCTTTGTTTCCTAGTGCCTAGCACAACACTGACAGAGCAGGTGAAAAAGAAAGAAAAAAAGAGAAGAAAAAACAGAGGACCACAGGTTTAGACTTAGGGAAATGTCCAAAATTATAAGGTAGAGAAGGAAAAAGCTACGAAGTTTTTAGAGAAGGCCAGGATGCAGGTGTAGGAGAACCAGAGTAACGTTACATTTCAAGAGGTACTAGAGGTAAAATTGTCAAAAATATGCAATGCTGCAGAGCGGTACAAGACAATGAGACTGAAGAAAAGGTCACGTAGTGAATAACTGTGCTGTTTTTGCAATCTGCTGGTAATTTCTCAGAGGAAATTATCAGGGGTTTGAATTATTGAGAGAAATGTTTTTCTCTGAAGGCAATCTGAAGGATCTATGAAGTTGAGCAATGGTGTAATTAAACTGCAATATCTAGTTTGCCTAAATAGCCTAGGCTGAAAAACCTTCAGGGCTTCCGGTTTCCATGCTCAGAGCAGGGACTGGTTGTATCGGCTAAGCTTTCACCGGGGAAAACCCAGAGCAATGAAGGTGACGCACATTTCATATGCCAAGGAAAATAGGATTCAAAACCAAGGTATAGGCTGAGCTGAAAATGAGCTTCACAGAGCCTTAGCTAAACTCACAGGTGAGAGATTCTTAATGAATGACTGTAGGGAATCTAGATATCTAGGAGCTACACTCCTAATTTTGTTGTTGCAGTCAGGGAGACAAACCAGGCTCTTCCGCAAAATGCCCTCCACCGCCTCTGTCAGAGACCCAGTGCCAGGATGAATTAGCTTTGCGTTCGTTCCCAGGAAGAGGAAAGAACAATGAGCCAGAAGACCAACTTCTAATTTCAGCACCTCTGTTTACCAGATGTGTGATGGTCAGACAAGATATTTCCTCTCTCTGAATCTCTATTTCCTTATCTACAAAGTGGATAGTATACTACTACTTTCCCGCACAAGGTTGGTGTGGGAATCTAGTAAGACACTGGCCTTAAAAATTATTTAGAATTCTTTGTTATACCAATATTGTTAATTATCAGTATAGTAGATGTGTTTTTGTTATTGGTAAAGACAAAATGTCAAAATAGGCCTTAAAGTTTGCAAACCCAACCCACATGATTCAGTCCTTTTCCATTTTTTTCTGACCCTTAGGATTCATTAATTCTGGTGTAAGTATCTGCTGGGATGCAGACTTTCTTTTGCAGTCTTTCTTTATCTGTTTGTTGAATAACTGTTATGTTATTCATAACATAACATTGTTCTAAGCACTAGAAATATGAAGGGAACAACAACAGTAACAAATAAAAATAATAATAAATACCCAGCATTCCTTAAGCACTTTCTATGTTCCAGATTTGACATATATCAACTCATTTAATCTTTTTTACATCACTATGAGGTAGGTATATTTATTATCTTCATATCAGAGATGAGAAAACTAAGACTTGAAGAAGTTCAATAATTCACCCAAAGGCAGATGGTGGATAAGCAGAAGAGCCAGGAACTAGGACTGGCCCAGGTCGCCTGGCCCCAAATCCTGCACATTTCACCATTGTGCTATGCTCCTACAATAGTCATGGTCCCTACACTCGCGGAGCTCACACAGTAACTGAGGATACACACAGGTCAGCAGCCAACTACAATAACTGCCTCCAAGGAGGAGTTCCTGGAGGAGCAACCGCTCTCAGAGAAAAGAATTCTGTAAGTCTATTGATCAGTACTTGGAAACCAGGCTCTGATAGACAAGGCAGTACCTCCCTCTAACCACATGCCTTGAATCTGAATATTTGCCTCTGAAATATATACAGCCTTTTAGTTCTAACCATAATACAACCTCTTCCATGTATGCAATACGTCACGACCTATTTATAAGGTATGTTACATCCATGGTCTCATTTGCTCCTCCCAGCAGTGATGTGAGATGGGTAGGCTTGGGGCTATTATCCCCATTTTATACATGAGGAAAGTAAGGCCCTGAGAAACAAGGCCACTTGTCCTGTTATTAACTTAGTAAGTGGCTGGTCATCAGATTCATGTCCAGCCTTCATTCCCATATTTGCCCTCAAGAACATATCATCTATCATCTCAGTTTAAAGCTTTGACAGCGTGAATTACTTCTCTGGTCAAACCTGCAGGTATTTCAGAAGAGGTTCCAGAGTGGAGTTTTGAAGTTCTGCTTTCCACAAATGTATACTTTTTTTTTTTCAGGTAAAGCTACTTTGCAGTGTCTTTTGTCACTTACATCTAGTTCTTTCAGGCTCAAAGTTTAGAGAATTTTGTACCCTCAGGATTACTTAGCCATTGACTTTGATCACCTCTGACCTTGTCTAAGGTGATCATCTAATGTGATGATTTTGGTCATTTTAAAACATTGCTAGTCACAGTTCATATCATTTAAGGAGGCCTGGCACAGGCAGAGAACACGGGTATCGGAAATGTACCATTCTTATTTCCAGGGCAAGGAGAGCCCTCCAAGCAGATTTTTCCACGAGCCTGAACTTGAGAATAGCATTAGGATATGAAATTGATTTCCAAGCATCATGAAAAAATGTCTCCAGAGACTCTGAACACATTCCTACTTGCTGAGTATAGCCGAGATAATTTTAAATACTAGAGTGCAGTTTTATTTCTACCTTGTATCTCTTTTTTTTTTTCTTCCTCACCAAAATCATCCAGCTATCTAGCCAGGAGCAATGCCAGGTAGGCAGTAACTTTTATGGTGATTGACACTTGGAAAGGAACAAAAATACTATTACTGACTCTTGCATATCTCAGTAGTCATGAAGGATAAGAAGGTTATGAAAGGCTGGATTCTATCCAGGGGCTTGAAAACTCACAAAGTCGTTAATTTAAGGCCCATTCCCTTCTACATTTTATCCAGAGTTGTTCATATAACCAAACATCCTTGAGTTTGATTTCTGTTCCTCCTGGGTACATCACAGCATGCCCGAGAATAACTAAACTAAGTATTAGTATTTTTAGGTGACCCAGGTTGAAATATGTTGTGATCTTATTTATCGAACTCAAAATTTGAATATGTAATCTGACAAGTATGAATAACTTTACGGTGACAAAGGCGCTGATATCCACTGCAACCTGTAAAACCAAAACCCTGACCACATTATGATCACCACAAGGCTGGTGGGTGGAAAAGGGCAGGGCCAGGCAAACTGCAATTTGTACACATATCTTGAGAACTCAAGGATATCAGAACAAGCCATGGAACATCATAATTGTATAAATGAGAGCTACTGAAATCCCTACTCTATCATCCAAGGTTATCCTTCGAAAAGCACGGCTCCGATCTTGACATTCAGCAGCTTAAAATTCATCCCTTTCCATCTCACTCATGAATGCTTCATGTTCTCGTCTCTAGGCCGTTGTACACACGATTCCCTCTACCTGGAATGCCCCTCTCTAACTTTTTTCCCCTGGCAAACTCCTACCTCCTATTCTCTGGCAAGCACAGAGGTTAATCTCTCTGAGAAATCTTCCCTGACTACCAGTACAGATAGCTGTTCCTTCCTCTGTGTTCCCTTACCACTTTGTACTGGCCTCTAGGGTTGCATTAAGCATGTTGCGTTGCAATTTCTTACAGGTCTTTCTCCTTCACTACATTAGACCAAAATCACGCCTTCTATAGCCTCAGTATCTTACACAATGGCTAGCACATAGCAGGCACTTAAATGTTTGATGAAAGAAAGAAAAGAGCTTTTCTTTTTTTTTCCCCCAAAAGAGGAAAGGAAGAAGGGAGGGAGAAAAAAGAAACGGAAGGTGGAAGGGAGAGAAAGAAAGAAGGAGAGAGAGGAGAGGGGAAGAAAGAAAGGAAGGATGGAAGGAAGGAAGGAAGAAGGGAAGCAGGAGGAAATAGAACAAGGAAGGAAAGGAACTTTATTTTCCCAAATATAATCCTATATGAGATAGTAATGATTTCTCCTACCTCTCCACATATATGGAGAATCCATATTTATTTCAGTATCTCGATTAAGTGGCTTATTTGGATCTAATAAGACATTTATTGACTCTTGGTTTTCTATCAATTTTGAAAAGGCCTCTAGAAGATTTAATAAAGTGTAGAAAAAATAAATAAGTGTACAGGTAATAAACTCTAGATTACATAAGCAAACATTATGTAATTACATTCTCATTAATATACTAACTCTGTAATGAATTTTTGAGCCATTTAATTATCAATTTGACAAGATAATCTAGGAGTGGTTAATGATTATACCAGTAAATTATTTTTAAAAAATCACTGACAATTATTAAGTCTCGTAACAGACATCAAATTAACTTGCTAGAGCTGTCTGGTTAAATAGACAGCAGTTAATTATGAGGTATTTACACATGCCTCAAATTTTAATATGCGAGCCTTTTTAATAGTGTAACGTCAAAGGTGTTGTGTAAGGGAGCAGTTTACCCATGGGGAATACTCAAATTCCACGCCGTGTGGCCACTAAACAAGCAAGAGCATGATCTTAGATGCTTTGCCTGGGTTTTCCCGGTTTTTGTCCTGGAACAGGAATATAGAGCTCCCTAAAAAAGGAAAATGACTGTCATACACAGTCAGGCTTGTGAGCCATTTGACTAGGGGATGTGGTCAGATTACAAAGGTTTAGGGTAACATTTGCCCCCTTACATGCACTAACGATGGGTCGGACCTGTGCAAGATGTTGTATATAAACTGCCTCCTTTAATAATCAAAAAATAGAAAATCCCACATCAATAGGCAGATTTTCCTCAAAAAGCTTAGTAAGAGAGGGAGAAGGAAGAATCATATATACCAGGCCACTGAAATGGCTTCATCTTAGCTTAAAACGGCAGCCGAAGGCTGTCAGCCACTCCGGCTGGAACTAGACAGAGGGCAACGATCTCACTGTTGAAGACATAAGCCCAGTCTAAGATCCTCTGCTTTTCAGGAGTCCAGAGTACCTATGTTTCAACTTGTCCTCTACCCACACTCTGTGGTTCCAGGAGACCCTGTCTGTCCTCATGAATGGGTCAGTTTTCATTCAATGAGCAGTAGAGAGGAGAAACTTGATAAAGCACGCTGACCCTGATCCTCACAGTTCCAGATTTGAAGTTCTTTCTTGAAACTGCCTTCTCCACTGCATATTTCACCATCATTTTTATATGTGATTTATGCTTCCCCATAAAATTGCAAGTTTCTTGGGTCCTACTCCTCCCTCACAATGCCAAACACAGTGGCTATTGATGCAAACTAAACATTCAAAAAAATATTTCTTGAGCTGAAATGAATTAAACTGAATTGAATTGGAGTGAATCAGATTGCCGTGGATGGGACTGAACTAAACTGAATGGGACCTTGTAAGAAAGAAGAACAGATTCTAGAATTTATATTTGACTTTGGTTTCTCTTAGGCCAAAGCTGTTTCAGTGATAATAAGGCAGCATGAGGGCTGTGCATGGAGTCTGTGGCCAGAATGTCTAGGTTCAAACCTCAGCTCCACCACTCACAACTTCTGTGATGTTGGATAAGTTACTCAACGTTCCTGTGCCTCCCTAAGTAAAGCAACAATAATGATAGTACCTGCCTCACAGAATTGCTATAAGGAGTCCATTCAATGAATTAATTGTTATAAATCCCTTGGAATAATGCCTAGCACATAAAACATACAATATAACTTTTTTAATAAAATAATTTTTAAAAATCATTACTTTGAATTGCATTGCATTTTACATGTGGCAACTCATATTTCATCTGTACAAGAAGAATGATTTTCATTTATCCAATAAGAAAACTGAGGCTCATAAAAACAAATGCAGAATAAGAACTCAAGCAGGACATACACTGTTGTAGAAGTTGAGCCCAGTTCTGTCTTATTTAAGGCATGCTTTCAGTTCAGTAGGCACCCTTTCCTTATGATATCTCTGGCCATTTTAATAGGTAGTTCTGACTACAGTGTATGCTATTGGTCACCTGATAGACAAGAGTTATGTAAAGTCACAGTATCCTCAGTATTATCGGAATAACCTTTCTCTTACCCGGTGCTCACGAAAGCAAAGGATTTTAGTCTGGGTAAAGATGAAAGATCTATGACATAGTGTGACAGAAGAAGCCCCAGTAAGGAAGTTGAAAAAAGTGAATTCTGGCCCTGGCTCAACCACTGGCTTCTGTGATATCAATAACTAACATGTACTGAGAGCTTACTCTGTGCCATCTACTGCATTTATGTCATTTAAACCTCACCACAAAACTCAGGCACAGATACTTTTATTATGCCACTTTTCAGGTAAGGAAACTGAGGTTTAGCAAAGACAAGTAACTTATTCAAGATCAAATTGCTTTTAAGTGGTATAATTCATCTTAATGATCTCAAAGGTACCTTCCAACCCAGTCCACCTATAATTGAGTGAGCTCTTGCCTAATCCTCACTCCTCTAGAGGGGTGATCCTGTGGTTCTAGCCAACTTTAAGTCAAATCCCAGGCACCTCAAGGCCTCCCTGGATGCCAGTGTTGAAAAACTGGTGAATTATTGCATAATGTGGGGTTTTACAATCATCGAAAGAATAAAACAGAAAAGAAAAATTAGCAAAAGGTAAAGCCTTAAATCTTTCCCCGTTCATACATTTCATACCTTTATTTACAACGTTGGTAATTGTGAAGTTCATTCCATTTTGTATTTTTCTTTCTTCACTTAAAATACTATCAATCATGAACAATTTTCCTTATTGATAATAGTTATATTTTAGAATTAGAGAATTTGACTATGAAATTTTCAAGGTTCATTTCTAATTCCAAAAACAAAGTCTGGCCTGTTCTCATTTTTTTGGACTTTTTTCCTTCATTCCAACAGAGTCATTGTAATGACTACGTAAGTGACGAGCAATAACCACCAAATGATACTTGGCCAAAATATCACAATAAAATGATTACCTTGTTGCTAAATATTTAAGTTGCTTCTAGTGTATTTGGCTAAAATATCACAATAAAATGATTACCTTGTTGCTAAATATTTAAGTTGCTTCTAGTGTATTTGCTATTACACATAATGCTGCAATGAACATCTTTGCACAGCATATTATTTCTATAACATGCATTCCCCAGAAGACAAGGCTACAACAATGAGTGTGTCCAGGTTTATGGCTTTTACATTTTGAAAAAGCAAGATATAATATTGATAGTGTCCACATATGGCCCTACACTGTTCAAATCTTAAGACATCAAACATTGGATCTTGTTCTAGATCCTGAGTGACTATTACTGAATTGCTAAAGTGAACAAACATTAATTTAACAGAGGGTTTGAAAGCTGAATTCTTGGGGCCTAGTTCAGAGACAAAGCTTACTTACTGTCAAGGGGAAAAGGATCTGCAGAAAGTGCCTGCAAAAAGGAGACTTACGGAAATAAATACGGACCTTACAGGAATTTTTGAAAGACCAAATCCTCAGGAGATTAGCACTCAGGAGATATTAAGTAAACCAGTTTTCCTGGATCTCACTCTGATATCTGAATCTTAATACTAAAGAAATACTTTCACCTATTACAGTTCAATGTCAGCTAATCAGAAATTTTGGCTAAAGCTAGGAATCATATAAATACGTATATTTTAACTTAAGACATTCACTTGACAGTAGGTAGAGCCAAGGCCTTTCTTTAAGTGTGCATTTTCCATTTCTGAAGCTCCATCTCATTTTTCTTGAATAAACCACTCCCATCATGCATCCTCTATTAGTTGAAGTTTCAGGTATTTTTGTTTTTGTTTTCTTTTCTTTTGTTCTTTGTAGTGGATAAGAACCTTAGAAACTTGCACAATTATTCTGGATTTTAATCTTTGTGTTATTCTTCTACAGTTGTCTCATCCACAAACTAATTTTAGATCATTTTTTCAGCAATTCTTCCCTCTTGAGCCTTTCCAAAGCAATCAATTTAATTTTTATGGACACAGTCTCTTTATTTTTATACTTATATTTCATCTGTTTGCATAATGTTTAAATTATATAATTGCATTTACTAATACAAGTAGCATAAACGGGTTTGAGGAAAAAATCAGCTGGTTCTTTGTATGCATCAAATTTGATTAATGGGAGAAGACAGGCATCAGGAAACTAGAAAGCAGCCTACCACCCATGAGCATTTAGCATGCTATGAGCATCTGTCAGAATGTACAAAGGGAATGGAGAACTTAGGTTGGTTACCTGAGAGAGAGTTACATCTACTGAACAATTAAGTGCTCCTCATCACGAAAGAAAAGGAAAGAATGAGGACTGAATACTGTGCCCTGAAAGTCGAATCAGCATATATCTGCTGTTTCTATGTCACCAAGGGGCTGATTCCAGGTGGGAGACTCTGGAAGATGAAGCGATTGGATCTTGAACCCAGAGCACCAGCAAAAGGTCCTGGGTTCCATAAGAAGCTTTACTCCAGAGTCGCTGGTGTTGGGGAAATATTTGTAGTCATTTGGTCTAAGTTCCCTTGTTTTAGAATTAGACAATTTGACTCTCACATTTCTAAGGTTCGTTTTTAATTCCAAAACAAAGTCTGGTTGTTATCATTCTTTTTGGCCTTTTCCCCTTAGGTCCAATGCAGAGACGACGACCACTAGGGGTCAGACTTTTTACATTACTCCTCTTGAAAGAAGGAACCCAAGTCTTGGATTTTTTAACTGGGGAAAAACTAGAGAGGTCGTCTATCCTGGTAAGTAATGCTTCATTTAAACTCATTCAACGTGTGTGACTATTATATTCTTAAAGATTTCTAAGAAATAGAGGTTTCATGATGCTCCCTTCCAAGGAAGTTTTTGATATCTAACCTAGATCCTTCAAATGTAATTTCAATCTATTTCTTATTTGTGATGTCTCAGTGGAAACTATTAATCATTGACTATTATCATCTGAGTAAGAAATTTATTTATCTGAGCATGTATCAGTTCATGTCTCATTTCTCTAGCTGTCAAATAGGGGTCTAGGACTAGAATCACTTTTTCAATTAATAGTTCAACAAATAAGCAAGAAAAATAAGGTTCCAACTTAAATAACTCAAAATCAAACTGCCAGTCAATGGCTGGGCCAGGATTAAAATTGGGTTTTACATAACTCCAAAGTCCACATTGTTCTCACTAAGAACACTTCTTGCTGTCTCTTACTTAGTGCTCCTGCTGGCCTCTGGCTACTTGGGAGAACCACCGGCCTTTTCATTTAAAAAAAAAAAAATGAAAATGGGGGATAAAGAAAGAGGGTCCCCTCAAGCTGTAATGAAGCAGTCACTTCCTTGGTCATCTAGACCACTGCGGTGATGGGCTAAAGTTAGCTCAAGAAGCCATCGGCATCTCTCAGTGCAGGTTTTGACATGAAATGGCAACATTCAGGCTTTGTAGAAGAAGCTGAAGGCAGTAAACTCCAAGCCAGAGTAAAAATCAAGTGTGTTCTGATGTGTTGGATCAAAACTTGGGAACCTCATGTGCTCTATCCTACCCCTGATAACAGCTGCAAATGTTTGTTTTTTTTTCTCTAGCATCTGGCCGGCCCATGTGTAAACAGAATGAAGAGTCAGCATGGGGAAAGAATCTGAATGCCCCGTTTCTCAGCCTCTTAAGGATACAGTGAAATGAGACAGGGTCTGAGTTAGGAAACTCTTTGAAATTACACGGAGATTCAGGCAGCAGCTCCCAATGGCACTATAGAATCTCTCACCTATAAGTCCCTTTTTATGCAAGAAAGACAGTTAAACAAAGGTAGTGTTGGGTAGTGGTAAGAACAGTGGATTGAGAATTGGATGACTCAAATTCCAACTGAGGTTCCTATAATAACTGACCATGAGCCTTTGGGAAGACTATTCTTTCTGGGTCTCATTTCACCATCTGAGTTATAAGATGGCAGAGTCTTCTCTAAGGTTTCATCCAGCTTTACTTTTCAACTTTTTGGCATAATTCTAGCTGTAAAACAGGGGTCTAGGACTAGAATCTACCATATTGCTATGTTTATTCAATAGGTATATTCCTAGCTACTGTTTCTTCCTTTGTCTAAATGACACTTTAAAGGTTATATCAACTCCCCCAAATCTTTTATGTCGCTTTACCTTGTCTCAATCCTAAACAACAAGTTAGGACTAACATCAGTGCTAAAGATAGAATTCAACCTATCAATTATTGTTTCTGTTCAAAAGCTAATTCTTTAATCAGGGTCTTCCACTTGTTCAAAATTATAAGCAGATTAAGTGCTGAGCATGATTTTTAATGTGAAACATATGACTTTAGTATTCAAATATACTTTTAAAGTTTTCAATATCTTTTCAATTTCTAAAAAGTAGATCAGAGTAAAATTGTTTTTTAAAGTAAAGATACTATTAGCTTTGATAAATGAAGTACAAACTAAATAACATATTATGAATTTGTAAATTTATATACAAATATATCTTGAAAGCTAAGTAAAGAATGTTGACTTAATTTAGCAGGCAATGAATGGAAGAAGGTTTTTAACTGAAGGAGTAATTACAATGTGAGACTAGAAACTGAGTTATTCCAAGAAATTACTCTTTGTAATCCAGCAATTAAGCCTCTCAAAGAAGGCAGAATTCTTAGTTTTATGCCCATTTCACTGGATTACATTTCCCCTCTTTAAATTCTATTTTTTCACCACATCGTGATCCTCTTAAGAAAAGTTGTCAAAGAAATTGAAATAGAAGGAATGAGAAATAAAAGTCAAGAAGACATTGTAGACTTGATCTGTCTTATTTGGAGCTTGTATTTAAACAGAGGTACTTTTCATCCTTTCAGAGTTCCAGTTGGCCCCACTTCCAAGATGGCTGAGGATGTTGGCTCCTGCTCCATTCCAGCAGAGGGCGCTCTTGGAGCAGGATTGGGGATGGCAGTGGGAAACTGGGAGGACAATCTGAGCCTCATTCACCAGCCACTTAGTTTGGTGTGAATCTGAGTCCTTCTGGACTGACCTAAAAGACAGCTCATTGGTCCGTGCCTTACAGAATTCTATTCATAGTCTAGTTAAACTCTGATGAAGACCCCATTTTCCAGCTCTACCTTCTCTGCTTACTATAGAGAAAAAAGTGACTAAATGATCCTCAAGAAATAGAAAATAAGTTAAGAAATGTGACATCTGGGCACGTGCACAGAGGAGCTACTGAGGACTGAGAAATCAGGAAAAGGTTAGCCAAAATAGGTGTGTGTGAGAGATGTCAAAACTGCTTAGCAAGATCACCTGTCTACTTTCTACCTCGTCTTCCAGAAGGGAATTCATAAATTTTTTTAAAAAGTAGTAGCAATATCATGGGTAGAGCCCAAATAATGACACAAAATGAACCTTGTACAATTGGCCCTTTGTATCCATAGGTTCCACATCCATGAATTCAACCAAGTGTCGATGAAAAATATTTGGAAAAATAAATGGAAGGTTGCATTTGTACTGAACATGTAGAGATTTTCTTGTCATTCTTCCCTAAATAGTACAATATAACAACGATTGACATAGCATTTACACTGTATTAAGTATTATGAGTAATCTAGCAATGATTTAAAGCATATAGGAGGATGTGCGTAGGTTATATGCAAATACTACACCATTTTATATGAGAGACTTGAGCATCCCTGGATTTTGGTATCCTCAGAAGATTCTGGAACCAATCCCTCAAGGATACCAAAGGATGACTATACTAGGAATGAATAGCTGAAATCCATAAAGGTTTTTGAGCTCAAGAATGATGTGAGCAAAGCTTAGCAACTGGGTTGCCTAGCAAAAGATTTATCCATTGCAACCCAGGGACTGAGCTCCAACTTGTAGCAAAAAAAAAAAAAAAAAAAAAAAACAAAGAGCACCAAGGAGCAGTGGAGATCTGGGCTGTAGCCCTAGCTCCAAGACTTCTTGTCTCTGTGCCTTTGGCCAGGTTCCTTGGGTGAGTCTCTTCAAGCCTCAGTTTCTCTGTCCATCAAGTGTGGGAGCTGAACCACATAACCTGTCAGATTCATTTCATATTTTATATTTTGAGTCTGTGCGTTTGTAGCATATTAGAATAGTAATTTAATTTTTCCTCAGGGAATCCATGGAAGGCAGGTTAAAGGTAGCTGACCATTTATTATGTCATTCTTCAGTGAATAGACATGTCCCTGAGGGAAGAGAAGAGCTCTTCTCAGACACTTCCAGTCGCATCCTTCCCTCCAATCGACATATGCCCTCCAGTCATGAGCAGTGGGGGTGTGGTGTGGGGCTAAGGGTGAGGAAGAGGGTATCCATTTCTTAGCTGGTTTATGGAATCCAAGGTGGAGGTGGAGTTTGATCAGTCACTCAGTGTAGACTGACTTTGGGGCAAATACAAAGTGAGCACTAGAAGAAGCTTACGAGCTCAACTGCTCTTCCCTGTCATTTAGTAAATGCAAAGATGTAGATCTCAAGGCCACACAGTAATTGGTAGAATAAACCTGGATTATGGTGTTTTTATAGGCTAAATGTAACCTCCAGCATATAACCTCCTCACTTACTAATCCCTATATCTCTACCAGAACTATTTAGATTTTCTCCTCCTGCTCATCACTAGATTTTTGCACTGCTTAGAGATGATCACAGTCTCTTTGATCCTTCTCACACAAAACTTCACCTCATATATAGGAGCAGTAAGGTAATAGTTTCAGTGGAATCTGCTGTCTCTTGTGATGCTCCGAAATTTGGATCTTTCGCCTGAACTAACATCTTAGGAGGGCTTCAGTCAGTTCACCATTCGTAAGTGGATTTATTTCTTCATTTCGTGCACTAACTTGGGTCCAAGTGAACCTTTATTTATTTATTTATTTATTTACTTACTTATTTACATAAACCTACTTGAAAAGATATTTGAGGAAGCTTATAATAAAAAGCACAAGTATTTTTAAACCCAACTATAAAACAGGAGCACAAATGCAGTTATACTTAAACCTAAGTAGACCCACCCAAATTTTTAATGTTTTTTTTTTACTATATAAGTTCACTGATGAATTTTCCATCTGAAACTTTATATAAAGCAACTTAACAGATGCTATCTTTATAATGCCATTATAATAAAGCCTCTTCTATGTACCAATGTTACAGCAAACCTTGGTAAGTGTCAGAGGTGTACTATCAAGTTGTACTTCAAAGATAGAGTTCTGGGGCCTCCAAGCCATGTAGTCCTCATTGATACAAAACTTCCTGAAAATTTAATAGGAAGATACAGAGAGATTTGAAATATCTTGAGAAATAGCTAGTTTGCATGACCCCTATGCAGTCTTTTGTTTTGTTTTGTCTTGTTTTGTTTTTGAGACAGAGTTTCACTCTTGTCACCCAGGCTGGAGTGCAAGGGCGTGATCTCGGCTCACTGCAACCTCTGCCTCCCGAGTTCAAGTAACTCGCCTGCCTCAGCCTCCCAAGTAGCTGGGATTACAGGTGCCTGCCACTACGCCCAGCTAATTTTTGTATTTTTAGTAGATTCGGGGTTTCGCCATGTTGGCCAGGCTGATCTCAAACTACTGACTTCAGGTGATCCGCCAGCCTCGGCCTCTCAAAGTGCTGGGATTACAGCCGTGAGCCACTGCGCCTGGCCAGTCTTTTCAAATATTAGCTCTCTCAGCTGAACTAGGAAGTAGACAGCAGACACGTCTAGACAGAGGTCGCTGGCCAGGCCCTAAAGTGCAGATGTGCTGTGCTGTGGCCTAAAGAAAGATACCCAGAAAGTCCTTCAGACCTGCTAGAGATCGTGAGGCTGCTCAGGCTTCCTCCCTAAAGAACAAGGTCTCTGGACTTGGCTTTGTGTCTAACAAAGCAGTTACCGCATTCCCACCTCTTCCCCTGACCCAAACACACATACACCCTCCACACACACACGCCAATATGTACAAGCTGTTTCCTCATGTTCTTTACTATAGAATCACAGCATATTAGACCAATTTGCTGTTTAACCCATCTATTGAACAGATGAGAAACTGAAGCTCAGACAGAGGGGAGCTGCCATTTGCTTACAAGGTGACAACCCCAGCTCCGATTTCTGCCCCTCCATGAAACAGTGTCTCACTGAAACACACTGTGGGTCGTGCCATGCTCCTGCTCAGTCACCTCCACTGATCTCCCATAACCCTCAAGGGAGTCCAAACACCCCAGCCTTGGCATCAGAGTCCTCCACAGAATAGCCTTATTTGGGTTTCCATCCCAGTCTCCATGTTCTTCTTCTTGATTGCTGGCGAGTGATCTCCTCAAAGGTCTCCTGCTCCCACGTAAACAGACCAGACTCATTCGCATCTCCATCTCAACATGGATTCTCCTGCCCATTCCCACTTTCTGAGAGCCTGTTCTCAGTGAACTGGGATGTCCAGAAACGAAGCAAGGTCATAAAATGGCTTCGCATACCCTCCATGTGTGCCTCTTCAGAGCGTCAAAATCACACTATGGCTTATTTTTACTTTTAATAATATTTTTGTGTGTAATTAGCAAGGACTCTGAAAGCCTCAGCCCCCTCCTGTGTGGTAGGAATGGCAAATACGCCCATTTTATAGGGGAGATGAAGGAAGTGAGACCCAGTGCCGAGAAAGGGCATATGATTCATGTTTCAGCAAGCAATGAGTCAGAGGAGGAGACGTCGACCCAGGCTTCCTGATGCTGAAGCTGGAGCTCCATTCACACGGCTGGGCATATTGCCTCTGTTACTTCCAAATGCTTGATATTTTCTTTAAAAAGTCAACAAACACTCACCCCAACAGGCTGACTTTTGAGTAAGTTTTTTATTATGATGAAAAAGCACAAGAGACCTTATCTTTTCTGACCTCTGAACAGAACCTAGAATGTTAACTACATAGTTTATAATAAAGAAGCTTCAAGCTTTCCAAGTTGTGATCCTCTCCTAAGGCAACTGTGTAAATAGAGGCAATTCTGAAAACTTGGACTGTCAAAGAAATTGGGAAAGGCTGGCTGGGCGCAGTGGCTCATGCCTATAATCCCAGCACTTTGGGAGGTCGAGGCAGGCAGATCACCTGAGGTCAGGAGTTCGAGACCAGCCTGGCCAACATGGTGAAACCCCATCTCTACTAAAAATACAAAAATTAGCCAAGCATGGTGGTGGGCACCTGTACCAGCTACTCGGGAGGCTGAGGCAGGGGAATCACTTGAACCCAGGAGGCAGAGGTTGCAGTGAGCCGAGGTCATGCCACTGCACTCCAGCCTGGGTGAGAGAGCAAGACTCTGTCTCAAAAACAAAAACAAACAAACAAACAAAAAAAGAAATTGGGCAAGGCCAAAAGTCCAGTTGAGGCTGGAAATGATATATCGCACCAGCTGCGTTCTGACCTTCTCTAGTGTCTGATACCTATTTCCAATATCCAGTGGCTGTTCTACTGTTTAGGGGCTGAGAAGAAGGGGTAGGATTGTGGTAAGTGACTTCTCTTGTTGGGTCAGAGCATTTTGAAATCCTGGAAAGCCTTGTCAAAAAGAAAGTGGTCATAGGTCATTCTGCAGTCCTTGAGAGAAGAGGAACAAATGGTAGCCTGCCTCCAGAAAAGGAGTGAAAAGGGTAGGGCTGAGAGCCCCAGTGACCTGGGTATAAAAGATCCTTTAAATGCCCTTTAAGGTACTTTGCCACATTTACTGAGCCCCTGCTAATGTACCATGTACTTGGATAGAGACCCTCAGTAAGGTGACTGTATAATTTATCATCCAAACCCAAAAACTTCAAGGTGAAGGAGGGACCTATTAATAACTAATTATACCAAGACAGAGTCATAAACTGAGATGGCAAATCAGGATGTATTATGATGTACCTTATGATGTACCTTAGCCATAAGGTACATTTTATATTATACCAAGACAAAGTCATAAACTGAGATGGCAAATCAGGATGTATTTATGATGTATTATGATATACCTTAGCCATCAGTATTGAGATCAACAGCAGAGTTTGTATCCACAGAGAAATCTCTATGGCATAAGAGGGATCTAGCAAGCACAAAAATGGCATAACCCAAGGCTGGCTGGGTGTACTGAGACTGAAAGAGAAAGAAGTGACATCTAAATAGAGGAGATGGCATTGAAGCTGGGTTTTGAGGGATGTGAAAGATTTGAATGTGTGGCAAAGATAGGCCAAATAGAGGCCATCAAATTCTGATGAGTTTAAAAAAATTTTTAAGACATCTCAGCCAAGGCCCAAGTGGCAGGAAAGCAGGAGGCGTCCATGGAGCACCGCGACCAGCCAGAGCCCATCTGATGTGGCTGCCGTGGAAGGAGTGGTAAGACCAACGAGAGATGAGGCAGGAACGGTGCTGATGCCAGGCTGGGCTTGGTTCTAATTTCCTAGACAGCACCAGGAGCTAGCTTTCCTCCTCTTATCAGCATGGCTGCACAAATCTCCATTCTCCTCATCCTGGACTTTTGTTGAGACTGCTCAGACCCACATCTCGTGGGCTGCTGCTAGTCTTACCAGGCTGACTGTCTTCCCTCCAACAAGGAAGGGAGTCTCATTTGAGGAACTGCACAACCTCTTCTGGTTTCTGTACCGGTCACTTTCTCTCTCTAGCCACTGGAGAAGTGGGTTGGAACATTAGGGGGAAGTGTCTGTTTGGCAACCTCACAGGGCTAGAAAACTTGAAGAGGGTGGATTTTAGGGGCTATCCCCTTGAAAACATTCAAACGTTTGAATCTTTCTGGTGAGACCACTTATATTCCTATTTTCCAGGAGTACACACAAGGCCAGAGGCACTTTGGACCTCAGGGCTTTCAGAGGGGTGAAAGACAAGGCGGTCAGGGAAAGACTTTCTCGTTTGGCCTCACTGTTTTGTGATGTATGTCAGGAAGGTGTTATTGTGGTGAACAATGAAGAAGAAGGGAATTTAAAAGCAGAGAAATGAGTGACTCACCCAAGGTCACATAGCAAGTAACAGAGCTGCCAGCGGCTTGA
Organism: Pan paniscus; assembly: GCF_029289425.2. Classification (NCBI taxonomy): domain Eukaryota; kingdom Metazoa; phylum Chordata; class Mammalia; order Primates; family Hominidae; genus Pan; species Pan paniscus. Next base: position 186,819,194 of record NC_085926.1, on the reverse strand, counting down.
ATGCAAATCTCCTGGACCCAAGCCATGTATTCATGAACCTACCTCAAAGCCTGCTCTCAGAAAGAAGTGGAAGAGGGAAAGGAAGAAGACAAGAAAGAAGAAAGAGGAGGGGGAGGAAAAAGAGGGAGAGAAGCAGAGGAGGGGAGAGACAGCAGAGCCCTTCACTGTAGGTGAAGGACCTGGAACCTTCTCCTTTCACCCCTACTCACCCCCACTCCCTTAACTCTTCCTGGACCCAAGAAAATGTGTCCAAGGCTGTGCGGTAGGGAGCGGCTGCTGGGTAACTTCTTTACTGAGGCGCAAGCATGGCCCTGCGGGGTTGCTGAGCCTTTCAAAGGCCACTTGTAAACTCTGATGTGGCGCAGGGGCTGGCCCGGAGGGGCTGGGGCCCGGGCCAGGACGAGAGGACGGGCCTGCCTTTGGTGCCTAGAAATCAAAGCAGTCAACCTTGGGCTTTTTCTTCCCCCTCACACTGAGGCACTTTTATTGGCGAGATGAAGGGAGGCAGAGCGGGCCTTACAGTCCTCGCTTTGCTTTTGGAGGTTAATGACCCAGTTAGCAGCTCTTGGCTGCGTTTCCGACATTTTGCAGACATCAAGCCCCGCGTCTCTGCCAAGTACATTCTGTTCCCTGGAGCACATCCAGTGCATCTCAGATTACTATGTAATGCGACAAAGAGGGAGAGGTGGCTGGGAGGGGCATCGGGGAGCGGGGCGGGGAGGGGAGAGGGCGGGACGCAGGAGCGTGCGGGGAGGAGAGGAGGATGCCACTCTAAATATAGCTGCCCTCCTGGAATGCATCTTGCAAGGTGCTTATTCACTGCACAAGAGTGATCCCAGAGTGAGGGTACGATTGGGCCCTGTCGTCCAGGAATCCTGGAGCGCTGAGAGCGAAGCCCAGGACCAGGGCGAGGACAGACAGTGGGGGTGGGGAGGAGGCTGCAGGAGGCTCCTGGCTGGGAAGGGCTGGGAAGGTGGAATTCGAAGGGGGCGGGGCTAGGAGGTGGTGGCCCCGCCCCCAAGGCCGCCGCCCCGCTTTGCAGCTCCAGCCTGAGCTGCAGCCTGCGCGCTAATTATAGACGTGAATGGAAAGCGGCCGCTTTTGAATGATCGCGTTGCTCGAGCTGCCGTTGGAAGCTTAGAAGCAGGTGCTACCGTGCTAGATACAAAGCGATCTATTTAAAAGCCCTCTGTCACGCACGCACACTTACTGACGAATCCTCTGGCTCTCTCCTACCACCGCCCGGTGGCGGATTCCGGAATTGGTTCAAAAGGCCTTGATCCCGAACACCCAGGACAGAGACAGAGTACTTTTCCTACCTCTTTCGCCTGCATCCTTAGAAAACTCCCGTGGATGAGAAGATCCCCAGGCCTTTACAAGCTGTTGTTTTACAAAAGGAGAAACTGAGGCAGGAAGAGGCGGTGGATGTGCACCAGGGCACGTGGTGCGTCGGTGCATAGCTGAGGTAAACTTCTGGTCTCCTGACAGCCTCTCCATTTGCCTTACCGGGTTGGAACCTGAAGCAAGTCTCACTTTAACGCCGTTAATTTCCAGGCATGGATCTTTAGCCAATAATGAGCATCCGCCTCCTTTCGTGGTTCAGCGCCTGCTCCCTCCAGTCCCCACCCCCACCCCACTCCCACACGGAAAACTTGCTAATGCTGGCTGATTCTCATTGCTGGGTTTAGTAGTTCAGGCCTGGAAACTGGGTAACCTCAATAACTATGACCATTTCAGTATGTGTGAGTCAGTCTAATGTGCCCTCCCTCAGCATAATCCTGTCACGAGGAACGACGCAGGGGGCAAAACCTAGACTTTTCCTTCCCATCAGCATCTTGGCTGCACCTAGTGCTCACAGCCAAGCGTGTTAATGCACATGATGGCCTAATCCAGTCCATACGAGCACAGTGAAAATTCTTATGCCCATTTTATGGAATCCCTGTAGAAATGGAGTCTTGGAGGGAGGAAGTGACTTGCTCACAGTCATCTGCTGATGAGTGGTCGACTTGAGAGCCAAAACCAAGTTCTCTACCCTCGATGTGGGCTATGTCCAGTATTCATGCTTTGGCCTGCAAGGGGGAGCAGCAATCCACTTAGCAATAAAGAGGGATAACCCTACGTTCCCTCAGACACCTGGAGTGTCCTGAGGATCTCCACTCTGACCATTGGCCTTTTCTGCCTGTGGGTCTGGGGCCACTCCCACGCTAATCCACAGTATTAAACTGGGCATGGAGAGCTGCTGTCTTCTCTAGAAACCGAAATCTCCAAGTCCAGTATCTACATTCAGCTTCCAATAACAAGGCCAATCCTACTTACCACCTGGACCCATCTATGTCTCCCCACCTTTGCTGACTGCTTTGGACTTAACTCTGCCTGTGTCTCTCTTGGCTATTCCTGTAACCTCAAGATCTCCACCAGGGCAGATGGATAAAGAGGCAGCATCCAGTAACATGCTGAAAAAAGAAGGGAGAGGGAATAGGTGTGGATGACAGAATATTTTAGTTGTTTTTTATTTACCTCTTGGAAGCAAAGACTGTATCTTAGTCTTTGTAAGTCCTCCTTCTTCCCAACATATACAAGGTCCAGCCCGCCCAATGCACCGAGCATAGCAGACAACCAGAAATGTTAAAGAGTCATAAAACTTTCACATGGCTGTGGAAAATTGTATATACCTAGGTTGGTCACAGTCATGTTTCTCTGATAACAAAGATAGGTAGTTTTACAATACTGACAAATTACTTAAGCTTTCTAGGTCTCAGTTTTCTCATCTGTAAAATGGGCATAATTGTACCTCAAAGAAGCAGTACTGGCAGTGCTGAGCCAGGAAAAAAGCAAAATGTTCGCATGTGAATGGTTGTATCTACAATCAGGCTACTTAATTTGGAATCTGAATTCAGCTATGAGTCTAGCACTATGACTAGTGTCAGCACTCAGTAGTTCTTCTCACACAGGGTTGTTCTAGGAATTAAGCTGGATAACATATATGAGCACTCTTTGTACAGTGATATAAGATTGTTCACATACTTTATTATTAATAAATAAAGTTGCCCAGGGTTACACAGCTAACATACAGTAGAACTGGGATTTAAATCCAGATATGCTCCTGTCCTAGGTCTCCAGTCTCAAGTGCATAACAATAGTCATCATTACTGAGCACTTATTCAATAATATGGTTTTGCATTAACTGTGTCTGCTTCTATTTGAGATGCAGAAATAATAGACATGCCTTTAGGTTGGAGATAAGTAGGTAAGGGCCTAGGACAGATACACAAGTAACTATGTAATACCAGTCAGTGGATGATGAGCGCTCTGATTAGCACAATAAACCAAATGCCATGAGCACCAGGGAAGAACAAGCAGATACTCCCCAAGGTGGGGAGAAGGGTTCAGGATGGCTGCAGTGAGGGTAAAGGAGCATGAACAGACCCTGGAAGAATTGGTAGCATTTGGACAAGTGGAGGCAGAGGTGAGGGAAGTTCCTGATAAAGGGATCAGCAAGAGCAAAGACCCAAAAGCAGGAAAAGAAAGGGAGGATTTAGAGAACAGCAAGCTTGCCAGCATTCAGAGAACATAGTGCCGGCAGAGAATGAGCAGGGGCAGAATGAGAGAGCACACTGGGAGCTAAGCAAGGAGACCAGGTGTCCCAGGGAGCCAGGGCAAGCTCAGCAGGGCCAGGTGAGTCTCTCTGATGACATGGAGGGCAGGTGTGCTACAGTCTCAGGATGATAATGAGTGGAGAAATTTTGCTCTGGGGCCAGATATGAGGCAGCAGAAGCTAGGGTAGCTTCATAGCTCCTTTGTAGCACCTCCTAGATGTTGTATTTGTATATTTACTTGTGTTTCATCTTTTACGTTGGCCTATAATCTCCATGAGAGATGGGAACAGGAGGCTTTCCTTTCTTACTTGTCCCAGGGCTTACCACAGTGACATCCATAGTAGGAGCTCGATAAAGACTTGATGAGCAAGTGAATGCTTCTTTGACCCCAAGGCCAAGAGGACCACCACAGTGATCCAAACATGGACAAAGGTTTCTCCAAGAAGGTTGTTCCTACCTTTAACTTCAGTAAACAGGTAGCCCAGGGTGGTGTAGAAGAGTTTAAAATTCACTGAGCAGGAGTGCAGGACTTCTTTCATGATCCCTCAAATATACGTGCTGTAGTTTTAGACAATGAAATCAGAAAGAACTGGGGAGAAAAGAAACAAAAAAAATGAAACCTTGAACTGAAATAAAACCCTTCCTGTAACTCTCTATCTCTTAGTTATTTTAATTATCCATCTTCTGGTTTTAGTCTTCCCTCTCTAAAAAAAAAAAACAAACAAAAGAAGGATGAAGGGAAAAGAGAGAGAGAAGAAAAGAAACTTGCCCGAGAGAGCTATGAGTTTAGGCAACTGATTTTGTTGTCTTCTAAAGCCTTCTATGGCCTGGATCCCTTCCCAGCTCAAGTTGGGAAACAGAAAAGAAATCCAATTGGTTTCCGTTGTTAAGGGTTTGGGACAAACTGCTGATAGAAGCTGTGCCAACTGTCCTATCCTGGCCTTCTTTAAAATATGAATGTCGTTGCCTTTTGTCACTCCACTTGGAAAGGCAATTTAGTGCTATGTTTTTTGAACAAGGGGACAGGATTCCAGGGCTGGAACAAACAGAACCTAGAGGTTACCTAATTCCACTCCTTCATGTTATAAAAGAGAAAACTGAGGAAAAAGAGAGAGGAAATGACTTGTTGATGGCTGCCCATCACATAAGTGATGGAGAATGGCAGAAAGGGATGAAGGCTTCTCATTTTAATGTTAGTGCTCTTTCCATACATGATGACAACTTCTTTAAGAGAGAACTCATATTTCTCTGAAAAGAGGGTAGTTTTAGAGAAGCAGATCTGGATTTAAATCCCAGTTCTACTGTACATTAGCTGTGTAACCTGGGGCAAGAACCCAGATCTTCTGCAATAACAATAGTCATCATTACTGAGCATTTATTTTGTGCCAGGCTTAGGACAGCTAAGAAACTGGCCCAAGGCTGTGTAAGTTGCAAGTAGTAGAGCCAGTTTGAACCCAAGTCTGCCTTATTCTAAATCCCATAATATTTTCATAGTAGCACATTTCTTCTGTATGCCTCAGCTTTCTCATCTGTGAAGTAGTTATTTTTAAGAAGGAATAAGATATAAAGTGCCTAGCACAGCACTTGATATACAGTAGGTGCTCCATAAAAATCAGCTACTATTATGTTGAAGGAAACCTTTTGAATGTATTGAGTGTGTTACACCTTAGATCTTACCATTTTGATTATATTACTCAAGAATGTTGCCTATTATCAATCACCATCCTCACACTCATCAATCTCCACCAGCACTGTCTCAGCTTTCCCCGGATGTGTCCTCTCTCGGGGTTACGTTCCAAACATGGAAGATCTAAACAGACAGGTAGGGCAGGATGGGCACTGAACCTCCTTGTTGGTGCTGGAATGCTGAGGCAGACAGGTCAGGTCTGACAAGAGCAGCTATGGCCACTCACAGATCCAGGTGCAGGAGCCAGGTGGGTTGAACTAACTAGGGGTCGATTACAGGGATTTGGGGTGAGTAATGCCTAAGGTGAGCAGGCCACAGCCTCTGAAAGGCCGATTCATAGGAGGAGGGTTCAAGCTACCATTTCTGGCAAAATAAAGACAAGACGTTAGCTAGGAGGAAATAAAACTGGGTAAGTAGATCACCAGAGAAAGAACATAAAAACCAGGATTAAAGCAAAATCCATTTGGAAGGAATTGAGATTATAAGGGATCTGGGACCTCTAAAGATGACAGATGAGTCTTCCTTCGTCTGACTATAAAAAATAATAAATATCATGAAATAGTCTCAGTCATAAATTGCTGTGGATACATTTGTTTGGAGTGAAAGTATAAAAACATTCATGGAATGATATCCACTAAATTCAGGAGAGTAGACTCCTCTGTTGAGGTTGAGAGTGAAAGAAGGAGGGAGGAAAAAGGAAATGGAAGGTGGAATCTTTTACTTTGTGTGTTACGTTTAATTTCTTTTAAGAAAAAAAGAGATCTGAAGTAAATATGGCAAAATGTTAGCATCTGTGAATTCTGGTGGTGAGTACATGGCATCTGTTATATCTTTTCTGTATGGTTACATATTTAATAATTTAAAATAAAAATATAAAGTCATAAATATATTTAAAATCTAATAAATTTCATTAACACTAATATGTGGCCTCATTGTCGAAAATCTAGGGACTTTATGAATAATAACACAGAAAGATAATGAGTTTTAAATGTTCTGATGTTGGCTAGTTGACCTGATATTTCCTAGATACAACAACAGGCCGTATTCCAAGGGGAATTTATGTAGGATCTTTGTAGTAAGTTAGCATACTGACAGCCCATATATGTGTATTAAGAGAAGAATTTCTGGATTCTTCAAATCACACCATCTGCCCAATCATTCAAAAAATCCGCACTGCTGCCCTCTAACCTGGTTACCCAGAAAGTCCCATTTTAAAATAAGATTCAGGATCTTGTACTTTTATATAAAAAGAAACCCTAAAAATGCTTTTGAACAATCAAAGCTAATGTTACAAAGTCTATAAATTAAAATTTGTTGATGGAAACCCAGCAAGGATATGTAACTAAACAACCACTGAATCTAATTGACCTTTGTAGAACACTCTGCCCAATAACAACAGAATACTCATTCCTTTCCAGGGCACATGGAACATTCACCAAGATAAACCATATGCTGGAACATAAAATTTATGGATGTCGCCCATGAAGCAGAGTCCTTCAGACCCTCACTCAAAAACAAGTTTCATTTTACATTAAATTGGAGGACTATCTGGAGTCTCTGACCACCGTGTGACAGAAAAGAGAGCAGAATTGTTGCATGATGGGTAACACTCATCAGTAATCGCTGTTTGCCAAGCCATCTGGGAGGAGACCAAAGAGCTATAAAATAAGTTCAGGCACGGTGGTTCATGCCTGTAATCCCAGCACTTTGGGAGGCCGAGGTGGGTGAATCACCTGAGGTCAGGAGTTCGAGACCAGCCTGGCCAACATGGTGAAACCCTGTCTCTACTAAAAATACAAAAAAAATAGCTGGGTGTGGTGGTGGGTACCTGTAATCCCAGCTTCTCAGGAGGCTGAGGCAGGAGAACTGCTTGAACCCGGGAGGCAGAAATTGCAGTGTGCCGAGATTGTGCCACTACTCTCCAACCTAGGCAACAGAGCGAATCTACATCTCAAAAAAATAAATAAATAAAAATAAAAAATATATATATAGGTACCAGAGCTGAGAACGTAGCAGCCTGGGACCATGTATTCAGGAGCAAATAACAAGCCCAGAAAATGCCTGGGAGAAGTCTTGTACCAGTCCACTTCATGGTTTAGTAGGAACATCATGGGCTCAGCTGACAATGATTTGGGCATGGCCCTGCCACTAACCCACGAGAGGCTGTGGACCAGTCCCTTTCATTTCCCCTTTCTGGGGACCCGCTTCCCCTTGTGCAAAATGGAGTCACTAGAATCTAGTGTCTTGATCTCCAAGATGATTTCCACTTTTACTTTTCTGTGTCTATTTTTGTGTTCCTTCTAATTCCCCTGGGTCTTCAAGGAAAGGATGAATAATTCTTGGTAGTCTTTGTGTTAGAAGGCAGGGGGTGGTCTGAGACCTGCACAGGGCATATTTGCTTATATGGATTGGCTTATATCGCCCCCCAAATCCTGGATATGCTCAGACATATCCCAAAAGGTTCTACAAGGACATATTTACAAACAGCTTCCAAACAGCAGTAAAATGGCAAAACAAGCCTTGCAAGAGAAATTCTGTATACCAGACAATTTAATTCTGAACAATGGACCACATGAGGGTGTATAAATAACTAATTATGCTGGACAACATGAACAGCTTTTTTGGATGATTGCAAAATTGGGGAGGAAGGAAATGTGATGGGTATTTATATATTTGGGCTTCAGTCAAAGATTTCATATTCATTCTTAAGCAATTTGACTTACAAAATTAGCTCAGACTAGAACATGGTCAAACGACTTGAAACTGGAAGAAAGTCTGCTATCCCAGGGGGATGGTTTGTGCCCAAGGATCCAAGGGAATGGAATGGAGTACTGTGTGTGTGCTCCTGCAGCCTCTGCAGGCTGCTCAGTGAGAGGTTTCTTGGTCTTCAGAAGGACCTGCAGAAAAGGAGTAGGGACTGTTTTGGAGCATTTGTAATAAGTGTTCCAATATGAATCCACTTCATCTTGTTATCACACAAGCATACGCTCCTGAACATGCAGGTCCACATTTTTCCTAGGTTCCTCCTATTCCATCAGTACTATGCCAAGCCTTGAAGTGACGGAGACTGGATTTCTGGGAGGTGCATGGGGACACTTGGCTCACCTCTACATCCAGTGCCTGCTACTACTTCTAGTGCCTACATACCAGGTACACAGAAATACTTGTTGAACCAACTAGTTGTTTAACGAAATAAGTAGCAGACTGTCCTTGTGAAAACAGAATCCTTTGTGAACACAGAGGGGACAGAACAGTTCATTCTGACCTTAGGGATTGCAAGGCCCTTTCCTTCTTGCCGCAGGGCCTTCAAACATCTATTTCCCCCTTCCTGCCCTCTGCCTAAATCCTATTCATCTTTATATTGCTTCCAGAGAACCTTCCCTAACTCCAAACCCCTCCTCCTTGTCCTTGCATCATTCTATTTCATGACATCATGTCCTTGCTCTTCAAAATACATAGCACAACTTACTATTAATATCTATTTATGTGTTTATTTGTTGGGAATCTACTCCTACAATAGACTATGAGCAATAATGTCTTTCTTATCCATGGCTATCTCGCCAGTACCTACTATGGTGCCTGATGCCTAGGAGTGCATAGTAAATATTTGTAAGTTGTTTATTGAATAAATGCGTATTATTTACAAAGGAAGTAGAATTTGAGCAGGACCTTGAAAAAGATTTTGACAGAGATATGCAAGAAGAGAATTCAAGGAGGATGGAACAACCTAATCAGAAAAAAAAGAACAGGAAAAGTACACATAGGAGTAATTTGAATGGCCATGAGAATGTCAGTGTTTGCCAGAAATGACATGCTAAGAAACAGCAGTGGGAATCACCCTGATTTTTGCAGAAGATAAATAAAACTACCAGAGCTGAGCCTTAGACAAGTGGCTCAAGAAGTTCCATGAATAATCGATGGTTAAAAAGAGAGACTGGAGAGAAGGATATTATTAGGAGGCTGCTAAAGTGACGCATGCAAAAACCGATGGGGGATCAGACAGAGCAGCTGTGGTGGGAATCGAAAGATCAAAGACTGCAGAATGATTGAATAGAATGCATGCAGGAGAAAAGAGAAGGAGAAATTAGCAATAATCCTCAAGTTTCTACCTGGGAGGGTGGGTGAAGCAGGTGGAGCTGTGAGCAGAGATTGCAAACACAGCAAAAGTCAGAAGACTTTGGGCTGGAAGTAAGAGAGCTTTATATAGACATCTGGTGTTGGAAGTGTTGAAGAGCCACCAGCGAGAGCTATCTGGTAGAAAAAAGAGAGATCTGAACTTAGATGTGGGTTTAAGTAACACCTGCCCAGAGTGGGCAGCTGGAGTTGGTGAGCCAACTCAGTGTCCCAAGAATGCTTTAGGACCCACCTCCTTTACTTTTTCTGTACAGTAACTGAGCTTGAGCCTCAAAAAGTGGTCCCCAAAGAAGGCTTCTAGAATCCGCCAGGCTGCTAGGATCTGTACTGGCTTCCTTTGTTGGACATTTGGTAGAAGTGAGAGACAGGACTAGCCGGATTTCCTAGGCCAACTAAGAATCCCTAACCCTAGCTGGGAAGGTGACCGTGTCCACCTTTAAGCATGGGGCTTGCAACTTAGCTCACACCCAACCAATCAGATAGTAAAGAGAGCTCACTAAAATGCTAATTAGGCAAAAACAGGAGGTAAAGAAATAGCCAATGATCTATCGCCTGAGAGCACAGCAGAAGAGACAATGATCAGGATATAAACACAGGCATTCGAGCCGGCAATGGCAACCCCTTCGGGTCCCCTCCCTTCGTATGGGAGCTCTGTTTTCACTCTATTAAATCTTGCAACTGCACTCTTCTGGTCCCTGTTTGTTACGGCTGGAGCTGAGCTTTCGCTCGCCGCCCACTGATGCTGGCCGCTGTCACAGACCCACCGCTGACTTCCATCCCTCTGGATCCCGCAGGGTGTCCGCTGTGCTCCTGATCCAGCAAGGCGCCCACTGCTGCTCCTGATCGGGCTAAAGGCTTGTCATTGTTCCTGCACGGCTAAGTGTCCGGGTTTGTCCTAATCGAGCTGAACACTAGTCACTGGGTTCCATGGTTCTCTTCCGTGACCCACGGCTCCTAATAGAGCTATAACACTCACCGCATGGCCCAAGATTCCATTCTTTGGAATCCGTGAGGCCGAGAACCCCAGGTCAGAGAATACGAGGCTTGCCACCATCTTGGGAGCAGCCCGCCACCATCTTGGGAGCAGCCCGCCACCATCTTGGGAGCAGCCCGCCACCATCTTGGGAGCAGCCCGCCACCATCTTGCGAGCAGCCCGCCACCATCTTGGGAGCAGCCCGCCACCATCTTGGGAGCAGCCCGCCACCATCTTGGGAGCAGCCCGCCACCATCTTGCGAGCAGCCCGCCACCATCTTGGGAGCAGCCCGCCACCATCTTGGGAGCAGCCCGCCACCATCTTGCGAGCAGCCCGCCACCATCTTGGGAGCAGCCCGCCACCATCTTGGGAGCAGCCCGCCACCATCTTGCGAGCAGCCCGCCACCATCTTGCGAGCAGCCCGCCACCATCTTGGGAGCAGCCCGCCACCATCTTGGGAGCAGCCCGCCACCATCTTGGGAGCAGCCCGCCACCATCTTGCGAGCAGCCCGCCACCATCTTGGGAGCAGCCCGCCACCATCTTGGGAGCAGCCCGCCACCATCTTGGGAGCAGCCCGCCACCATCTTGCGAGCAGCCCGCCACCATCTTGGGAGCAGCCCGCCACCATCTTGGGAGCAGCCCGCCACCATCTTGGGAGCTCTGGGAGCAAAGACCCCTGGTAACAGAAGCATGTTCCACATATCATTGAGTTGTTGTCAAGATGTAGATGTTGTTCTTGCATACTGGAAAATCACCTCCTACTTCGAATATCTTCTTGATTCTCTCTCCTCCTGTGCCCTTCTAACCAGCACATGAAGGCTAAGTTCCCTTTCTCTTGACTCCCTCCTACCCCACACTGCAAGTAATCAAATCGGAGTTCTCCCTGACCATGATGAAGTTTGTGTCCCCATTAAGGAAATAATAAACATGGGGAAAATATCCCACATAGAGCTAGAAAAGAATTCTCCTAAAAGTAGAAACTTTAGCTTTGACTGATAGAAAAGTTATACCCTTGAATGTTTCCGAACTTAAGTCACAAGGAAGCCCAGCCAAGTACCAGACTGGTGTGAAATAATTTCCCCAGGTGAAGAGTACCACACTATTAGTCGACCGTGCGATTGAAGAAGAGAACGTTGCTTTTCACCAGTCATCTAGGGTCTGGAATGGGAAGGCACGAGGCCAGTGTGATGTAGACATACTCAGCTCTCAAAGAATTTTTCCTTGAAAGAGAAAAACAAAGGCAGGATGAGAACTCAATCAGCTGCTTCCTTCGGGAGACCGGCTGCAGCAGGACGGGCCCCTCACAAATATGCCAAGAATGAAGCTTTTAAATTACCACCACCAAGAATACTGGGTCAGAAGTTCCTAGAATTACTTCCTACTTGGATCAAAGAAGCATAGAGGTACAACAAGGTCTGACATCAGATGTGAAGTGATTTTGAACCCTGACCCACACTCCGATCCCCTTGGAGAACATAACTACTCCTGGAGGTGGAAGCGGATCCTGCCTTAATGGATAAAAACTGAGACAAGTCTTTTGTTCTTTTTAATACCCCAAAGGGTTGAGCTTAAGCCTTTCTGTAGGAGCAAAGACATCACCGTAAGGCAAACAGTGCTAGTACAGAACCATAAAACCCTTCTCAGCATCTAAAGGATACCCATTATGTTCATCTCAAAGTCAGAGTTATTTACTTTGCCTTTTATGTTGACATTCTTTTCTCTACTATGATAGTTAGCAAAATTGAATGAGAAAAGGCCCAAGTTCAAAATCCGCTCTGCCGCTTACAGGCCTTCTTGGTTTCAATAGTCAAACCCAGTGATGATTCTTGCCTGAGCAATCTCAGGTTGTTATGAGGAGTAGAGAATATGTAAATATGGGAAAGGGCTTTGTGACTATTCAGCTCTCCACATGTAAGTGGTTGTAATCATTCACTGACTAAACCTATCAGGTGGATTTTCTTCAACCTCAGTTGCTGCTTCATTCTCCCTTAGGGTCATGAAGTATCAGCAAGAGGCTGTTACTAGTTTTCTTGGGCTGCCTCCTGTCTGTCTCAGTCTCTATCTACAATGGAACCGACAATGAATCAAATCTGTGGAGCACCAGGCAACTCAGCACTCCAGTCTGTTAAAGTGTCTTGCACTGCTTATATTACAGCAAATAAAACAGGAAAGGAAAATATATTTATTCCCATCATTAATAATCCATAATGCCTAGTCAAACTGGTCATAGTAAACTGGATCAATCAGCCTTGCCTACAACAGTCTCAATATAAGGGAGTTCATTATGCTAGCTGGGAACTTGGGACCAGATCATCCTGAATCTCAGTGGGCCACTTTCTGGCTGAGTGACCCCACCAAGGTCACTTAATTCCTCATGATTTCCTTATAGATATAATCTTGGTTAATAATAACAACCTATGTAAAGAGTGAGCATATTAAATTAAATGAGGAAATAATGATAAAAGTGTTACATATTAAGTCCACAAGCACATTTGGGTTCCCTTCTTCCTTGCAGGTGAAGGGAAAATAAATAATAATAATGATAGCTGGCTGGGCAAGGTAGCTCACACTTGTAATCCCAGTACTTGGAGAGGCTAAGGAGGGAGGATTGCTTGAGCACAGGAATTTGAGACTAGCCTGGGCAATATGGCAAAACCCTAGCTCTACAAAAATGCAAAAATTAGCTGAGTATGGCAGCATGCACCTGTAGTCCTAGCTACTCAGGAGGCTGCAGTGGGAGAATAGCTTAAGTCTGGGAGGTCGAGGCTGCAGTGAGCTGTGATTGTGCACTGCACTCCAGCCTGGGTGACAGAGCAAGACCCTGTCTCAAAAAAAAAAAAAAAAAAAGTAAATAATGATAGGTAATACTTACATAGCATCTATGATATAGCAGGCACTGTTCTGAGAGTTCTACTTATTAATATATTAGCTCACCTAGTCTTTGCAACTCTGAGATAGAATGCTGTTTTCATCTAACCTTTACAGGTGGGTAAGCTAAAGCTCAGTGAGATTATATACTTACCTGGGGTCACATAGCTCACAGGGACAGAACCAGGATTTAACTCAGGTGCTCTGACACTACAGCGCTGTGCTAACCTACCATGCTACAACGCTGCCCATGATTATGGATATTAATCCACAGGCTTCTTTCAACTTTATATTCTGAGAGCTGAAACATAGGCTTTTTACCCCTAATTAATATGGCATGTCTTCCTAGACAATATATATTCTAATTACATTTTTAATATCTGTCATTTGTAATGATTCAGCTTCTGATAAGCTTGTTAACTGAATGTCATTTTTTTCTCCACCTAAACCACCTTTGGAAAGTTCACACACATCATGCAGTGATTTATGATTTGAGGAAGAGCATCATATATGTAAACTAAAAAATGTTTATTAAAGTTAGAATTAATAATGATTGATTTGATTTCACTGATGAGTTAATTGGGGAAATGAACAGGTAATTGGGTATTTACAAAAGAAGGTCAAGAGTGGTTTGTGGGAGTAGTCAGTCAGATCCATTTCCTAAGCTTTTGCTCAGCCTTTCCTTCCTAAAACCCAGCCTGCTGGGGAGCAGGAAAAGAAAGCAAAGCACCGTACATTTGCTTACGACTGACACACTTTTCTCACAAAAGCTGTGCTCTGATCTGATCTACTCTGACACCTCCAAAGGCACTTTTGTCTACAGAATAAAACCAAACCTCATCTGTTTCTCAAGGGTCCTCCACACTTGTCTGGCTCCAGACCGCTTGTTCATGACTGTCTTCCAATAAGCTTCAGACCCTTGCCTTTCCCCCAAAAAGATTTTCCCCCCAAAATCTCTAAGCTCTCCATTGCTCCAACAGGCCCTTCCCTCTCTAATTCTGCCAAAGTTCTAGTAAGTTTTCAAGACTGTTTCTGGGGTGTCCAATCTTTTGGCTTCCTTGGGCCACATTAGAGGAAGAATTGTCTTGGGCCACACATAAAGTACATTAACACTAACAGTAGCTGATGAGCTTGAAAAAAAAATCACCGGCTGGGTGTGGGGGCTCACGCCTGTAATTCCAGCACTTCGGGAGGCTGAGGCAGGTGGATCGCCTGAGGTCAGGAGTTCGAGACCAGCCTGGCCAACATGGTGAAACCCCGTCTCTACTAAAAATACAAAAATTAGCTGGGCTTGGTGGCAGGTGCCTGTAATCCCAGCTACTTGGGAGACTAAGGCAGGAGAATCGCTTGAACTCAGGAGGCAGAGGTTGCAGTGAGCTGAGATCATGCCATTGTACTCCAGCCTGGCGCAACAAGAGCGAGACTTTGTCTTAAAAAAAAAAAATCAAAAAAATCTCATAATGTGTTAAGAAAGTTTATAAATTTGTGTTGGGCCAAATTCAAAGCTATTCTGGGCTGCATGAGGCCCACAGGCCATGGATTATACAAGCTTGGACTGTACCTTCTCTACTTGTATGTCCCACATACCCTCAGTTCAGAATTAGCTTTTTCTTTCTTCCATTTCCAATGGCACAAAATAATACTTCTATTTTAGAACTGATCCCTCATTATGTGGCACTGAATTTTGTATGTGTGTCTACTTGTTCCACCAGAGTGAGCCCCTAAATAGTAGGGTGAAGGTCACATTCATCTCTGAATGGTCCTTCAGTAACATAGTTCCTGGCAAGAGGAAGTTTTCAATAAATTTGGTTTACTTGAATTGAGCTTCTTATACAGCAGAGTGCAATTATTTTGTGACTGCAGTTTGAGAGCATACTCCCCAAGGCTAAAACGGACAATGAACTTTTTTCAGCTAACTGTAAGATAGTATAAGCCATCAATCTCTTAAAGCCAGAGGGAAATTCACCTTTAAGCACTTGGAGATTTATTTAACTAAAGGAGTCATTCCACCAGAAAGCATCATTGTGATTTCTCTCATTATCTAAAATGAATAAGAATTATTATAATGATAAATTAGTGGCAGGAGACACTGATTTTTAGAAAGGAAAGTTAATAATGCACAGTGAATAAAATCTCATTTAGATGTTCTTTGCACTTGCTCTCCAATAATAATCATTCAATTTATAGCACTTTACAGTTAGTGCATTCGTATATAATTTCATCTTCACATCAACACAGAAAAGCTAGTCTCATTGCCAACTTACAAATAACAAAACTGAGTCTAGGCAGGCAAGGAAACAAATAACTATTAAGTACCAGAGTTGGGTCTCAAATCCAGGACCCCTGACTATAACCTGGGTTATCTTCTCCCAGGCATTGCCAGCCCAGGAACCTCCCAAGGGTAAGTCCTGCAGATGAGCAGCTTCCTCTCCAGGCCCCTGAGCATCCTAGTCAGAGGCCTGTGTGTATCTGTGCCACCCCAGCTACACTTGGTAGAGCACACTTGAGGTGTCTCAGTGCTATAGAACCACCCACTTCAGGTTGTTTCACTGTGCATAGTCCTCTTAGGCCTCTAATGACATTTCAGAAAATTACTTTCACTTTTTAAATCAAAGTCCCCTGCCTTTAAGAAACAGTGTCTGACTCTCTAAATCTCTTCTTCCTATCATAATTGCCATCTCCAATAAACTGCCTTATTTTTTTCAAATATCTTCTTTCAAAATGAAATTAAGCTTTGGGAGGCCGAGGCAGGTGGATCACGAGGTCAGGAGATGGAGACCATCCTGGCTAAAACAGTGAAACCCCGTCTCTACTGAAAATACAAAAAAATTAGCCGGGCGTGGTGGCGGGCGCCTGTAGTCCCAGCTACTCGGGAGGCTGAGGCAGGAGAATGGCATGAACCTGGGAGGCGGAGCTTGCAGTGAGCAGAGATTGTGCCACTGCACTCCAGCCACGGCGACAGAGCAAGACTCGGTCTCAAAAAAAAAAAAAAAAAATGAAATTAGGGAGATAGGCCGGGGGTGGTGGCTCATGTCCGTAATCCTAGCACTTTGGGAGGCCAAGGCGGGTGAATCACCCGGGGTCGGGAGTTCAAGAGCAGCCTGGCCAACGTAGCAAAACCCTGTCTCTACTGAAAATACAAAAATGACCCGGGCATGTTGGTGCAAGCCTATAATCCCAGCTACTTGGGAGACTAAGGCAGGAGAATCGCTTGAACCCGGGAGGCAGAGGTTGCAGTGAGCCAAGATCACACCATTGCAACCTGGGCATTAGAGCAAGACTCCACCTTAAAAAAAAAAAAAAAAGAAAAAGAAAAGAAAGAAAGAAATTAAGGATATAACTGTACTTGGAGGGAAAACTATTTTAACTGAGTTAATCCTTATCTATTTTAGTAAGGGATGAATTGACAATATAAGTTCCTCAGTGCCTAGAATAGGACTTGGCACATAGAAGGTGCTCAATATGTATTTGCTATTGAGTAAAGTAAATAAAATAAGAAATAATATTAATAATCATAATAATCATATTATTAATAACCATTAATAGTAATATTAACAATCTCCACTTGTGGACATAATCACAGCAAAACCTCGAGCAAGAATTGCTGACAGTCATTGCCTCTGAAGTGATGGGAAGGGCATGAATCCAAAAACTGTTGCCTTTTGTTATGTTCCTTCTGGAATATTTGATTTTGGGGTGGAGTCAATCTAATCCAAGCTGAAGCCTTTGCTCAGGCATCCTACCTGAAAATGGTACCTTCCCCATCTGAAAACAGAAAACTACTGCCTGGAGAGCATACATGTGCTGTGTCTGTGCCTGTTTTAACCACATGTATGTATGTATTTAATAAAAATTCAAACATTAAACATGTTTTACAAATCAATCCGGTTATGTTCCTTGCCTCTTACAGTATCTGGGTTGCAAAAACAAAGGCACAAAGCCTCTAGTAAGAGCCCTTTTCTTCTAGTCTCCTTCCTATATCCTAGAACAACAGAGGCAAAAATGGAAGAAATAAACCAAGAACCACTAACAGGGGCCCAATTCCCTCCCATATGCTCAACAGTTTCTTTCAAAGTGGCTTTCTAGTCCCTCTCTACCAATTCTCTCATGAACCTCTTCCCAAAATATGCCATAGCTCCAGACCACTGCTTATGTTCTCCTATCCAAGTTGAGGCTCGGGCCTCCTGAGCCCTGGACAGCACTGCTCAGTGCAGAGGGTGCAGGGAGACACCCTCCAGGCCAGTCTCCCAGGACATGCATGAGTGACTTCTGAGTAGCCTAACCACGGATGCTAAATGCAGGTGATGAACCACACTGCAAAAGACAGGACTGTAGCAAAAGTTCGAAATCAATGTCTCAGTTAGAAATGAAAGAAGAAAGACAAAGAACAGTGGATGCAAGTAGGAAATGTGTACTCTGGGCCTCCTCTCTGTCACCAAGGGGTTGTAGGTTCCTGAGCGAGCTACAGGCTGCTCCCCAATGAAAAGAGGACAAAATCCTGGCTTGCCAACCTTGTAGGATTGTTGTGAGGATCGGAGGAGATCCTGGGTGTGAAAAGGACTTAGAAACTATAAGTTTTCATACGTTTTGAAAGATTTTTGTTATCATACGGTGAGTTGTAAAGAGGAGAAGGAATTGGTATTTTTCTCTGGACTGGAACTTTGAATCACAAAGCAGCTAACTCAGCAGCTTTGGGGCAGACCTAGGGGAAAAATTCTGGCCTCCAGCCTCATGTCCCAGTTGTTAAAACCCAGCACATTTCTCTAGAATAGAATGCATCATATAGACGTAATCTTTAAAAGTAACCCGGGGGGACTCTCCAGGCCTTTCCTGCAAAACCCAGAGGACAGTTGTGCTGACTCTGTGAAGCCTGTACTCTCTCCCCAGGATTAAACCTTCAGAATTAGAGTCAGAAAGTCGGCACTGAGGTCCACTGTTTCTGAGAAAGTTTCCTGGCGTTTAGCTAAAGGCCAACAACCCTGTGAGGCAGGTGCTGTTATCGCCCCATTTTCAAGATGAGGCTTGAGGTTGAGAGATATGAAGTGGGCTCAAGCCTATACAATGTCAAGGCCCAGATCTCCTCTGTCTGAGCTCCTGGGCCTTATGGTCACTGGGTGTGGGATCAGAAAATCCGTCTGTGGGTGTCAGAAGCAGAGTTCCAAGCTAGGCTGGGATAGAGGTGGGTGGATGCCTTCCCCACCTGCCAAGTACTTACTCTTCAGGAAGGTTCTAGGGGCTTCCAGGAGAAACACCTCTAACCTAGTAACAATAGCTCTGCCAGCCTGGAGGGTGAAATTGACAGGCTTGACCTTCTCAGTTCTCTTCCTGGCTTCTGCGCTGCAAGGGCTCTTACAGGGAACTGTTACAGCCAGGACAAATCTCCAGGATCTTCCCATGGCAAAGGACCCTCTCTTGGGCGGCACTCCAACGTCAGTCTCACTCAGGCTCTGTCTGCACAGCTCGAGCAGCTTCCCAGCCAGCCACAGCCTCATCTGAGGGCAGCGTGGATCCCAGTGGGCATTTGGGAACGCCTGTAATAGGCTCTGATCAGGGTGAGACTCCGGAGAAAGGGCTGTCTTCCTGGAGGTAAAGCAGGTGTTACAAACTCTAAGGCTTTCCGGGCCCCTGCGATCTTTGTGTCAGATTTTGTTTTATCTGCCTGAGCCGTTGATGATATAAGTTCCAGTTCAACACTAGGGGATATGGGCTCTAGGGTACCCTTAAGCCAGAAACGTTGCTGAATATCTAGATCTGGAGCCAAGACTAGAATCCCATATGGAGCACACTCCTCCTTTTCCAGGGGTGGGGGTAGATAGGTCCCCCACCTCACCAGCAGCTCTGCCCCTACTCATCCCAAGACGCGCCACCACTCACAGCTATGTTTCAGGGAAGCCCCGGAGCCCTCAAGATCCCACTGTGGGTTTTGGTTGTCCTCATAGCTCAGCCTCCCACGGCCCCTGACTGTGGTCTGGGGCTTCCTGGACTGGGGTGTAGAGATTTAGGCTTTTTGGCTGCAAAAACCCTAGGCCCATAGATCAGGCTGATTCTGGTCCAGGGCTGCAGGAAAGCACCCAGGCCTGGGCCCATCTTTTGGGGGAGGCGCTGTGGATGGCGGGGGTGCGGGGAGCTCCAAGAGGGCTGTGATTGTGGGGGTAGCACGGGGTCGTGGAGGACGAGGACAGACAGAAGCCACGTGCAGGCTCCTTTTGTTCTACCCTCTTCCAGGGAGGAAGCAGGTCAGCTTCCCTGGCCTCTGGCAGTGGGCTGGGGGATCTAATTCTAGCATTTGTTGGGCCTATATGTGCAGACCATGGAAGGGCTTTCTGGGACTGGAAACAGGCTGGATCTTCCCTCTCCACAGGGTGAAGGCTGCAGGGTTGGGGCAGAAAAAGGAACAGCCATGGAATTTCAGGCCTCAGAATTAGACATTCCTTGGAAGGTTCTGGGCACAAACTTGGACTGGAGTTGGTTCAGACAGAATTTGTGAATTTGTGGGTCTTGTAGTATCTAGGGAGAGGGAAAAGATTGGAAATCCCTGTGACATGATTGGGCTTGGTTGGATGGCTGCAGTCTCTGCAAATAAGTCCATGAGTATTTTGCTCAGAGCTCTCCTGGTCAGGCAGAAGAGGGCATTGCTGAGCAGAATCCTGTAAAATTCTGACAGGAAATCCAGGAGCGGACAGGTGAAAGGAGTAGGTTGTGAGAGTGTGATTTAGAGCGGCTACACTGGCCAGACGGCCGTGGGGGTGGGGGTGGGGTTGGGGGGGCCTAAAACTTTCTATTTTTATTTTTTGAGACAGGGGTCTCACTCTCCCCCAGGCTGGAGTGCAGTGGTGCAATCATAGCTCACTGCAGCCTCCCACCTCAGCCTCCTTAGTAGCCGAGACCACAGGCATGCGCAACCATGCCCAGCTAATTTAAAACATCTTTTTTTGTCTTTTTGTAGACACAGAGTCTCCTATGTTGCCCAGGCTGGTCTCAAACTCCTATGCTCAAGCAATCCACCTGCCTCGGCCTCCCTAAGTGCTGAGATCACAGGTGTGAGCCACCACACCTGGCCTGGCCCAGAGCATTTTTTTTTCTTTTTTTTGAGACGGGGTCTCACTTTGTCACCCAGGCTGGAGTGCAGTGGCGCGATCTCGGCTCACTGCAAGCTCCACCTCCCGGGTTCACGCCATTCTCCTGCCTCAGCGTCCCAAGTAGCTGGGACTACAGGCACCCGCCACCACGCCCAGCTAATTTTTGTATTTTTAATAGAGACGGGGTTTCACCGTGTTAGCCAGGATGATCTCGATCTCCTGACCTCGTGATCTGCCCACCTCGGCCTCCCAAAGTGCTGGGATTACAGGCGTGAGCCGCCGTGTCTGGCCACCCAGAACATTTTTAAGTCAGTCAATCCTTTCCACCGCCACGTAGCCTCCCCAAAAGGCTACAGGAAGCCCAAGTCTGTGGACACAGGCACCTTGTCAGGAGAACATAAGTCCAGGCAAAGGGAGAAGGCAACCAGGAGAGTGTGAGGAAAGGTAGGGCCAGCTGAACATGGTCAGCATGGTTGGAGGCAGGTCAGTAGAGATTCAAGCAGTAATTTGGGGTCAGGGGGCCTAGGAGCAGGTACACATTCTCATACCTGGGCCAGGCTCAGGGCAGGCCAGGCCCTGGTTGGATGGGGAATAGGAGAAGAAAGTTAAGTATACATTAACAAGAAGTAGGGCCCCTTCCAAGAGATTTTATAAAGGCAAGGCTCAGGAAAAAGAGGAATGGAATCGGGCCCAGGTTCCAAGTACAGGGAGAGGAGCCACAGCACCAGGGCCAAGGGGGCAAGTGGCCAGGCTGGCTTGGTGCTCATTTCCTGGAGCTACTGACCCAGGGCTTCCTAAATCCCCACTGATGTTTTCCTTAATAAAAACAGCGTTTATTGGCTACAGAACCTAGGGCAAGACTGTGCCTACATAGGGTTGACATGGGATCTAATACAGGTTACCAGAAGGAAGCCTAGAAGGCCAAGAAAGTCCCTGGAGAACCTCAACTCCTCCCTTATTTCCCTGTTTGACTTCTAATAAATCCCATCTCCTCCCTGGGCCTTAGTTACCCCATGCACAAAATAAGGATATTGGACCCCCATAGAGGTATCCAAACTGCTATCTGTGAAGTCCGGGATACGAAGAGGGGATTCACAGGACTTTACAGGGGTCCCATAAGAGGCAAGTTCAGAAAGGGAGACCAGAACCCCTTACCCACCAAAATTACCTGGAGCAGTTTCATTTTTAAGTTTCATATGTTGGGTTTCTAGATAAGATTTTATTTGAAAGCCACAACAAGAAAAGGAATGAAAGGCAAAGGAAGTGGGGAAGGGGGCGGAGGGGAGAAAAGATTAGAAAAGAAGGGAAAGAAAGAAGAAAAGATGAATAAGAGTGTTAGCTAGATGATCTCCAAGCTCTGTTCCAGGCTTGTTGTTTTTTGAGTCACCATGATGCTCTCTTGCCCACATTTTCAAGAACAACTTCTGCCATCCTCCCAGGGAAAATCCATACATAAGCCCAGAAAAATCCACTGCCTTAGATCTCATTTCCCAGCTCTGAGGAGTGCTGGCTCGCAGAGAAGGAAACTGGGGGGTTCTTGTGGGCTGAGTGGGAGGAGACCTAAGGCCCAAGCTGTAAATCAGGCTCAGAGGTTTGGATTCCCTGGAGTTTGACCTTCAGATGCCCCTCTTGACTCCAGAAGCCTTCACACTCACACCCAGGCTCAGGGAAGCATGCCCGGCTCCCAGGCTACCCCTGGAAGCTGGGCCCACTCTGAGGAGGAGTTGTTTTGATTTTTCAGGAAAAATTGCTCCTAGCCAAACCTTCCCTCCCAAGAACAACACAGGCAGGGATTTTCTACATGCTTGGGAGATGAAAGCTTTGTGGGGCCTTTTGCCATAGCCTGGCGAGTGAGACCCAGAGATAACATCCATACCTGAAACAGTAGATATGGTTCATAATTGCTGTATGTTTTTACTCTAAACACCTCCCAGGCTTGCCAAGCCTCTGAGCTTCCCAGCGTGTTTTAAATGGTTTTGCTCTACCCTTGCCTACCCTGACTGTGCTGCCTCTCTCTCAATACCCAGCCGACAAGCCGGGAATTCCAAAAAAGCTTGGAGATGTGGCAAATTCAGATCGAACTGAGGATCTTCCTTGGGCGCACATGTGCACGTAGCCACACACACACACACACACACACACACACACACACACCTTCCAGTGAGGGCAATACTACTTTCTTAACAGGAGGATTTGTTGAAACCCCTTGAGAATGTAAGGTAGTTGAATGAGCACCAGACTAGGAGTCAAGAGATGAATTTCTTTGACTCTCCCTCCATGTAGGCTCAGATAAGTCCACTATTCTTTCAGGTCTGTTTTTTCTTCTGTAAAATGAGGGGGTTCCTTCACTCAGTCAACTTCCATTTACCATGTGCTTCCTTTGCTGGTGACCTGGCGATCAAAGTCACAGATCAAGGAATGGCACCAAAGCCACACTAGACAAATTAACTCTAGGGATCAGTAGGGTATCCGATTTCAAGTCAATTTTGCCTCTGATGCAAATACCTAAAAAAATAAATTAGACACATTCTCATCCCTCAAAAGCTCAGAGTGTAGTGTGGTAAATGCTCCGGTAGCGATTACTCAGCTATTATGGGAACACAGAGAGGGTGGTCCTGGAGTGTTTCCCAGAAGAGGCGACATCTCTGAGTTTTAAAAGCTGAGCACCTCTTTGCCAGACAAATAAGGGAAGGAAGGCAGAAGGAAGAATACGGAGAGAGTTTGGTGGATTGGAGGAATTTCAAGTAATTCTCCAATGGCTAGACATTGTGGGATGGGAAGGGAAAAGGAAGAGATTAAGTAAATCAGGTCTCCAGGGGTCTGCGTATGTCAGGCTATGGGATTTTGAGTTGTTTTTTTTTTTTTTTTTTTTTTTTTTTTTTCCGGAAGGCAATGGGAACACATTGCAATGCAAAGGAATAACATACTCACATTTGTATTTTAGAAATTTCAGTCTGGCTGTCTTGCAGGGCATGGTTTAGAGAGGGGGGAAAAAAATGGAAGGCAGAGAGATTGCTCCGGAAGTAAGAAGGAAAAGGTGATGGGCTCCTGAACCATGTCAGGCACAATGGGAATGAAGACGAGGGAAGTGAAATCAAAGCAGATAGTAGAGGCCATTCTTGAATGAGAATTTTCCATTTCTAACTTTCTAGGACTCTACAGTTAGAGAAATTTCCCTGCACACATCTCACCTCCCATTTTCACCCACTCCTCCCACCTCCCACACACTGTGAAGCTGGGCTGGCCCCTTCCACTCATCCGCTGCTCGGGTGAGGCTTAGATAATAGGCGTGGCAGCAGGCCCAGGCATCCCCGCCATCTTCTCCACCAGCCCGTTCTGCTGCTTGAGCAGTTGGCTGCCGCCATGAGTGTTAATTGGAGAGACATCTGAAGTGACCAGACTGGTTACGCCGCCGCCATGATAGACACACTCCATCTGCTCTAACCAGGCGCGTCTCAGCACACGCAGGAGGCCAGCCTGATTCCTTGTGCCCAAGACTTGTTAGAAGTTAGACTCAAAGAAGTTAGATTCATAGGCTTGTAAATGGAAAACTGCCTCAGAGAACATTAAGTCCATGCCCTTTGGTTTGACGAAACGAAGAATAAGACCCAGTCTTGCCCAGGGTTAGACAGAGCTCATGACCAGGTCTCTTGATCTTGTCCTCTGCCCTTTGTAGGTGAATAAGACGTGAAGCTGGAGCAGCACTTCTAACAGTTTATCTCCTACACAGATTCGCTCAAACTGTCCATTAACCACTGAATGGCTCTCACTTGACTTGAGAATGGCATTTTGTATTGAGCCGATCAATTTCTTAGAAATTTTAAATTTAACTTGTTCTATTATCTACCAGAAGGGACTTTAGAAATGGTCTAGTCTAATGATTTTCTCACTGGCATTTGTTTATTTGTTTGTTTATTAGTAGTAGTAGTAATAGCAGAGCCTTTTTCAGATGCTAAAACTGAGGCTTAGAAAGGGGCGCTCTTGGGTATTCATGACATAACGCATAAGTGGGAAATTGTGACTAGAAGAAAGCTCTCGTAACTCCCATACATACTCCACATTATCTTATTTGATCTTCATATAACCCCCACTGCTGCCCACTCCCCAGCTCCGCCATTGGCAGAGACAAGAGAGGAGGAGGAGCTTGCTCAGAGTTCCATAGTGAATAAGTAGCAGGTACATACCATTCTTGTTGCAAGCAATAAAATCTTCCAGTAGACTCTTTTCATATGACCTGATTTGGTATGGCGTTTTCTAATTACTAATGCACATTCACATATATAGTTCCACATTGACTGTGAAAAAGGTCTCGTATGCCCAATTTTCAGAAGAGGTAGCAAAACGACTAATGAATTGCCACACAGTCATTAAGTGGCAGGGCCAAGACCCCCCTTTCTCAATGTCCAGCTGCCCATCAGGACCCCTGGATTCCTGGACCCTGTAGTAATTGCTCACACTGGGAGTACCCATGCTACTAATTTTTTGTAGAATGTGAGAGACCTGGAAGAGCCAAGGATAGGAATGCAGTAACTTGAATTGATACCCTTGCATTAGTTGCTAATTACATGAACAATTAGTCAAAATGTGTATGAGAAAAGAGGCAGGTTTGGGGAAGATAAGGGGTAAGTTCAGTTTAGGATGTCTGTTGAGTCTAATGTGCCTGTGGGACAAGCAGGTGGAGATGCCACCAGGTAGATGGAATTTCAGAACCATGGGAACCAATCTTCGGATGGACCTTAATTGAGAGATCAGGACCCCTTTCATCTGGCTGCCGCTCATTGGTTTGGTGTGAGGGCACAGCTCACATAAGTTTCTTAAATGAGATGCTGAGAACAGTCATCACGTGGCAGAAATTCTAATTCTTAAGACTGAAAGAAGCACTACAAGAGGCCCCATCATTACCCGCAGCCTAGTGATTTTCAGACATGACATTTCTATTTGTAAAATGAGGGAGCTATGTCTTCACAGAAACAAGAGTAACAGCCCTGTGTACCTGTAATCAAAGACACCCTGTGTGGGGATCAGGCCTGGGAGCAGAGGCAGAGAAGAGCAGGTAAGAAAACAAAGGTTCGCAGGAGGTGGGTCACTCCCCTCCCTATGCATATGTTCAACCAAACCCTCCTGCTTTCCTGCCTTCATGAGCTGCTTGCTTTTCCTTCCACTTAGATTGAGCTTTCCTCCTCACCATCAAGGCTCAGCTCAAATGCCACTCCTCTAAAAAGACTTCCATGGTTCACCTCCAAGGAAATAATGCTGTCTACTTACTACTGCTTATATTTATTTTATACTTCTCTGCGTATAGTATCTATTACTTTCTGTTATCATTATCTATATATTTAAGGCTCTCCTTCTCACCAAACTAGGAATTTCTTGAGAGCACAGATTCTGCTTGATTTATTTCTGTGAGCCCAGTAGCACCTTATATAATGTCTTATACACCATCAGTGTTCCATAAATTCAGGATGAATGGATAAAAACATTCATTTGCGCACTTACTATTTCCATTCTCCCTCTTCTACCCTTTATTTATTTTTTAAGAGACAGGGTCTTTCTCTGTTGCCCAGTCTAAAGTGCAGCGATGTGATCATAGATCATAGCTCACTGAACCCTCAAACTCCTGGGCTGAAGCAATCCTCCCACATCAGCTTCCCAAGTAGCTGAGACTACAAGCGTGCACCACTACACCTGGCTAAGTTTTTAACATTTTTTTGTAAGGACAGGGTCTCACCGAGGCTAGTCTCAAACACCTGGCCTCAAGGGATCCTCCCACTTTGGTCTCCCAAAGCACAGGGATCGCAAGTGTGAGGCACCACAAACAGCATCTTCCACCCTTTAAAAATAGACTTTGTGTGACCTTCTAATGGGCAGGGGTTAGCTCTTAATTCCCAAAGTATCTACCTTGGATACCTTTCAAATGACCAAAACTCAGTCATTGTTGAACTCAGTTGTATAGATGACTTATGACGTACAGCAGAGACTTACAATAATAAGGCCTGGGATAGTTGTGTTGAATGAACATGGCGTGAGAGCTGAAGGACAGATGAGTCTTGGCCCCAGGGTGGGAGAGGAGAACACACTCTAAATCCTGGCGAGAAGAGCATCAGGGTCCAAAGCAGGCAAATCCTGGTTATCTGGACAGATATGTGGACTCAGGATTCAGGGGAAAAACCAATGTAATAAATCACTGGCGGGCCGAGTGCGGTGGCTCACACCTGTAATCTCAGCAATTTGGGAGGCCAAGGCAGGCAGATCACCTGAGGTTGGGAGATCAAGATCATCCTGGCCAACATGGTGAAACTCTGTCTCCACTAAAAATACAAAAAAGTAGCCGGGCATAGGGGCGTGTGCCTGTAGTCCCAGCTACTTGGGAGGCTCTGGCACGAGAATCACTTGAACCCGGGAGGCAGAGATTGCGGTGAGCTGAGATCGCGCCACTGCACTCCAGCCTGTGTGACAGAGTGAGACTCAGTCTCAAAAAATGATAATAATAATTAAATGAAATTAACATTTAAAAATCAGTGGGAACACAGGAGGAAGTCTTGAGTCCTGGATGCTGGGCCTGGGTTGATTTCTGATTAGCTCTATGACCAGATTTTTCCATGGCACATTTTTCTCATCATTCAAATTTCAGCTCAAATGTCACCTGCTCAGAGAGGCCTTCACTGACCACCCTAGGTATAAAACAACTCCACATCACCCTATTTTCGATGTGTTATAATACCAATAGAGTACATACAATTATTTGCGTGTTTGTTTATGTGCTTACTTTCTGCTTCCCCTCCTAGAATACAAAGAGTTTGTGGGTAGAAACTTTGCCTGTTTGGTTCATATCAGTAGCCCTGTAATTGGTGTTTGCCATCTTCTAGGCAATCAATATTTGTTGAAGCTAAGGAGTAAGAAAGATTATATCTAAGAAAGTTATGTATTTCCTAACTACACAACATTTTATTCTGTATATCTCTGTTGCCCTTGGAAAGTCTAAAATGAAATGTAAATTTAAGGCCCCATCACTGTCATAATGGCTCTTCAGTATGTAGCTAGCCTAATGGTTTCTCAAGCCTTTACAAAATTAGTATCAATAACATCTCTTGTTTTTGTTAAAGACTGTAATTTACAGTGAAATTTCTAACTTGATTCTACAACCACCTTTGGGGGACGGTATTATTATCCTCATTTTACAGGTAAGGAAAGTTGAAGCATAGAGGGGTAAGGTATATTGCAAGGGTCAGACAGCTTGGACCTGACCAAGGCAATACTCTACTCCAGGTCTTGTAATCCCAAGCCCTATGCTTTTCCACTAGACTTCACTGTGTCCTGGCCATGAGTAGGGCAAATCTCTATCCTGTATGAGAAACAGTGTTTGTAAGGAAAATTCTCTGGTGTGTACTTGCTAAGTCTTCCATGCTGGCATAAGCAGGTAGGTTCACTGGGTCATTTAATTCTTCTCCCTGCCAATATAAGATTAGTTCAACTGTGTCAAAACACTGGGCTCTGAGGCCTCTGGTCATAGAAGGATAGAATGTTATGTTAGAAAGTGGAAGAGTACCTAGTTCTTACCTACTATTTTTACAGAGGTAGAAAACCTAAGGCTCAGAAGAGGAAGTAATTTCCCAGTTCTCCTGCATCCATGTCATACCTTAGTGTCTCATGAAGAAACAGGAAAAAATCAAAACTTGACTTTTTGCCTTAGAAAGGGTGAAGCCAGGTTTGCATCACCAGCCCTAAGCCTAATTGGGAAATCCTAAATTTGTCAGGTAAAAGGAATAAGAAGGGCCCCTTTTCCCAGAGAGAGAAGAAGAGTACAATCCTAGGTCCCTCAGAGCAAATTCAAAGCAAAGATGCTCTCAGTAGTCTGGGAAATTAGAGCCACCATCCTTTGAGGAATGAATGTGACAGCCCAAGGGTGTCTGCCTTCGCCATGAGATGCCTCTTCCTGAGTAAGTGGGCTGGGAGACAGGCCAGGTCCTTGTCACCCTACACACTCAGCCAGAGTCTGAAGAGCACCCATAGGCAAACCTGAGAGGTGGTCCCAGGGGTGGACCTACCTTAGAACCCCAGATAGAGATAGCTTCCAGGGGACATAAGGTAAAAGATTTGGTTTTCCTTAACTCTGGAAAAGATAAGCTCATATCCATCATTTTCTCGTCTGTAGAATATGGCAGAACAGCCAGGAGAATTAAAAGTGATTTCATGTGTGACAGACACTGGCAACAAACAAGCCAAAAGTAGTTTTTTAAGTGGAGGAACTGGAATTTAAACCCAGCTTTGCTAGGTGACCTGGGCTCTTCCCTTGTCTACACATGCCTCATTGCCCATTGTACTAAATCATTATTGTATTGCTATAAAGAAATGCCTGAGGCTGGGTAATTTATAAGGAAAAGAGGTTTCATTAGCCCATGGTTCTGCAGGTTGTACAGGAAGCATCGCGTCAGCATCTGCTCAGCTTCTGGGGAGGCCTCATGGAGTTCTACTCATTGCTGAAGGCGAAGGGGAAGCAGATGTCTCACATGGCAGAATGGGAGCAAGAGAGAGAGGGTGGGTGGTGCCATGCACTTTTGAACAACCAGATCTTGTGTGAACTCACTCATCACCAAGGGGATGGCACAAAGCCATTTGTGAGGGATCCACCCCCATGTTCCAAACACCTCCCACCAGGCCTTACTGGGGATTTCACTTCAACACGAGATTCAGGGGGGACATATATCCAAACAATGTCATCCATCTCTTCACATAGAAATTTAAAGGGATGTCTATGGCCATACCACCCTGAACGCACCCAATCTCGTCAGAAATTTAAAGGGATGATCACTCGTCTCTTGCTTCTCTCTCTGTCTTCCTTTCTTCTCCTGATTTACATATTGCTAAATGATGAAATTATACAGTACATAATTCCACAGCAACTCTGCAGCTCAAAAAAAAAAAAATGGGAATGGAGTAATTAGGCAGAAAGGATTCTCAATTAGGCAGTGGATTCTGTTTCTAAAGCAGTAAATGGAGAAGAGATATTTTTTTAACTGTCTCTTGAATATATTGCCAGGAAGAGATTGCTGCCTGGGAGAGCAGCAGCATAGCTCAGAACTGGAACCTTCTGCACAGGCCTTGAAGCAGTGTTTGGCAACTAAGTTTTCTGCTCAGTTCTAGATGTCAGGGCTCAGAACACAATACCCCAAAGTATGGCATTATGGTGTGCTGAGTATTTTGAACTGAAGGAGATTGGAAGCAAGGTCTTTCTGATCTTCTCCCATCTTCTTGTATGCTGCCTTTTTTCTCCACCCAAAGTGATGCATAGAGATCAGAATTCTTCTCATCCAGGATGGGTTACAGAAACTAAAACTCCTCTTTCCCAACACACCCATAAAACCTAAAAAGCTCACACTCTGAGCTTCTCCCTTCTCCCTTAAAGACTGTCATGCATAAGGTACCGTGTGCTATGCAAGAGAAAAGGATAGCCACACAGATCAAGAAGAAGCTGAATAGGTGCTGGGTTTCTCCCCCAGTCTATTATCATTAGATCATACCCTTTTGTCCCATCACATTTCTACATGGCTGTCTATTCTTCATTAAATCTAAACATAAAAATAGTTTTCCCTGGGTCTTTAGGCTTTCATTTCTGAAGGTTCCCATGTCACATAAAACATTGATTAAATAAATTTGTTATGTTTCTTCTCTTGTTAACCTGTCTTTTGTCATAGGAGTGACAGCTGTGACTCTTACGGAAGGGGAGAAAAGGGTAACACCTTTTTGACACTACATAGACCTTCAGATTTTGGGGGTAACTTCACATTTTAGGACTCTGGCAAGGCGAATGGTCAAGACTACTTGCTTTAATCCTAGATGTCTTCTTTAGTTTTCTGTTTTAAGGTTAGCCCAGGTTGAACATCCCTAATCCAAAAATCCAAAATCTGAAATGCTCCAAAATCCAAAACTTTTTGAGAACTGACATAATGCCACAAGTGAGAAATTCCACACCTGACCTCATGTGATGGGGCTCAGTCAAAAAGCAGTCAAAACTTTGTTTAATGTACAACACTAAATATACATATATATATATATACACACACACACACACACATACACACACACACATACACATAAATTACCTTCAGGCTATGTGTATAAGTTGTATATAAAACATAACTGAATTTTGTGTTTAGACTTAGATCCTATCCCCCATGATATCTTATTGCCTATATGAAATATTTCAAAACCCCAAGAAGTCCAAAATCTGAGATACTTCTGGTCCCAAGCATTTCAGACAAGAAATACTCAACCTGTATTGATTTTTGACTGAACTCATTGAGAGTCCCGTGTTTCAGAAAGCTCTGTTTTAGAAAGGGCTTCTGATTGCAATATTAAGAGTTTTCTATTCTGAAGATGCATAATCTTACAAGCTTCTGAATAAGAACAAGTTTCCTTTCATCCATTTACTTTATTTTTTATTTATTTACTTTTTTATGCTGGCTGCGAATATTTTCTCTGCCAGGAGAAATAGGTAGAATTATTCGAGAGAAAGCTGCTCCTTTGTTTGAAAAACACATTTATCAGCATTTTGGTTATTATGCAAGGGCTGGGTCCAGGATCATTCTGGAAGAGTGAGCTAAATCAATGAAGAGATGCATTCCTTTGCGTAATAACACACAGTGCTCTCTTCCTTAGGCAGACATTTCTAGAATATGTGCATATGAAGAGACTCCTACTTCCCCTTGAAGGTTGAAAGGATAAGTGCTTTGGTGATAAGATTAGATAAGGAACTCTGTTTAGAAAGAGTAGACTATGGGAAAGAGGCCAAAGGCAAGGGAATCTCTTGAATAGTAGATGGCCACAGACTACATCACTATGGCTGATTTGCAGTTTTAAGATGTTTCCTATTCTGTGTCCCTTCCATCAACCAAATCTTAAATAAAAACTGCTACACAACAGCTTTGTGTCACTGAAGCAAGAGAGAGTGAACAGGTCAGAGGTGGAGTGCTGATTCCATGATCCTAATAAAAAGGTGTGAAAAGATGACATTTGTTAGAACAGTTGACAAGGAAGCCAATGGTGACTGGTGAGAAGCTGAAGAAGGAGCTTGGAGAGTGAAATGTCAATTGGCAAGAAGAAGAGGTAATCTTTCCCTAAAATCCTCCAAAGTATTGGATTTCTTGTGGTATGAAGGGATAGAGGCTTGATATTTAATTTGTATGTAAAGGTGAAGTGACAATTTAGAAGACTGAGGACACAGGGCTGAGGACACAAGTAAAGATTATCTGGCTCAGTTTCAGTCCTGGTTAAAGTTCACAGCACCTGAAAGGTATTAAGTGCAGGAGGCTTTCCAGGCTCCTTTGTTCTGGGAAGCAGTAGAAAATGATGGAAGGTACCTGGGCTTTCCAGGACTGGTCCTAAATTCCTGACCTGTCACCTCTAAGCTGGGTGGCCTTGCTGAATTCCACCTGTCTGAGCCTTAGTTGGCTAATGAACATCGAGTAATTCCAAACCCATAGGATACTAATAGGATGATGGGAGGTAACAGTTTAAACTGTCTAGCATACTGTAGGGAGTAAATGAAAGATTCAGCTTCTTCTCTAAGAGGAAACGTTCACATTGTTCAAATCAAAGAAGAGTTGTCATGGGGGAAGTGGGCAGATTTGTTGAACTGACTTCTGTGTGGTGTCAGAGGATGTAACTAGAATTAGTGGGTGGAAATCACAAGTCAATTATAGCTCAGCCAAAAAAAAAAATACAGAGCTGTTCAATTGTAGAGCTCAACAGGATGTAAGTTTCCTGTCACTGGAGATAATCAAGCAATGGCTCAGCACCTATTTGGAGGAGATGCTTTAGAGGGGATTTCAACTATCAGTAAAAGTTGAACAGTTTCAACTCTTCAGTCATTTCCAAAGCTGAAATTCCACAATTCTGAGTGTGGTCACTTCCCTTTTGTGGCATGAGTGAAAGACCAACAGTTACTAGTCCTTTTGCAAAGGCTTGTCTCTGCCCAAGGACAGTGAGCCCAGATGTACTAACTTTTAAAATCCTGACCTTCCTCCTTCAGCATTACTGCTATATATTGCATTAACAGAAATAGCATTGCAATCTCTCCCTAGGCCATGTGTTCTGGGAGATTGTTAGAAAGATTCCTGGCGAAGTTTAGATTGAAGACAAAGATGGGGCCTCATGGACCCCTGCATCTTTTCATGCAAAATAAAATTTGAAAGATCCCTATGATTATTTACAATGGGGTACTGGCTTTGCCAGTGTTGCTTGTTTGTTTTTTGTTTTTGTTTTGTTTTGAGACAAGGTCTTGCTCTGTTGCTCAGGCTGTAGTGCAGAGGTACGATCACAGCTCACTACAGCCTCGATCCCCCCCAACGTCCCCCCACTGCCTGCTCCTCAGGCTCAAGTGATCTTCCTGCCTCAGCCTCTCTAGTAGCTTGGACTACAGGTGTGTACCACCACATCTGGCTAATTTTTTAATTTTTTTCTGTAGAGATGAGGTCTCACTGTGTTGGCCAGCTGGTCTCAAACTCCTAGGCTCAAGTGACCCTTCCATCTCAGCCTTTCAAAATGTTAAGATTAAACAACTGCATAAGAAAGTTGACAAAGGACACAAACACTTTTCAAAAGAAGACATACATGTGGCCAACAGTAATTTAAAGAAAAACTCAATATCACTGATCATCAGAGAAATGCAAATCCAAATCACAGTGAGATACCATCTCACACCAGTCAGAATGGCTATTATTAAAAAGTGAAAAAACAGGTGTCAGCAAGGTTGTGGAGAAAAAGGAACACTTATACACTGCTGGTGGGAGTGTAAATTAGTTTAGCCATTGTGGAAGGCAATATAGCTATTCCTCAAATACCTAAAGACAGAAATAGCATTTGACCCAGCAATCCCATTACTGGGTATATACCCAAAGGAATATAAATTATTTTATTATAAGGACACATGCATGCATATATTCATTGCAGCACTGTTAACAATAGCAAGGACATGGAATCAACCTAAATGCCCATCAGTGATAGACTGGATAAAGAAAACCTGGTACATATACTTCATGGAATATTATGCAGCCATGAAAAGAACAAAATTATGTCCTTTGCAGGGACATGGAAGGAGCTGGAGGCCATTATCTTTAGCAAACTAACACAGGAACAGAAAACCAAATACCACATGTTCTCGCTTATAAGTGGGAACTAAATGATGAGAACACATGGACACAGAGAGGGACATAACAACACACATTGGGAACTTTTGAAGGGTGGAGGGTGGGAAGAGGGAGAGTATCAGGAAAAATAACTAATGGGTACTAGGCTTAATACCTGGTTGATGAAATAATCTATACAACAAACCTCCATGACACAAATTTACCTATGTAACAAACCTGTACTTGTACCTCTGAACTTAAAGTTAAAAAAAGAAAAACAAAAAACAACACAACAAAGTGTTAGAATTACAGGCATGAGCCACTGTGCCTGGCCACCAATGTCTAAATCTTGGTTTTCCCCTGGAAGATAAGACGTTTCTTGGGTGTGAGCCCCAATAGGAGGGTCACTATTTATTATTCCAAATTCTGCATGCTCTGAGCTGGACTATGCCTTTGTCACATGGCTAGTAAAATCTGCCAAATGGGTAATGGGTAAGCACCACAAAGCTAAATGAATTTGATGCCAGACTTATATGAGTGAAACAGAAAGTTTAACCAACCCTTTGAGGTTGACACATCTTCATATTTGCAGGGAAAGCAGAGCTATGAGTTTCTTGGCAAGATTCAGTCAGATTGAAATCATTCTAAGCACATGATATGAGAACTATTGACAGGAATTCACATGGATACTTACACAGCCATTATTTCCTAATTCTATTGCCTAAAAATGTTTAATGCTCCTATGTTATAGTTGGTTACATGACTTTCCCAGGAAGGGATCGTGGAATCTACATGTAAAAACCAAGAGTATCAGAGATCATCTAGGTTTTACATGAAAGGATCTAGTCCAACTGGTTTAGAGAAATTAACAATGGAACTTATTTTATAAAGTCTTATGTGAAGTAACCCTCTGAGTAACACAAGTACATGTGGAGCTGCTCTGCTGCATGTGAGTGGAAGACTAGACACTTGCAGTTGAGGAACCTGAGACAACCCAATATAGAAGTGACTCATTTAGGGTCATACAATGACAGACTGAAACCGAGGCCTTTTCTTACTTAGCAAGGAAAACATGAGGAAGCTGACAAAAATGAAAAATAAGAGGAAATGCCTAATCTTCAGACTCTCTGGAAACACTGCTCTCCAACTCTGAGAATGCATCACACGCTTCATGATTATGGTCCCCAGCTCTAGGACATCTGCTTTAGGACAAAGTGCAAGGAAATGGAGCTCTAATTGTCAGCTTTGAAATGGTGACTTAGTCAGACTGATAAGAACAGGACAAGGGAAGAACCCTTCTCATAGGAAAGAAAGTAGCAAATTTCCATAATACCAACGACAATCAACAAATATCCTAGCCTGTTCTCTAACTGTGGTCACAATGCCTTGCATTTGCATTGTTCTATAGTTTCCAAAGAACTTTTTACATACACAGTTTAGTTTAATCTTTACAACTATCCTCATTTTGCAGGAGAAGAAACTGAGGCTTGGAGAAGCTAAGTAATGTGGCTGTGCCCAATTAGTTCTTGTTTGATAATTAATTTAGGTGTTATGTAGTAAACAGAAAGAAAGATGTTAGAAATATTTGTTTGTTTGTTTGTTTGTTTTGAGAAAGGCTGTCACTCTGTCACCCAGGCTGTAGTGCAGTGGAGGGACCATGGCTTACTGCAGCCTCAAACTCCTGTGCCCAAGCAATCCTCCTGCCTCAGCCTCCCAAGTAGCTGAGGCTACAGGTACATGCCACCACACCCAGCTAATATTCTTATTTTTTGTAGAGATGGGGTCACGCTGTGTTGCCCAGGCTTGTCTTGAACTCTTGACCTCAAGTGACCCTCCTGCCTCAGCCTCCCAAAGTGCTAGGATTACAGGCATGAACCACCATGTCCAGCCTAGAAATCTTTCTACATATATCCAGGGATTTCTCTGGACACACTGGAGGAATGAACTTGGCATATAAACCTTCCCAGTATATGAGAGATATTACCTTGACATATTTACTAAGATTTCTATCTTCCCTTCTATCTCCCAGATATCACTCAAAACAGTTATCAAGCCAAAACCACCATAAAAATGTACGCTATATATGATAATATATTAAATATTATATAATATATCTATATAGAGATGTATATAAATATAAATTAATGTGAAAATATGTAAATGTATGAAAATATTAATGTAAAAAAGTATGAAAATTTTACAGTTCAGATAAAAAAGTTCTTTTTTTCCTATTTTATTTTGGATTCAGAGGGTATATGTGCAGGTTTGTTACATGGATATATTTTGTGATGGTGGGGTTTGGCTTACAGATGATCCCATCGCCCAGGTCATCAGCATAATACCCAATAGGTTTTTCAGCCCATGCCCCGCTCCCTCCCTACCCGTTTAGTAGTCCACAGTGCCTATTGTTCCCATCTTTATGTCCATGTGTACTCAATATTCAGCTCCTGCTTATAAATGAGAATACGTGCTATTTGGTTTTCTGTTTATGCATTAATTTGCTTACATAATGGCTTCCAGCTGCATCGACATTGCTGCAGAGGACATGATTTCATTCTTTTTCATGGCTGCATAGTATTCCATGCTATATAGGTATCACATTTTCTTTATCCAATCCACTGTTGATGGGCACCTAATGCAAATCAAGACCACAATGAGATACCATCTCACACTAGTCAGAATGGTAAATAGTTCTTAAATGAAAATAATGTCTTACAGTTTCAGACAAAATAATCAACATATTTATGGTGTTTATGTGTCAGTATTAGAAATTTTTATAATATTCCATAACATTTGGTGACTATTATATGCTAGGTACTATACTAAAGATTTTGTAAATATTAATAATAATTATAACAACAAATCCCATGTTTTCTATATACCAGTTGATATGGTTTGGATCTGTGTCCCCATGCAAATCTCATGTTCAATTGTCATCCCCAATTTTGGAGGTGGGGCCTGGTGGGAGGTGATTGGATTACGGGGATGGATCCTTCAAGAATGGTTAGCATCATCCCTTTGGTGCTGTTCTAATGATGATAGAGTTCTCATGAGATCTGGTTATTTAAAAGTGTGTAGCACCTCCCCCCCTCTCTCTCCCTCCTGCCCCCACCATGTAAGACACCTGCTTTCCCTTCACCTTCCTATCATGACTGTAAGTTTCCTGAGGCCTCCTCAGAAGCAGAAGACACTATGCTTCCTGCCTAGCATGCAGAACCGTGAGCCAATTGAACCTCTTTTCTTTACAAATTACTCAGTCTCAGGAATTTCTTTATAGCAGTGCAAGAACAGACTAATACACCAGTTTAGCCTGGCAGTAAATGTGGGGCTATGATTTTAGTCCCTAAACAATCTTGTACACCTACAATCCCCATAAAGTCCTTTACAACTAGTTCTGAGAAGCCTGAGGTGACTTACGTGTGCATCATTTGGGATATTTCATTTCGTTCTTACGAGTTCTTTCTTTTGACTCTGGACTGAGGCAAAACCTTCTATGCTACCATCCCAAATTCCACTGCATATGAGCTATTAAACATGCAGACACCACTCATAGTTGCACGCTCAAAGCATCAGAGCTACTTTGTGCGGCCCTTCTTTACATTTGGATAGAATGATGTTCTATGGACCCCAAATTGAAGCTGCCTGGTGCTCCTAAGTATTCAATGAAATCTTGGTTTCAGACTTTTTGTAAGCATCCATTTTCCTGAGCTTTGGCATGAGTTAAGGCAGCAGGCAGTTCAGAAGTCAATGGGTACAACACTCTGAGAATGAATAGACACTCTCTCTTTTCACCATGCCCCGTTTTTTGTGGACCTTTATTAGAGGCCTTCACTCTTTCTTTTTCCTTAGAAACCTTCCTTTCTAGCAGGTTGTTTGGCCACCACTGCAATAATCACCTGCTGACCTATCACCATAGATCTTCTAGTCCTCTTCAGACAGATCCCCATCCTAGGATAAACTCAATCTAGCTTTGGATCAACACTCCCACATCATAGATATCCACTTCTCTCTTTGGGATGGCGGGGAGCGGGGGGGGGGAGACAGAGAGAGAGAGAGAGAGAGAGAGAGAGAGGGAATTCACAGGTAATAAAATATTAAACTGTTCCATAAAGGCAAGTGAAGAATACAAATGAGGTATTAACTGACTATGGGGCAAATATTTAGGCTCTGAAGTCAAGGTTGCTTTCTCTCTGATCTTGGAAAGTACAAGAAGTATGGGCTGCTCCACATGCCTGAAACAGGTATCAGGCTGTACTGCATTCTCCCAGGTATGAAAGCCACTGATGTAGAATCCATTTCCGTAACTCAAATGCTCAGGCCAAAGTCTAATGAGGCAGCCATAGTCCTCACTGCACTCAGATCTCTCAGAGGCAAGTCCTTAGATTCCTATTGCTCTAATTTGCAGAAGCACTCAGAGGTCCCTCACTAGACCTGCTGCCATCAGCCCAGAAGTGCCCGGCAAATGTCTGCAGCATCCTGCTCAGAGGTTTTGCTCTTAGAAAGTAGTGCAGAAACTCCTTAAATGAAGAGAGCCAATGAACGATAGATCACTTTGTATGTCCATTTCACAGAGGAAGACAATATTTCAAGGAAGCAGATGTTTCACATCTACACAGTTTCCACTTAGCCTCTGACCTACCGCTGCTGTAAATCTGGTTACTGCCCAGCTCTCAGCCTCCCAGACAGCATTGCTCTCCAATATCCTTTTAGGAGGAGAAAAAGTACACCACAGGAGAGAGAAGCTGTTTCAGGCAAGGTTTGCTTTTCTCTGTCTCTGTGAACAAGGCAATGCTGATAATGTGAATATGTTGAAGAGGCATGAGAAAGAAAGGGCAGTATCTGTTGCATGCACAGGTGTGATGCGCAGGCCTCTTGAAGCACTATCTTCCTAGTGATCCTTTCTTCTTCGTGCCTCTATAGGAGTAGAAATGGTTGTTTAGGAATTCGTTCTGTGGTTGCTGTCAAAAAATCCCTTTGTTTTTTGTTTGTCTGTTTGTTTTGAGACAGAGTATTGCTCTGTCACCCAGACTGGACTGCAGTGTCATGATCTCTGCTCACTGCAACCTCTGCTCACTGCGACCTCCACCTCCCAGGTTCAAGTGATTCTCCTGCCTCAACCTCCCAAGTAGCTGGGACTACAGGCGTGCGCCACCACTCCCAGCTCATTTTTGTATTTTTAGTAGAGACGGGGTTTCACCATGTTGGCCAGGTTGATCTCGAACTCCTGACCTCAAGTGATCCGCTCGCCTTGGCCTCCCAAAGTGCTGGGATTATAGGCTTGAACCACCGTGCCCGGCCCAATCACTTTGTTTTAATGTGCTGTATGATGTTAAAGTTGGATTTCAATCTTGTCTCTAGCCACCCACAGGCTAAGTGACCTTGTACAATCCATTTAACCCCTCTAAGTTTCCTTTTTATGTGTGTGGTTGAGAAAAATGTATTTATTCTACAAACGTACATGGAGTCCCCACTGTGTACCAGTTTCTATTCTAGTTGCCTGGGGGTACAGAAAGGGATAAATGAAGAAGATAAACAAAACACAGTCCTTTCCATCAAGTATTTACTGGATTACTTAATTCTTAAACCTCTCTTCTCTCTTGGCTTATGTGACACCATTTTCTTTCTGTTTGATCAGGCCCTGCCTTTCCCCTGCCCCAATTTCATCTTTTGCTGTACACACCAGTACATGTTTATACTCATACACTCTGTCTCCCTTTCATGCCACTTTCTATATTCTTGCTATACTGAACTATAAGAAATATATGTGGCTGGGCGTGGTGGCTCATGCCTGTAATTCCAGCACTTTGGGACGCTGAGGCAGCAGATCACCTGAGGTCGGGAGTTCGAGACCAGCCTTACCAACAGGGAGAAACCCTGTCTCTACTAAAAATACAAAATTAGCAGGGCATGGTGGTGTACACCTGTAATCCCAGCTACTCGGGAGGCTGAGGCAGGAGAATCACTTGAACCCGGGAGGCAGAGTTTGCCGTGAGCCGAGATTGTGCCATTTCACTCCAGCCTGGGCAACAAGAGCAAAACTCCATCTCAAGAAAAAGGAAAAGAAAAGAGTAGAAATATATGTATTGTTTAGGGTTCTTGAAATCTTTCTATATATAATCCACAAAAAAAGCTATTTCTTTCACCTTCATAGCATTATCACAGTTATAATTTTTTCTTTAGTTCTGTTCTTAATTAGTGGCTATCTCGCCTGCTTGACTAATACCTGCATATGTACAAAGCTCATGCCTGCTTTTCCTCACCATTCCATCTGCAGAGCCTAGCACAGTGCCCGATGTGAACCAGGCACTTAATATTTGCTAAATAAGTGTATTAATAAAAATCTGGTTTCAACTCCCCTCTTCTCTATTTGTCTTAGGGCTTACATAGTTCAATTATCTCATTTTACAAATGGGAAAGCTGAGTTACCAAGGGGAAAAAACGTTCTCAAGTTCACACTATATATTAGATGCTGAGTGAGAAGGAAGCACCAGGTTTTCTGACTTCAGGGAAAGAACTTGGGGATCTTTCCATCATGTTCTTTTTTGTCCTGTTGAAAATGGGTAATAATTAAAATAAAACTAAAATACCTTAGGCATTACCAGTTTGTGACTTACCACAAACAAATGTGAAGACTTCTTTTTTATAAACTGAAATTTTGATAATGCAACCCCCTACTAGCTCAGTTTCCAAGAATTAACTCCCTCCCCAGTGTCTCCCATTTATGGTTGGGAGATTCCAAAAAGGGGATTCACATGGCCACCCAAAGGTAAATGTCAGCCAAAACCACAGCTCATCTGCCTCTTCTTTTGCTTCTACCTCTACTCCTCTTGTTCATAGCTGATTTCCATAGAATCAATTGCAGAAATCTTACTGCCTCCACCCAGCATTGTGGGAACGCCAGTTTGGGGTCAAGGCATCCAGTGTTTCCAGTCTGCAGGCTACAAGACTATCACTAATTTCCTGAAGAAGAAAGAGAAACATCTCCTTCCTCTCCCGTGCCTTGTATCATCTGTTCTTTGTGCTCAGTCCCATAAAGTTTTGTACAATTCTGGCAGATTCTATCAGTCTCAAACCCTTTTCTCCATAGGAGTCCCAAACGAGCAAGGACCAGTCAGGGACAGCTGATGCCATTGATACTCTGTGTCATCTCCCCCAACACAAGCCACCAACCAAAGTCCAGGAAGATACACTGATGGGGACAGGGCTAGGGGGATGAGAAGTTGTGCCTACACTATTTTAGTCTAAACTCAACCACCAAAAAGGTCCTTTTCATTAGTTACTGGGCTGAGGCAGCCCAGAAGCTCAGACAGCAAAGTGTTCTGCCTTACAACAAAGGCATTTTTACTGCACTCAAAGTGTCCTAAGAAAAGCTACTTCTGTTACTCAAGGGACTCCTTTATATCATTTTGCATCTCTTATTGAATGCAGCCCTTTATGCTTCTCATGGAAGGCCCCTGAAATCCATGTTTAATGTTTATAACACATCCTCCTACAGGCTAACTGAATCATTTTTATGCTGTGAACTTTATCAAAATAAACACGTGGTATAATGCTTAATTTTATAATATGTGCCAACTTGACTGAACTAAGGAATACCCAGATAGCTGGTAAAACATTACTTCTGGGTGTGTCTGTGAGGCTGTGATATGTTTCGAAAGAGTTCCCTACAAAATTCAGGTGTTGCCAATGATAGCATTAAGAGGCGGGGCCATAAGGGCTCTACCTACATGAATGGGACTGAGTGCTCTTATGAAACGGTTTGACAGAAGGAGTTCATCCCTTTTTTGCCCTTTGCTTTCTGCCATGTGAGGGCACAACATTCTCCCCTCCAGAGGATGCGGCATTCAAGGAACCACCTTAGAAGCAGAGAGCAGCCTTCAACAGATTGATTCTGGCACCTTGATCCTAAACTTCACAGGCTCAAGAAATGTGAGAACTAGGTTTATGTTATTTATAAATTGCCCAGTCTGTGGAATTCTGCTATAGCATCACACAAGGGACTAAGGCAGGGTGTTTCTGGAAGAGACTAGTATTTGAATTAGCAGACTGAGTAAAGATCTGCCTTCCCCAATAAGGCTGAGTATCATCTGTTCTGTTGAAGGCCTGCATAGGGAAAAAGGGTGGAAGAAAGGTGGGTTCTCACTCTCTTCTTGGGCTGGGACATCTGTCTTCTCCTGCCTTGGACATCAGAACTCCTGATTCTAGGGCCTTTGGACTCAGGCTGAGTTATGTTACTGGCTCTCCTGGTTCTCCAGCTTGCAGACAGCAGATGGTAGAACTTCTTAGCCTCCATAATCACGTGAGCCAATTCCCATCATATTTCCCATCATATTTATGTTATATATATATATATATATATATATATATATATATACACACACACACATATATATCTTATTGGTTTTGTTTTTCTGAAGAATTCTGTCTAATACACTTTGATAGAAACCATATAGCCAGTCTGAAGGATGGAAATGGAATGGTGCCCTACTTGGCCTCTTGTAGCAAGATCTTGATGGGGAAATAGAGATTCTCTATCTTCTCTCTATTTCTTCATTTCTTCATTCATTAGGGTTTGGGCTAGGATCTGGGGCTACCAACAAAGATAAGACCTGGCCTGGGCCTTAAGATGCACACATAGTTCAGCTGAGTTAGACACGTAAAAACAGAAACAATGTAGCATCTAGCATGATCTGTGCTGTAAATACGCCAGCCATTAGGGTATCTTAGAGAGAGGTGGCTAGAATCCAGGTGTCAGAAGAGCACCAAGTCTATTCCATAAAGATCTGAAATAAAGAGAGAAGTGCTAAAACAAGAAATTGGATAAAACATGAACAATAGGGACCCGGTAACTGAGTGCAGAAACAGCTAAGCAGGACCAGACGTTAGGCAACAAATGATGTGTATTTGGGTGGAAATAGAACTGATCTAGAAGAAAAGAGAGAGTGTGCACAAGAGTCAGAGCATGTACAGCGCAGGTAGGCTCCTGGGGGAAGTTGGACTGACACAGCCAGCAAGCCACGAGAGGTGGTTCAGACCCTCTGCTTGAAGGCCCCTCTGTTGACTGGGATTCGGTGTGATACCGCTAATAGTTTTATAATGTCCTAATTATTATTATTATTTCGCACCTTGAAGTGACTTTTTGAAGGTCATATTGAAGCTACAAATAGGCCCCCAGACTCCACAGATTCTCTCTGTTGCCTAAGGACTCCCAACACTGCAGATCGAGAAGACGAGGCAAAGAGAGCTACACTGTGAACTACGGATGTGGTGGGGAAGTGGAAACCAAGCCGACATTTGGTGTGTTGTAGCATTCCCAGCTCTGGTTTAACACAAGCGATGTGTTTTGCTCACAAACTGGCACTGAGAGCTCATTTACATTTAAATAAGAGGCTTGTTAATGCCAGCAGGAGGACGCTGTCAATGCCAAGCCTGGCTCAGGATTCCTGCCAAGGAGTTTCTAAGAGCATCGCTCTAGGAAACTCCCCCAGAAGAGAAGCAAGCATGCCTTCTCATTAAGACAACTCCACCACAGTGACATTTGCCTCAGAGCGGCAAGCCTTTGGCTGGGCTGAAAGCAAGTTGTTGAGTCTTGGAAAGTTGTATGTTGCCAAGACAGTCGTTTAGTTCAATTTGGCTCCACACACACTCAGAGACCACCTGGCACGTGTGAGATGCCCTGGTTGGGAGGATGGCTCATTCCTGCCCTCTGGCACCTCCCAGTCACATTGGGAGGACCGGGTGTTATGAAGAAGCACATACAGAAGATCCTGTTACAACGTAAATAGAGGGCCTTCTCCATTGTCAGATAATTCAGTATTGGAAGATTCTTCCTAACATTAACAGGAAACATGTTTGTCTACAGCAGATATCATGTACCCAAATGCCTACAGATGCCAAGCAAGAAACATGGATGGGTGAAATGGGCTGCTTATAAAAACCCTCAGAAGTGGCTGGGATTTTAGTAACCTAGAGTGAACCTCTCTAGTCTAAAGGGGCAAGCACTGCTCAGCAAGATCTGCTCTTGGGTTTTATAA
Source organism: Pan paniscus (assembly GCF_029289425.2). Lineage (NCBI taxonomy): Eukaryota > Metazoa > Chordata > Mammalia > Primates > Hominidae > Pan > Pan paniscus. The sequence continues at coordinate 186,775,696 of NC_085926.1, read as the reverse complement.
ACATGGGTCTTGTCCTACGTAGCTTAAAAATTAATGGGGAAGTCAGATCATTAGACATGAATTTCAACACAGTTTAAAAGTTCTCTAACAGGGAAGTAAAAAGTGCTGTAGAAGCACTTGATAGTAGCACATAACCCAAAATTTAGGAGTCATGAAGGAATTGATGTTTAAGTTCAACCTGAGTGATAAGCAGAAGTTGCCTAAATAAAGATGGGTGGGGTGGCCGGGCACATGCCTGTAATCTCAGCACTTTGGGAGGCCGAGGAGGATGGATCACCTAAGGTCAGGAGTTTGAGACCAGCCTGGCCAACATGGTGAAACCCCATCTGTACTAAAAATACAAAAAATTAGCCGGACATGATGGTGCGTGCCTGTAATCCCAGCTACTCAGGAGGCTGAGGCAGGAGAATTGCTTGAACCAAGGAGGCAGAGGTTGCAGTGAGCTGAGATCACGCCATTGCAATCCAGCCTGGGAGACAAGACTATCAAGAAAAAAAAAAAAAAAAAAAGATGGGTGGGGAGAGAGGGAAAAGCAAGTGCAAAGGCCCTGAGGCAGGAGAGAGCAAAATAGGTAAACTAGCGGCATTGAGATTAAGTAGAGGAGTTAAAAGATCAGGACTAGTGCTGGTTGAGTCTTCTAAAGGTTCATATCCCAGTTCTGATAAAGGAAGTAGCAAGGTAGATAAGAGTTCAGGGCTGGGCAGGGTGGCTCACACCTATAATCCCAGCACTTTGGGAGGCCAAGGCAGGCGGATCACGAGGTCAGGAGTTTGAGACCAGCCTGGCCAATATAATGAAACCCTACCTCTACTAAAAATACAAAAATTAGCTGGGTGTGGTGGCACTCCTGTATTCCCAGCTACTGTGGAGGCTGAGGCAGAAGAATTGCCTGCACCCAGGAGACAAAAGTTGCAGTGAGCCAAGATTGCACCACTGCACTCCAGCCTGGGCGTCAGGGTGAGATTCTGTCTCAAAAAAAAAAAAAAAAAAAAAAAAGAAGAGCTCCGGACTTGAAGTCAGAAGTTTCTATAAATAGAACCCTTGAGCTGTGGTTCCATTTATATCACTCTGTGAACATGGTACATCTCAGTTACCTCTCCTGGAAAAAAGGAAGAATATATAGCAATGTAGGTGAAATAATGGGGAAAAAAGACCTGTCCTACCATATTGATTATATGGTAGCACAGTAAACGATTATTAAAACTTTCCTGTTAGTATTTTTGACAGTATGTATCCGAAGTCTTAAGAGCATGAATTTTCTTGTACCTAGCAATTCGTTTCTAATTATTTAGCCTTTAAAAAGTTAAGGATATGTGCACATATTCAACTACAATGGTGTTCAATGTAGTTTTGCTTATAAAAGCCCCCCAAAAGCATAATTTAAGCGTCTGCTGACTAGATATTTCTAAAGTCCTTTATTCTACTGAGATCATTTTGGCCTTTAATATTTAAACAAGATTGGATCAGCCAATTTTCTTATGCAGTGAAAACCTTCTGACCCAAATACCAATATCTCTGGCGATTCTTGTTTTCCTACTTGCCTCCAAATTCTGTTTAATTCTCTATCCCTACCCCATATTTCGTAACTGTCCCTGCTGTCCCTTTTTTACAATGTATCACCCTGCATAATACAACCCACCCCAAATATCCTTTACTCTTCCAAGTACCTGGGCCACAGCAAGGAGTATGATCAACTTTTTCTGAAGGTTTGTGCAACGGAAGGGTTAACATCCCAACAGACAACTACCTTGCCTAGTGGGGACTCCTCTCCCCACGTCTAAGCCTCTTTCCATCTCCTCCTGTCTTTCTTTTTCCAGGATTCCTTATTCTTGGCCTCTTCTTTGGCTACACATCCCTAAGCTATTTGTCTTACTTTGTATTTTTCAAATTCATCTGGCTCTCCTTTTCAATTCTACCTTAGCCTGAGATTCATGAACAGGTTCTATGCAGGCCCTTACCTATTAACAGCACAGAGGAGTCAAGAGGTCTTGACTTAAGATTCCCCTCTCTCTTTCTTGTTACCGCAATGGTCTCTGTAAGTGAAAGGAAACAGTATAAGTATTTGTTTCCCTATTCATATGCAGTATGCTAACCTTCTCCTATTTTTGAAGGCAAAATTGAGACAATGTTTTTTTTAATGCCCTTACTACCCTTGGAAATAATCTCAATGTCCAAAAACTGAGGGTTAAATAAACCATGGTACAACCATGCTATGGAGCACAGCAGAGCTACTAAGATGATGCTATAGAACAGGTATCAACATATTCAGGATACGGTTAAGGGAAAATCTTCAGGATATACCGTTAAGTGAAAAATGAAAATATAAAACTATATATACTACAACTCCATTTTAAGATATATGTGTGTAGGCTGGGCGTGGTGGCTCACGTCTGTAATCCCAGCACTTTGGGAGGCAGAGGCAGGAGGATTACAAGATCAGGAGTTCGAGACCAGCCTGGCCAACATGGTGAAACCCCGTCTCTACTAAAAATACAAAAAATTACCTAGGCGTGGTGGAGGGCGCCTGTAATCCCAGCTACTTGGGAGGCTGAGGCAGGAGAATCGCCTGAACCCGGGAGGCGCAGGTTGCCATGAGACAAGATCCCACCACTGCACTCCAGCCTGGGCGATAAGAGCAAAACTCTGTCTCAAAAAAAAAAAAAAAAGATATATGTGTGTATACAAATATAAACACATACATATATGCATACATATATGCAGGAAAAAAGGCCAGGAAAATGGCGTCACTGGTTATCTCTAAAATGATTTTCAGTGAGAGTGATCTTGCTCCTAGGTGGCATTTGGCAATTTTTGGTGACATTTTTGGTTGTTACAAATGTGGGGAGGCTGTGCTAATGACATCTAGTGGGTAGGGGCCAGGGATACCGCTCAATGTCCTCAATGCAAGGATAGTCCTCACAATGAAGCATTATCCAGCCCAAAATATCCCTAGTGTCAAGGTTGAAAAACCCCACTTTAGACAACAGGTTTATGAAAGACTTTCTTTTTGCTTGTTTGTATTTTCTATTTTTTCTTCAATGAACATGTAGATCTTGCATAATTTTTTATTAATTTATTTTTGATTGACAAATAATAATTGTGTATATTTATGGGGTACAATGTGATGTTTTGGTCTATAGATACAATGTAAAAAGAATCAATCAGGTTATTAAAAGCACATCAAGTGAGCACTTCTGAGAATGTTCTGGAGCCAATGCCAATATTTTTGCTATGAGATAACTAATGTAAAAAAGTATTTAGCACAGTGCCTCAGGTTTCCTTGCCACTACGGTCCCTTTCTCTAAACCTACTCCCTTACATTGGGTCCAGGGGACCGGCGACCCTACATCCCAGAAGTAGCAGATGATTTTCTCACTGGGTGGCCCAAGCCTTCAGGCAGTGTCGTCTCATGGTATACCCAGCGAATTTGCTGTTAACTAAAATTTACTTTGTCACATATATGGTCCTTGGAGGCATCTTGCCAGAACCCAAAAGGTAGAGCAGGGGACTGTCTAATTGAGACAGGGTTGTCTGTGCTCATCCAGAGTTCCAGTCTACTGCTACTCCATTTATGGAGCCATGTCTGGGGGGTTCTATTCATTGGCTCAAAAAACCTGTGCAAGGGAATGTTTCTTGTGGTAATCAAAGTGTATTTACTTGGAAGTTTCATCACTTGAAGAAGTGGTTTATTGCTCGCACAGACTCCTCTGCTGTGAACATTAGACCTAATTAGTAGCTGAAATAGTGATGATTTAGCAAAGCTTCTGCATTTGATGGCTGTGGTTTCTGGGCCACCAATTGCAGTTAAAAAGAAGGCAATCATCTCTGCCATGGAATGAATCCTTTTTCTTAAAATTCCCAGGGAGCTGAAAGGCCCTGTGGGGGCTGGCTTTTTCTTTGACCCTAAAACTGGTGGAAACTCAGAGTTATGGAAATGACTCACACCCTGGGAAAAGCGTATCCCACAGTCGAAAGGGGCTTTAATTGATTTTCAGAGGGGTACTGTACCTCCTTGTGAATGCTCTAGCTTCTAACAATGATGGGAGCAAAATCTTTTTGAGAGGGATAGCAGGCTTTCTCTGAAGGTGGCACGGGACAGCTGATCTGTGCTGCCACCAGATTGATTGGGAGAGAGGGAAAGCTGAGGGTGATGACTGTTCAAAATAAAGCCTAAAGTGGTAGCTAATAGAGACTGAACCTAGGAGTTGGATGGGGCAGGGGCTTATTGGTTTTAGAAGGAGTGGAGAACATACTGGAACTTCATTCAGTCTGAAATGCTTGGATCAGACAATTTTGGTTATCTATCATCTGCCATGGATGTGAGAGAAGGGACTTATCTGACCTTCCAGACGCACGTTTAAACAGTATCCTTTGTTTCCACTCTCTGAAGACACTCCCAGAGCTTAGACTCTGCTTACTTCTTCATTTCCTCTGTGAGAAAAGCCACTACCAATCGTGTCTCCAGTGATCTAGTCTGCATGGAACATGGCTCTGAATCACTTTCCTTTCTGCAAACACCACTTGCTTCCCAAAAGGCAGAGCTAAAAAGAAGAGTCTGCAGGGAGGCAGAAGAGAGTGCTAATAGTCCAAAGGTGTGAGAGCTTGTTTTTGAAGGAACAGAACTCCTGAAGAAAGAGAGAATTTACCAGTCTGAATTGCTTGGCAGGGAATGTCGTGGCGACACTGCAGGTCTCAGGATGGCAGGGAAAATGTTGGCTCCTCAATGAGCAACCTTGGCAAGGTCCCTTCCAACTTGGATTTCAGTATTCTTTATTGCTTTTGTGAACAAAACATAACAACAAAAACAACAAAAATCCAAGCCAAAAGCCATTGCTAAACTTAAGGGTGTTCTTGGGAATTTTGGGATTCTCACCCCTTCTATTTTTTCTCCATCATAAGTGGTTATGATGTGCAGGAAGTCATTCTGTCCAGACAGCAAACTATAACAACAGCCTGGAACATTTCCATTGTACTGAGTCAAAAAAAAAAAAAAAAAAGAAAAGTGCCAGAGGAAGTAATATTAGTCAGTATTTAGTCACACTTAAAAACAATGGGATAGCTTAGGTTGGCTTGACATCACACATTTTCATCTGGTTATGGCCAAGATGAAGCCCTTTCAGCTGGCAAATTTTGTCTGGTGTTTGAAAAGATTTGAGTCCCCTCACTTCTCCCCACCCCATTACAATAAATAACAGAAAATAGTTCTTCACAGCCCTGGAGGAAAAAGATCTTGCGTACAAACTAACAAAGATTTGGGAAGGGTAGAAATGGAGTGGAAAACATCTCAGAGGCAACAAAGGGCAAGTCCACACTGGTCTGTCTTCATCTCCTCCTGGAGAAGGGTAATTGCCTTGCTCCTGCTCTGCAACCACACCTCTCGGTCTCCATTTTTTACAGGGACAGCTCTAGAAAGAGGCCTCTTAACCCTTACAATCCCACACACAGACACTCATTCCCTCATTCATTCAAGTCCCCACTTGATATGCATTTATTCAAGGTCTGTTCTATACCTGGCACCATGCATACAGGAATAAGTACAACCCAATTTGCGACCTTTAGGGCTTTAGTCTAGATGGAATTTCAACCAGAAGAAAGGGAAATTTTAGTTTCACGTGACTATCCTAGTGTATGTGTGTTTCAAGTTGCATAGGCACACTTACCAGAGGCAAACACCTTCCTGGACGCCAAAGAAAGGAGATTTCCTGGAGGCAGTAACCTGAGGGCTGGGTCTTGGAGTGCGGAATTGTTAAAGATAAACAAAGGCAGACGTGTTAAAGTGGTGGAAATAAATCTTGCACAGTAAGCGCTGACAGTAGGGAAAAAAAGTTCAGCTCTGTTCCCAATTGTGTGGAGGTAACTGGGTGTTTTAGAAGGAGAATGAAGGAGTAGGGACAGGGAGTGAGCTCAAGCAGTCAGGAAAGTGAACAGTTACAAAAAGTGGGTTGGAGGGCAGGTCAGTGTAAATGTGATGAGGCCAGCTGTGTCTGCTTGTTAGGAGTCTATTCTCCCATGGAGATTGAGACCAAGGCCCTATCCTTCCTGATGATTACCTTTCAAAGGAATGGCTTTGCTTTCAGGTCCTTGAGAAAGACACTCCTGGGTTGTAGGAGACACATACACATACATCTCAAAGTAACAGAGGAAAGATTTACAATTGCAAGCTCCTTAAAGTAAATTCTCTAAGAAAGAGGGAGACGGCGACCTCTCCTCAAGTCTCGGCTAGAAGATACAGTAAATTCTTTTTACAACTACTAAGTTTTTCAGACAGCAACTAAAAGGTGGGCTAGGTCTTCCCAGAGATGCAGCCTTGGGTTGCCAGAAGCTATGCTAGGGTTGGTCAAGTCTTTTCCAGCAGGGGTTCAGGATGGAGGCATTATGTGCCAAGAGTTCTTTTATAATTCTCAGAAAGGAAGGGGAAGGAGCAGTCTACCCAGAGATGTGAGATCTGTTGGAGAAGGGTATGTACTTTAATGGCAGGTGTGTTGGGGAGAAGTGGGAATAGATAAGATAACCTGAAGACTTCAAAGTTTTGCTGAGGAATTTTGATCATGTCTTGGGGGTGAAGGAGAGACAGTAAATATTAGGATCAGGGGATCAGGGGGACAGTGGGGTCCAATTTGTGGCTTGGAAATGCCAGGCTGCCTGCAGTGGTGGATGACTTAGAGATGGTGATGAGGGGGTAAGGACAGAACTGAGACTGGGATATAAGTGAGGACTCTGGAAGGGTTTCCTAGAGAAACAGAAGCCTGGACTAGGGTGTTATGGACCAAGCCCAAGTGAGGGAGAGAGGCATATTAAGGGGAAGGAAAGAATAGGGTGTGGGAATGAGAATGAGGGATCTAGGATAAAATTGAGATTTGGGCGCTGGGTGACCCAACAGACATGCAGACTTTGTTGACATGACTACCTTGTCTTTGCTTTTTTCTTCCTTTTCTTCCTCCTGTTTACTGTGCTCATCCCCTTTATTAGAGAATTAGGAGTGAAGGAGGCTGTCCGATCTGAATTTAGGAATCTTGCTTGTGGCACTTCATGCAGAATTCTCTACCACTATTAGTTTTACATCATCCTAGGGAAATCATGAGAATGTACTGACTTCCTAAGCAGACTTTGCAAGGCAGAAAGAGGTGAATGCTTTGCTTTGGACATGAATCTGGAGTGAACTTGAAGAAGAATCAATTTAATTCCATTGGATAATAACTTATTTGGGATAAGTATATCTAGCTTATCCAGGATATGCTAGAAACTTTGGGAGCATTTAGGTTAATAAGATAATTTTCTGGCCAGAGGAATCATGACAATTGCATAGGTATGCAGACATGTACGCAACTAAGGAATGATAGTTTGCATAGTAATGGGAACCCAAATGAGGGAATAATTATTTACAATAAAAAAGCAGTAAAGATTTCATGAAAGAAAGTTTTTATGAAAGATGCGGGAGGCAGAGAAGTGTGTAAAGAGGCAGGGACAGTGTCCTGAAATTATGTGGCCCACACAGAGCTCTGCTCTCTAGTCCTTGTTTTCCATTTATCCATTTATCCTCATCTACATTTATCAAAGGAGCTGCTTCTAGGATTTTGTATTAAAAATGTTGAGAAGTATTTGGGCTTCTCTGTAGCCCTCTCTTGAGGCAGGCTTGTCCCCAGATAAACTGGTCATTAAGAATATATTGAGCACCTGGCCGGTAATCACACCTGTAATCCTAACACTTTGCGAGGCCTAGGCAGGTGAAACACTTGAGATCAAGAGTTCGAGACCAGCCTGGTCAACATGGTAACACCCTGTCTCTACTAAAAACACAAAAATCAGCAGGGTGTGGTGGCACGTGCCTGCAATCTCAGCTACTTGGGAGGCTGAGGCAGGAGAATCGCTTGAATGTGGGAGGCGGAGGTTGCAGTGAGCCGAGGTAGTGCCACTGCACTGCTGCCTGGGTGACAGAGCAAGACTCTGTCTCAAAAAAAAAATACATAAATAAAAGATTATATTGAGCGCTTGACTGTGCTGGAGAGGAAAATGGAGGGGCAAGGGAACATTTCTTCCCTTTCTTTCTCTGTAAACTATTATAAAATATATGATATAAATATAACACATATTATAATGTATAATAATAAAATGAATGCCTATGAACCCATAATGCAACTAACAAAACTAATAAAGACTACTGAAGGTTCCCAAATGTCTTTCACCAATCACATCTCCTTCACTTTATCCTATATTTCCAGAATATGTGTGTGTGCATGTATCCTTAAACAACGTAATTAGTTTAGCTTGTTTTAAAATTTCCTACCAATGATATGGTATGTATGTGTTTATTCTTTTATGACTATTTTTTCCACCCAATGTCATGCTTCTAAGAATTGACCATATTGATTTATTCAACTATAGTGCATTAATTTTTACTGTTGCACATTATTCTATGGCAGGAATATACTATTTATTGATTGATGCTTCTTGGATAGATATTTATTTTCAGATTCTTGCCATTATAAACAGTGTAGCTCTGTACATTATTGTATATGCCGCTGAGGCAAATAGACAAGAGCAGAATTGCTGGTCTTAGGGATGGCACATCTTCATCTTTATTGATACAGCTAAATTATTTTCCAAGATTATTTTAGCAATTTAGATCCCATCAATATTTGTATAAATATTCATTGCTCCATATCTCTCTAACACTTGGCATTATCATACTTTTAGATTTTTGCTGATTTGGTTGGTATAAAAAAATGGTAACTTACTCCCAGCACTTTGGGAGGCCGAGGTGGGCAGATCACGAGGTCAGGAGATGGAGACCATCTTGGCCAACATGGTGAAACCCTGTCTCCACTACAAAAATCCAAAAAAATTAGCTGGGCGTGGTGGCGGGTGCCTATAGTCCCAGCTATTTGGGAGGCTGAGGAAGGAGAATTGCTTGAACCAGGAAGGCAGAGGTTGCAGTGAGCCGAGATCGCACCCTGCACTCCAGCCTGGCTACAGAGCGAGACTCTGTCAAAAAAAAAAAAAAAAAGAAAGAAAGAAAGATAAATTACATTAGTTTTAATTTGTAATTCCCTAATGACTAGTTAGTCAATTGTTCTTGCATGTGTCAATTGGCCATGTGTGTTTCTTCTTCCATGAAATGCCTACTCTTGTGCCTGTTTTTCTACTGAAACGTCTTAGGAATTTTAAAATATATTTTGGATAGTAATCCTTTGTCAATTTTATGTCTAGCAAATAGCTTTTCCCCAGTTTAAAGCTATTATGAATCTTTTGATTTACCAAGTTTATTAATTTTTATGGAAACTTATTTGTCCATTCTTTTAGTTATAGCTTTCACAGTTTGTATTTTGTTCAAGAAATCATTCACCAGCTGGGCATGGTGGCTCACGCCTGTAATCCCAACACTTTGGGAGGCCGAGGTGGGTGGATCACTTGAGGAGTCAGGAGCTCAAGACCAGCCTAACCAACATGGTGAAACCCTGTCTCTACTAAAAATACAAAAATTAGCTGGGCGTGGGTGGCATGTGCCTGTAATCCCAGCTACTCGGGAGGCTGAGGCAGGAGAATCTCTTGAACCCGGGGGGTGGACCTTGCAGTGAGCGGAGATTGTGCCACTGATTCCAGCCTGGGTGACAGAGCAAGACTCTGTATCAAAAACACAAAACAAAAAACCCAGAAATCATTCATAAAAATCATAAAGATATTTTAATACTGAGTTAGACATTGGATGTTTTTTCCACATGTAAAAACAATTATTTCAGTGATCTGCAATATCATCCCTGTTACACATGGAGTTATAATACCATAAACAGGTGATTTTTTTTCCCAAGGATTCTCAACCGTCATCTATTTCTACTTTTCTCCCTTTTTTTTTGGTACAACTAATACAACTCTGTTAACTAACATAGCTTTATAGAAAGTTTTATCTGATTAAAAAATAATCCCTCATTTTTCTTAAAAAAGTGTTATTTTGCATTTGCTTTTCATGTAAACTTTAGAATTAGTTTATCAGAGTCCCTGAAAAGATTTGGTGAAATTTAGAGTTTCATTAAATCTATGGATCAATTTAGGAAAAATTTACATTATTATGGTATTATTTTCCCATTTTTGAACATCTTTATCTTTCCATTTATTTCCATCCTCTTTAATGTCTTTCAGTAAAGTTTTAAGATTTTATTCATTAATCCCTTGCCCATTTAAAAAGATATTCTGAGGCACATTTTTTTTTGCTATTAATGAATTTTTTGGTGCATTAATGTTATATCTACCAAACTTGATAAACTTTTCTGTTTTGTTTTGTTTTGATACGGAGTCTCGCTGTTGTCCCCCAGGCTGGAGTGCAGTGGTGCAATCTCGGCTCACTGCAACCTCTGCCTCCCGGGTTCAAGTGATTCTCCTGCCTCAGCCTCCCGAGTAGCTGGGACTACAGGCGCCCGCCACCACGTCAGGCTAATTTTTTATTTTAGTAGAGATGGGGTTTCACCATGTTGGCCAGACTGCTCTCAAATTCCTGACCTCAGGTGATCCACTTACCTCAGACTCCCAAAGTGCTGGGATTACAGGCATGAGCCACCACACCTGGCGATAAACTTTTAAATGTGAATTTTTTACATATTACTTTGAGTTTCTATATAGTTTGCTATATAGCTATATCATAGGTGGCAGTTTGGCTTTTTATAGTCTTTATATATATATATAAAATTCATGTTTTTAATATAGCTGCACTGACTAGAGTCTTCATTACAAAATTGAATAGAAGAGGTCTATTAATAAAAGAAAGATAGTGAGCATCTTGCTCTTATTTTAGACTTAAAATAATTACTTTTAATGTTTCACTATTTGGAGTGATTTTTGCATAGATAGCCTTTATCCAGTTAAGAAAGTCCTTTCCACTCCTACTGTGTGTTTTTTTAAACATAAATGTTTTATTATACTGTTTTTAAAAATCTATTAAATAATTTAATCATAAGACCTTTCTTTTAAAACAAACAAACAAAGAAACAAAAACAGAGTCTCACTCTGTCACCCAGGCTGGAGTGCAATGGCACAATCTTGGCTTACTGCAAACTCCGCCTCCAGGGTTCAAGCGATTCTCCTGCCTCAGCCTCCTGAGCAGCTGGGATTACAGGCGCCTGCCACCATGCCCAGCTAATTTTTGTATTTTTAGTAGAGATGAGGTTTCACCATTTTGCCCAGGCTGGTCTTGAACTCCTGACCTCAAGTGACCCACCCACTTCGGCCTCCCAAAGTGCTGGGATTACAAGCATGAGCCACCACGCTCAGCCAATCATAAGGCCTCTCTATTTTGTTCTGTGAATGTGGTTCCGCTCACTGTAACCTTGGCCCCCCAGGGTCTAGAGATGCCCCTGTCTTAGTCTCTCGAGTAGCTGGGATTACAGGCACCCACCATCACGCCTGGCTAATTTTTGTATTTTTTAGTAGAGACGGGGTTTCACCATGTTGGCCACGCTGGTTTCCAACTCCTGACCTCAAGTGATTGCCCACCTCAACCTCCCAAACTGCTGGGATTACAGGTGTGAGCCACGGCTCCGGGCCATGTTAATAGACTTTCTAATGTTCAACTACTCTTCTATTTCAGGGTTACACCCAACTTATTTGAGCTTTGTTGTTGTCGTTGTTTTCTTCATTACTGTGCTTGGTTTTCCAGTAGTTTATAAGATTTTAATCGATATATTCACTAATAAGATTGACCACTTGCCTTATAGATTATGTTGGAGAGTGTTCCCTTTTTTTTTCCATTGTAATTCTAACTTGAGCAACCAGTAGAATTCACATTTAGAATCAAGATACTAGGTAGTTTTCGATAAAGAAAATATTTTATCCACTGAAGTAGTATATAAATAAAATGCACAAATCATAAATGTATTGCTCAATACATTTTCAAACACTAAACACAATCATATAACCAGCACTCAGATCGTGAAGCAGAATGTTACCAACCTAAAATGTTAACCCAAAAGCCATTCTCATGCTCCCTTCAAGTAATTATTTATTGGGAATATTTTAACCACTAATACAATTTAACTTTATTGGGTTATTCACGTTGTCTATTTTTTTTTACTCACTTTTTGTTAGGTTACAATTTTTAAAGAGGAACATTTTTATTTCATCTACATTTTCAAATTAATCACATGAGATTGCTCATGCTATTCTGTTATGTTTCTAATACCTGCTGTTATCTATAAATATTTTTCATGCCTTTTTTCTTGATAAACCTTCCCAGAAATTTGTAATTTCTAACGCTTTTTCAAAGTGCCAAATTTTGACTGTTTTGATATTCTATTATATTCTTGTTTTCTATACAATTAGTTTCATTTTTTTCATATTTTAATTATGCCCTCCTTATATTTTGAATCTTAATTCTGTTCTTTTACTAACGTGAGTTGGATGAGTAGCTCATTAATTTTCACTTTATTTTTAATGTAATCATTTAAGGATTTACATTTCCCTCTTGGAACCATTTAAGCTGACTCCTACAAGTTTTACTACATAGAATTTTCATTATTGTTCAGTTCTTATGATTATGATTTCTATTTTGAAGTAAGCCATTTTAGGGATGTTTTAAAATTTCCAAATGTAAATTTTTAAAATTACCCATGGTTTTTAATTTGCGTTAAATGTTGACATGATGAAAATATTCAATTTGTGTGAAAGATGCTTTGAATTTTGCAGATAATTGGCCTAGAAGGTCAGTTTTAGTAGATTTCTCATATGCACTTTACATATATATACATATATATGTATATATTTTAAAAGCTTATTATTTTTTATCCAATAAGTATGGAGATTCTTATATATCCATTAAAATCAAGCCTTTTAATAATGTTAAAATCTTCTATATCTTTAGTGATTTTTTGTTTTTAACTCATTACTTGAATAGTTACTGAAGAAGGTGTTATTAAAATATCCTTCTCTGAGGGTGGATCTTTGAATTTTTATGGGTTGGGTGTGATGGCTCACGCCTGTAATCCCAGCACTTTGGGAGGCCGAGGTGGGCGGATCACCTGTGGTCAGGAGTTCGAGACTAGCCTGGCCAACATGGCGAAACCCCGTCTCTACTAAAAATATAAAAATCAGCCAGGGGTAGTGGCGGGTGCCTGTAAGCCCAGCTACTTGGGAGGCTGAGGCAGAAGAATCGCTTGAACCTAGGAGGCGGAAGTTGCAGTGAGCTGGGATGGTACCATTGCATTCCAGCCTGGGCGACAAGGGCACACTCCAACTCAAAAAAAAAAAAAAAAAAAAATTGTTTCATTTCTGCTTTTCCCCAATTCAATTTCTCCTTTCTACTGATTTTGCAGTTATATATTTGTTTTCTTTAGATGGCAGCCATTGAAATATTTACATATATACATAACTTAAAAATGTAAAGATAATCAACAGCACCAGTCTTCTCCAAAATCAACAAAAATCTTACAAAGATTTAACTCTAGTCATTGGGCCTACATTCCACTATCGTCCAGTATTTTAGCTCAACTTTTTTAAGTCCCTCAACTTAGAAAATAATTGTTTCCTATTCCAGTCTGTTTAGAATTGACTATATGGTTGCCTACCTTCTTTGCTCAGCATTCCTGTTGCATTGTTGATATTCATTCCTTCTCAGCTTTCTCTCTTCCTGCAACATGATTTTTAGAATTTCTATTAATTAGGGTATCTGGACATTAAACACTCAGTTTTTTTTCATTTGAAATTTCTTTTTCCTTGAAATGTAAATTATAAATAGAACGCGTCTTCCGCTCTCTTCTGCATTATTCAAATCATTTGTATACAGCAATGGACAGAGAGTCAGGAGGCCAGGACTCAAGATCCAGCCCTGTCATTAAAATATTTTATGACTTGGGGTAAGTCTTTTCATATCCCTGAGACTTAGTATTTCTTCACAAAGTCAGAGTACAATAATCTCTAAAGGCCCTTCTAGCTCTTACACTCTGAATGGAACAAATGAATGTATACTGTTAGAAAACAGAGCAGAAGGGTGGGTGAAGAAACAGAGTAATTTGAGAAATACAGGGAGAAGGAAGATAAGATTACCTCTTACAGCTTCTTTGTAGAAGAATAAAGAGAAGACAAGGTTACATCTCATGTATTCTTTTGTTTACAACTTTCTGGTAAGAAATTACAAGTACCACAAGTCCCATTGATATACCTACCCTTTGTTTGTTCAAAGATTGATCTTGTGTATGGCAGTTTAAAATAGTGGTCTTTAGTACAGAGTCTTCCCACCTGTAGTTCTCAGATGTCCCAGCACTAGTAGGCAGAAATGTGATGTTGGAGAGATAAGTAGAAAAGAGAACAGATAATCTTTTCTGACTTTCGTGGGGTGAGTTTCACGTATGCTGTAGTGCTAATCATTCTTATTAAGCATCGATAGACTGGGTATCAGGAGTCTTGGTTCTTCTGCAGAACTGCTACTTTAAAAAATGAAAAAAAAAAAAGGCTCAGCAAATGAATGCTGATCTTGGGTTATTAACTTTTTTCCTCACTCTTGGAATTTTCATCTATAAAATGAGGGTAAGATAATCACAAGGATATTGAAAATGGAGTGACAGTGAAAAGTCTGGAACATGCTAAGTTACTTTTTCCTGTTTGTGGTTATTCCTTTCCTTTCCCCATAGGTATTTGTATCCATATCTATCAGCTTAACTAGACTATAAACTCATTGAAAGGAACTATATGTCATTGATAGCTGTATTGCTCAAGATGCCTAGTACAGAGGGAATTCTCAGTGTTTGAAAAGCATGCGTAATACAGATGGAATAAAAGTATGAACAAGTCAGCCACTTGTTTGTGATGAAAATGGAGAACCCCAACCCCACCCTAAGAGACCCATTTACTTGGATCCAGCTTTAAAAATGAAAACGTCTTTGCAAGGTCAAGACACAGAGTGGTCAAATAATTTTAGAACACCTCTGACCTTAAGTTCTTCTGTGCTAACAGTGGAAGAGAGTGGGTGCTTTCATGCTCTTGTGGCACCATATTTGCTATGAGAGATATTCCGTTTCTCAGAAGACCATATGGAAAGCAAATGATGTAAAAAATGAGTCACACAGTAAAGGGGGTTAGAAGAAAAGGAAACAGAGATTATCCAACTCAAAAAGAATTCCACACATAGGCAAGTAAATGTAATAAGAAGTTTATTGGATTTCTAAATATAATAAAGTAGTTGCAACTCTTTTACAGAAAAAAGAAATATAATTTCCATATTCATTCTTATAGAGCATTGAAAAAACATAATTGGTAGAGAAAACTGATAGAAGGTAAATAGAAAAACAGGTTTTAATATAGTCAGATAATGCATAAACACAAAAGAAAATACCTAAATCACTTGCTTATAACAGATTTTATTCTCTTATTTTCATACTGAACTATGTGTGCTATTTTGGATACATCAGTGATGGTTTGTAATGTAGTGAATAAATGCAATTTGCTAAGAATACAAGAAAAAAGAGAAACCTATATTTTAGGAATACCATGGCTCTGTCAGTATCACACATATGAAAATAGACATATTCTTTATATGTTTTTGTGTGCCTTTCCCTAAGTCAGGGAATGTTATTCAGACTAGCAGCTCATCACGGTGGGGCTATGATTGTGCTTAGCTAGTAGGAAGTGCTGCTCTTAGTAGACACATTTAGCATAGAGAAAACCCGGCTTCTCACCATCTCCGCCTTATCTATCCACTTGTAAACACCATTTAACCTTTACATAAGACTATCTTCCATAGTCATAATCATCAGATTGAAACTCAGAGCAAAGCCATGCTGTGTTTCTTCCAAGTCCATTTGTTTCCAAGGAAAAAAAAAATCTCTGTATCCCAACATCCTTATGACATTACACTGAAATTTTTGAACTCATTTTCCAGCGCTAAAATCTGATCCTCTAAAAAATAAAAAAATGACTAGTGTGGAAATTGGATAAGGTAAAAACAGAAAAGGAACATCAACAGGAAGAGTAGGCATTTTTAGTGAAAAGTATCACCCTTTTGCCAAAGAGTCAACTGGATTCATCCAATGATGATGACTAGAGCAGGGTGGTCACACTCTTGAAATTATGAAACATAGCTGTTCCAACCTCACCCGTAGCTTATGTAATGGGGCTCCTTATATGGAAAAGAGAATGGTGGTTGACTGCAATGGCATGGAGTCCATCTTCCTTAGTTTGTCCCCTTTTACTTCCATTTGGTAAAACTGGGTTAGGTAGGAGACAACTTTATGACCAAGAGGACACCAAGAGCTTCCTTGGATAAAGGTTAAGTGGAGGTATCTTGCTTTGCCCAAACAGAGGCATATTCAAGTGAATATGGAGCCAACTGACTTAGAAGGAAAGGGAACGACTTGGCAAGTGTAATCTGCCAGCTGGTTGAGTCAGACGACACATTGAGAACGATCTTTTTTGGAATCATGTCCTCCCTTCAACCCTTCTCCTACAATCATGCACTGTCTACCTCGTCCTATTTACATGGACCCTCTCCTATTGCCACCTCTGGGTAAGAATGCATCACTCTAGGCTATGCTGCTGCTCCATCAACAGTATTGACAGTTTTGCCAGTGATGGAACTATGGAAACAAAAGCCATCAAATAACATACACTACTATTTTTAGGAGTCAAAGTAATGCTCTAAGGATCTGGCAAGGACATTTGGCCCCCTGAGCTTCCAATCCCCACAGCCAAGACTTTTCTATTTTCTCTCATGTTAGCCTGAGAGACAAAAGGAGAAGGAATGTGCTGACACTTTAACACTCTAAACCCACCGATGCTTAGTTTATAGAACACACATATGACACACATCCTAATACAGACTATGGCTCTATTAATTCTCTTAAACATCTTTTTTTTTCCTAAATGTTTCAATGCCATAAAGCTTACATTCCCTTGAAGCAGAGTACAGGAAACCTTAGCAATATGCTACCATCCAGTAGGATATAAATATAAAGAAGCTGTATCAGCAAGGGATGCTCAGGGAATGTGTTTGCAGCCCGTTTCACGGTAGCCGCTTGAGAGGGGATATTGGAAGTGAGTGACTTTCTTTCATTTGGCAAAGTTTCCTTATCTCAGCACCTACTCTTTCTGATGGTATGTTTTTGAAGGCTGCACAGTACGACTCTGGGTACCGTGTGTACATACATATGTAAGGAATAACGTTTATGTTGCTCAGAATAGGCACTTTTTGAAGGCAGTAAATCTAAAAGTAAAGTTAATAGAGCCTATATTTAGTGCTCATCTTCTCACTTTGCTGATGTGTATGCTGAACAGAAGATCACAGATTTGAGTCAGTCTCGCAAAGAGGCCGGAGTCGGCAAATGGCTATATTCAGAGCTGGGGAAGTCTTGCCAACTCAACTGTAGCTGTTAAAAAGGCAGACTTGGAGAAGGTGCAATCGTTTTTCTCAAAGGTGACGGCACAGAAAGAGAAAAGGCATGAAATAAAAGCCTGTGTGCATGGCTCAGGGAAAATTACTATCCTCAGGCTCTGTATCTTCACGCCACATCTACTTCATGGCACAGATTTGCTACTTAGAAAGTCCTTTCCCTTTCCTTTTTTGTATGTCTCATAATTGCACATATTCCCTTACTTAGCTGTAGAGAAAGAGAAGCCCTAAATCTGTTAGAGTAATGATAAAGGTGTAGGTTAAAAGACAAAACAAACAAAAGAAAAGTGGTTTATTATACAGAAAACATGCAAAAGCTCAACGCTACATCCAACTGTAAAGGTTTCAGGTCTAAGTTTAAATTTTCACTTAAGGCACATTAAGCCACATGATAATTTTATACATGCCAAATAATCAGACAATCAAGTGTCATGTTTAATTCTATTTGCTCTTTGAGATATTTCTTGAAAAAGAATGAGGGCATAATTCAGATTTTCAGAGGGGAAATATTCTGACTTTGCCTAATAAAGAAATGAGTCTTGGATAATTTGCTCATCAGCTTTCCCAAGAGAGGAAATGGGTAGTAAAAGGAAGAAAGTCTTTTGAAAATAATTTTGCTACTACTTTACTATAAAGTCTTGGTGACAAGATTTAGTTTCTAGGGTCCTAAATGTCTTTCATCAAAGATACTCCTCAGTTCAGACTTCTCCATTATGCTAGAAGGATGGCATGGTCCCATGTTAGTTTCAATTTGCTACCTACAGAGGGAGGACCAAGGCACTTTAACTATTTTTGGCACTATAATCCTGATATGTTGATGTATTTGACACAATTCTAAAAACTAAGCTCAAAGTATATAGGATTAGTAAAACGCAAACTCTGCCCAAATACCAACTCCCCATCTATTATTTGAAAGTTAAAACATGAGGCCATTCCGGTCGTTGGCATTTAAATTATAAAAATCTCTTTTACTCCCAAAGTTTATGTTTGAAGGAATGAAACACATTGGGCAGATATATCATAACCTGCTCAAGCTACTCTCCTATTTCCAGTTTATAATTACTAAGTGAGCATTGCTGTCACCCAAAGAGAAAGAGAGAGAAGAAGGAACTGACTTTTTCCCTTTTATACTTAACGTCTCCCAAGAAAGAATAAAAAAGGAAGAAATGTATCTAAGAAAAGCTAGCTCTTCCCATTTTGCATTTCTTAAACTAGTTTGGAAGCAGAGTTAAACAATTTGGGGGTGAGGAACGACATTCAGACTTCATATTTACTCTCTTGTGATGAAGGAAAGAGTCAAGAAAGTAACGATTACTGCTATGCCTCGGGATAAAGCACAGCAGGCACCATACAAAGTGGCAACACAATACATCAGTAATGACCAAGAATAGTTCTTTACCCTTTTCCCAACAGATAGAAATATAAAGAGAGAATCACGCATGAGAGATAAATACCTGTTTCCACCCCCACCTCAAATTGCTTTGGCATATTTTAAGAGATAAATGGATCCACACAAAATTTAACTAGCTTTTTATTCTCCTTTTTAGCTGTTACAAAAATGGGTCAGGTTTAGGATTTATTAATTTTCTGGCCTGAAAACCCAAGTGCTTAAAAATAAGATTTATTTTCTGAAGGATCAGCTTTCTTGGAAGGGGTGTGTGTGTGTGTGTGTGTGTTTGTGTGTATGTGTGTGTGTGTGTGTTTTGAAGACAATACAATTGTATGATCCCTAAATATGGGAGAATATATTATGTAAAGTGAAATAAGAAAATTTTTATTAGCTTTTTCTTTATATTATGTGAAGATAAATTAGATGATTTATAAAGGTATTTGAAAATAATGTTTTTCTAAAAGGCTGCTTTTTTCACATTTACCACCTCATTGTCTTTTTATTCCCTCTGATGAGACAACACAGATTCCACCCATGTGAGTCTCTACTCAGGCATACTAGATAATTCTGAGAAGTGCTCAAATTGTGTCTTCTATTAATCCATTCCTGGGGTGGGAATACTCTGTCTATTAGACAAGAATCATTTTCCACTCACTGGCCGTAATATTCATCAAGCCTCACAGGGAGGTGAGGCACTTTTCTTTTTTTTTTTTTTTAATTTTATTTCATTATTATTATACTTTAAGTTTTAGGGTACATGTGCACAATGTGCAGGTTAGTTACATATGCATACATGTGCCATGCTGGTGTGCTGCACCCATTAACTCGTCATTTAGCATTAGGTATATCTCCTAATGCTATCCCTCCCCCCTCCCCCCACCCCACAACAGTCCCCAGAGTGTGATGTTCCCCTTCCTGTGTCCATGTGTTCTCATTGTTCAATTCCCACCTATGAGTGAGAACATGCAGTGTTTGGTTTTTTGTCCTTGAGATAGTTTACTGAGAATGATGA
Source organism: Pan paniscus (assembly GCF_029289425.2). NCBI lineage: Eukaryota > Metazoa > Chordata > Mammalia > Primates > Hominidae > Pan > Pan paniscus. The sequence continues at coordinate 186,755,932 of NC_085926.1, read as the reverse complement.
TTTCCAATTTCATCCATGTCCCTACAAAGGACATGACCTCATCATTTTTTATGGCTGCATAGTATTGAACAGACACTTCTCAAAAGAAGACATTTATGCAGCCAAGAAACACATGGAAAAATGCTCACCATCACTGGCCGTCAGAGAAATGCAAATCAAAACCACAATGAGATACCATCTCATACCAGTTAGAATGGCAATCATTCAAAAGTCAGGAAACAACAGGTGCTGGAGAGGATGTGGAGAAATAAGAACACTTTTACACTGTTGGTGGGACTGTGAACTAGTTCAACCATTGTGGAAGTCAGTGTGGAGATTCCTCAGGGATCTAGAACTAGAAATACCATTTGACCCAGCCATCCCATTACTGGGTATATACCCAAAGGATTATAAATCATGCTGCTATAAAGACACATGCACACTTATGTTTATTGCGGCACTATTCACAATAGCAAAGACTTGGAACCAACCCAAATGTCCAACAATGATAGACTGGATTAAGAAAAGGTGGCACATATACACCATGGAGGTGAGGCACTTTTCTAGTCTGTGAACGTGCATCTCAACCAAAGCCACCACTCTCCCGCTCCCATTAATGTCGCCCTTATTCCTCAGGCGTGAGGACTAGGAAGGGGTGAGAAGTCATTTGCTATTTAACTTGGCTCTCATTAGTCCCAGGGAATAAGCAGGTGGATGATGATACTGGCTTGATGGATGATAACACTCCAGGGAGGGAAATGCATAAAACACTTATCAGGTATGATTATTTTAAAGGATTCTTAGATTTAATGCAGGAGATTTAATGAGAAGAAATGATATTTTTTCTCTCACTTCACATATTTTAGGATATAGCAAACAACGAAAGGAGTGAAATGAGAGGAAATAAAAAGTGGAAAGCACACCCTAAAGGTACAGCTTCCTGAGGGACACAGCTCAAGAGAAGGAACACTTGCTTGCTGAACTGTTATGTAGAACAACTTCTAGAGCATACATGGAGACTTTCTAGAAGGTTTTTTGAAAACAACATGGTACCAAATTCCTTGTAATTATAATAAATCACAAAATGACAGCATCCTGGGAAGCAAAGTCTATCAAATGGCAAAGGCCAAATCTCAGAAATGCCAACAGTTCCATAACATTTGTTTTCAGACATTGTTAGCTCATGGATCGGCTCTATCGGAAATGCCTGTTGCAGCAACATGCACGTGGTGTGCTCTCAGTAAATGTGAATGGAGAGAAAGACTAAAATGCGTTGTTAACCTACGGCGGTTTCTGCCTCTGTGGAACGTACATCGTGGTTCATGGGAGAGAGGCTTCTTTTAGGAATCGAGTCACCTCTGCATGCCAATGAATTCTAAATGATATGGTCTTGGTTGATATTCTGAACCTGACAGTTCCAGAGAGGTTTTTGGTGAATGGAATGTAAAGGAACTCTCTCTGGGGAAATTTATTGCAATGTGCTTCCTTCTGCCCATTGTTTGTTCTTATCAGTGGCCTTTTCCCACCAACTTCCTCACAGTGCTGATCAGACAGAATACCTAGAGGTTTCCCACAAGAAGACACAGACGTGTGCAAGCTCTAAATGATCTCTAAAGACCGCAGTACACATGTGGATTTGCCACCTGGCAGTCAATTGGTCTCTGAATTTCCCTGGATGACTGGGGGCTTGGTAGTCTGTAAGAAGTCGATATTGTCCTCTAAGGTGTTCTCAGCTGTGAGGGTGGCTACTTGGAGACAGCACTGGACTTGCAAGACCCGGTTATATCCCCAAATCTGCCACTTCCCAGCTATGTAATAGCTTTTGGCAAGTCACTTAATGGCTTGAGCCTCAGCTTTCTCTTCTAGAATAGGGGTACTAATAACTGTCCTCCCTGAGCTATTTTCTGTGTGGAAGCAGTTTGTAAGCTCTCTTAGGAATTACTATTTTACAACTCAGAAAGTTACCTCCAGGTCCTGCCCAGGACACTGATGGCAGTTTCTGCCTACAGTGCTCTCTCATTCAAAGCTGGGGTAGAAGAAGCCACAATCACGGTCTTCCCCATGACAAAGGTATATTATTTAAACTAAATAGTCATCCAGAGCAATAAGGAAAGCATTTGTACATTTCCATAGAAAACTATAGCATAATAGAACCCCTCTCCTCAAGAACGATATCCTTTTCCACAGATGAACTAACTAGAAATAATGAGTTTTCCGCAGTACCACTATCTTTTGCTTTTGACTTCTTCCTTGTTAGACATGGGGATTATACACCAATATTTCCCAACTTTTATTTATTTATTTTTTTGAGATGGAGTCTCATTCTGTCGCCCAGGCTGGAGTGCAGTGGCGCAGTCTCTGCTCACTGCAACCTCTGCCTCCTGGGTTCAGGTGATTCTCCTGCCTCAGCCTCCCAAGTAGTTGGGATTACAGGCGCCCGCCAACACGCCCGGCTAATTTTTGTATTTTTTTTAGTAGAGTCGGGGTTTCACCATGTTGACCAGGATGGTCTCGATCTCTTGACCTCGTGATCCGCTCGCCTCGGCCTCCCAAAGTGCTGGGATTACAGGCATGAGCCACCGCGCCCGGCCCATTTCCTAACATTTTTAAGGTCATTATCAACAAGTCAGATAAAAGGGGTGTACTGTTCATGGGTTAGTTACTGGGGAAGGCATGAAGCTACAAAACAACTGTCAGAACAGTCTGTCTTCTAAATAGGAAAGTACAACCAGCAACAAAAAAACTCACAAATTCTAATGTCTGGCCCTCAAAACATCCTTCAGACTAATTTTAGAGATTCTTAAAAATTCGTATAATCAAAGCTTTTTTTAAAAAAGTAATGCAATGCCCAAAACAAAACAAATATATATGGAAGGAAAAGGAGGGGGGAAGCAACACTGTATCATGTACTACAGGTTTTGTGTGGCACCAAAGAGAACATATGCCCCAAAGGCTGGCTCTGTTTTAAAGTCATGGGTGGCTTGGAACAAAATGTGCTGAAAGAAATGTAAGACCTCAAGGAATAATGAGCTCCCTGACACAGGTGATGTTTAACTAGAGTCAGAATTGGCACTTTGGGAGGCCGAGGCGGGCGGATCACGAGGTCAGGAGATCGAGACCACGGTGAAACCCCGTCTCTACTAAAAGTACAAAAAAAATTAGCTGGGCGCGGTGGCGGCCGTCTGTAGTCCCAGCTACTCGGGAGGCTGAGGCAGGAGAATGGCGTGAACCCGAGAAGCGGAGCTTGCAGTGAGCTGAGATTGCGCCACTGCACTCCAGCCTGGGCGACAGAGCAAGACTCCGTCTCAAAAGAAAAAAAAAGAATTGGCACTTAGCAATGAATCTGTAAGGGAATTTTAATACCAAGTAGAAAAGATGGCTGGGAAGTCCTTTCTAATAATGGACTCAGACTCAATAGGAAAATAGAGATGTCCTGCTTGTTCTTTTGTGGAGGGTCAAAGGACATGTACCCTTGCTGCAAGAATAGAAGATGTAGCTGTGGATCAATAAGAATGCTCATATTCTGTGATAATAAAGTTCATGGAGGGCTGCTTCCTGTCCATACTGTGCATGCTGGGTTATATTTTGGCAGATCATCTTCTCTTCCAATTATAAAGAGATGGGAAAAGCAAGTAAATACTTCCTCAGGCTTCTTCTATGCCTTTTTCTTCCCATTCAGCCTGATTATTTGGAAGCCTTTTTTTTCTGTTAAGAAGGAATTTCCAGAATCCATGATATTTTGGCCAATGCAGAGGGTCTTCTCTGAGTATAGCCTGTGTTTCCCTGTTATGCCTTAAATACTCTTTTCTCAACTTCTAAATCAAGTCAAAGAATCAGCTCAAGATTCCTTATCAAATTTTATATCCTCCTTAAAGTCTTACTAATGTCACTGGAATGACTCTTCCTGATGTCACATTCCTTCCTATTGAGTAAGTACAGATTGAAGTGGTTGGATCTTATTACAGTTGGCCAGAATCAAAGTTACTTAGGGGCTGATTCTCTTACAGTGATTATTTGGTAATTATAAATTGAAGAGCTGAGTAAGAGATAAGGATGTTGGGAGAACAAAAAGAAAAGAAAAATATGGACTCCTAAATGATTAGAGAAAGAAGCTGCTCACTTTTTCTAACATGTAACGTCTCTAGGTACAAATATTTGAGCACAGAATGAATGAATCTCGAAATCAATCAACCAGCAAATATTTATGTATAACCTGTAAAGTGTCCATATATTAAAGTAGAACCTATAAAGTGTTAATATTTAATATGAAAATATGGAGGAAAAATGTCTTATTCTGAAGAAGACAAGGATAAAAGGAAAAGGTTGAATGGAATATGAACTGACCCAGAAGTGGGAATCTCATGGATGGCATATGCATTAGCTTGCTTCCTGTTTTCAGGATGAATTTGATTTTGGCAACATCCAAAATAGTACAGAACAAAAAGTAACAGAACTGTCTGTAGCCATGGGAGTTCTATCCTTCTGTAGCTTTTACACTTCTGGGTCTGAGGTTTTTTGGGGAAATTCTCTTTGGGTGATTCCAATTTCGTTTACTTTCAACCCTAAAGAAAGCCTTTCAACCTAGCCTGACTCATGGTGAACTGCCAAGTTTCACTAAGCACACTGAAAATTAGAAAATATGTTTGTGTCCACTGTTTAAAGAAGCAGCAGAGAGTGATAGGACATGACACTATGTCAATAAGTGAAGAAAAGCTGAATGAGTTGGTGATATCAGACATGAAGAGGCAAAGATTTGGACTTAAGACTTGTTTTGTGGAGCTACAGAGCTAGAATAGACGTATGTGAGCGCAACTACATATTGGCCAGGACTAAGAAGATATGGGATGGTGATTCATCAGGAAAATAACAGAGAAGATTCAGATCTTTAAAAGGGCCATGATTCTTTTTTTTTCTTTTTTTTTTTTTTTGAGACGGAGTCTCGCTCTTTCTCCCAGGCCGGACTGCAGTGGCGCTATCTCGGCTCACTGAAAGCTCCGCTTCCCGGGTTCACGCCATTCTCCTGCCTCAGCCTCCTGAGTAGCTGGGACTACAGGCGCCCGCCACTGAGCCAGGCTAAGTTTTTGTAGTTTTTTTTTTTTAGTAGAGACGGGGTTTCACCATGTTAGCCAGGATGGTCTCGATCTCCTGACCTCGTGATCGGCCCGCCTCGGCCTCCCAAAGCATGATTCTATTTTATTTGGGAATAGCATTCGTGTTTGGGGGCAACTAACTCTCTATAGTGGTGTAGAACACAAGATGACATGGTGATGCTTCCCTTTCTTGGTAGAACATTCCATTCGTAGGGTAGAGAACTGAATTTAGAAGCTACATTCAGTGCCAATTTGACTGAATGCGATTGTGGCTGTTTAATAACGTTTTTATTTGGGTATGTTACATAAATGCCCACCAGAGTTAAATGAATAAGGATTTCTCTGGCCCTTAAGTGGATGGGTATCTAGCAAAAATTAACAATGCCACATAACATGAAAGGCTTAATGCAATCATCTGAAAGTATTATAAAGGAATTAGCTGCAGTGTTTCACCCCTCTCTAGTATATGTAGGTGTTTGTAGAATATTAATTTTTATCTTTAACAAAGGCCAGATGTAGAGATATTTATTCGTGCATCAAGAGACTTCTGTCAGTTAAATAACAGCCAGAATTTAACAGCAAAAATTAGCACTTTTTTTTGTAACTTTGAGGGGGACCTGTCAATCAGCTAAAGAAAAAAACGCGCGGGGCACGGTGGCTCACGCCTGTAATCCCAGCACTTTGGGAGGCCGAGACAGGTGGATCACGAGGTCAGGAGATCGAGGCCATCCTGGCTAACACTGTGAAACTCTATCTCTACTAAAAATACAAAAAAATTAGCCGGGCGTGGTGGCGGGCGCCTGTAGTCCCAGCTACTCGGGAGGCTGAGACAGGAGAATGGCGTGAACCCGGGAGGCGGAGCTTGCAGTGAGAGGAGATCGTGCCACTGCACTCCAGCCTGGGCGACAGAGCAAGACTCCGTCTCAAAAAAGAAAAAAAACGTACCTTTCACACAGCTCTCCACAAAATAAGGGACATGCATGTTGCAACTAAGATAGAGTCCACAATTTTTTGCACAAGGGCCAGGAAAATTAAATAGAAAAGGAAATTAGTGTCCTTTTTTCTGGATTGAAGGGAAATTCTGCCTGTAGTCTGTGATCTAAGAAAAACTGGTGCTGTCCAACCTGCTGAAAAATATTTTAGTATCAACTATTACAATATATTATTAGTCTTACAGGTTAAGTGTTAATCTGTGTTAAAATTCTGAAAATACAATAGTTATTCCTTTGCTATAAGGAAAGTTATCAAGCTGCAATGGAATAAAATAAAATGCCATCATTAAAAATATAATTTTTTGTGGTTACATTGCTTTGGACTTAAAAAAAATCTTAACCTAGTCTTTGAAAGATTACTTTGCATACAGCTGAGAAAACTAGATCAGTCACAAATTAATTTTCCAAGAATCTATGACCTCAGTCCCTGATGAAAATTCATTAACATGACACAGAAAGACTCTATTATCTCATTTCACTTTATGAATAAATACAACCTAAAATATATGCCCCTATAAAAGAAGATTTTATGGATGCCACATATATTTTCTGGTAGCCTTCCCCTTATGAATATAATCATAATTCCCGAAAATCATAATGCATTGATTTAATTTACAAAAAATCCAAGTAGAGCAACACTAATAGGTAGGATGGAAAGAAGGAAAGAAAGGGAGAGAGGAAAGTAGGAAAGAAAATAAGAAGAGGAGGAAGGAAGAGGCAGAAAGGAAGGGAGGAAGAAAGCAAGAGAGGAAGAATCCTTACCAAGTCATAGTAGCTTCAGTCAGGTAACTTTCTAAGGTTTGAAGTAAGGCTATGCTAACCAAACAACAGCCTCATGAGAAAAGTTTCATTCTAGTTATCTGTCAAGTGAATAACTTGGCCTGAAATATTCATGGTTGCACCATATTAATGCCTCACTGAGAACAAGTTTTGAACTTGTCTGGACCACTATTAAACAAATACAATGAAGACAATTAAAAAATATGCTGAATGGTGGTAAAGAATCAAGTTGAAGTCTCTGTCCTCATTATCTGACTAAAACTACTGTAAAATCAAATAAAAAACACTAACATCCATTATATCATCTTCTGGCATAAAAATGTTTTACTCATTTAAAGACCTATGAGATACTTCCAAGACAAGGAAAAAATAAATACTACTAGAATATATTAAGATGAAAAGTTGACTTCTCTCTCTCTTTTCTTTCTTTTTTTTTTTTTTTACTTTTTAACTTTTTGGTGAGTATATTTTTGAGATTTGGTGGTTATCATTTACATCATTGACTCTTCAGTGGAATATTCATAGTAGTGTAAATAGATTCTTTGAAAATAAGGCACAAGTATATGTTGTTCTCTGATTGTCTCCCACGAGAGTGCATCAAACGAGCGATCCCAAGAAATGGACTTGAGGCACATTTTGCAGAGGTATCTTTTTCAGTTTGCTGGTTTCCCACAGATGGCTAAAGCAGGGGTATGGAACATGCTGTCATATTTCATTCATAACACACATGTACTATAGCTCTAGGCAACAGATGGACAATCGCTTGTTTGAACTACAAATGTGAAATACTAAGGTAGAATAGCAATATTTCTAGAAATGTATATGAAAAAATAAAGCCTTTCCAAGCCAAGAGGAATGGTGAGAGGCTTTGAGGTTACATCAGTGTTTCCCTGATCTCCCTAGCAGCTGCCATAATTTCCCCAACACCCTTCAAAACTTGATAATGGAAGGATCAGGGGGCAGCCGACACAGATTTGACAAGAGAAGCCCAAACCATATCAAATAGAAATAACACTGTTATTCCTGGCTGGTTCACATTAATAGGATTTTTACTAACTATAAAAATGGCTGGAAGTTGTGTTTTCAGAGTCCTGTCTATATTCCACTAACTCTCTACTATAGCCCCATGGAAAAAGCCCTCTCTTTCTTCCTCTGTACCCAAATATAAAATACTTGTTTAAATGTAGAGTTTCATATCCTTTAAACCTCACCATAAACATCTATGCAGAATCTTTCATAGGGAATAATTATAGTGTTGATAAGTCCACCCCCTTAATCAGCACATACCCAGAAAAGTAATTTTGATCAGAGAAGTTGCTCCTACAGAAATAACAATGTGTTAATGACAAGAAAAAGAACCCACATCTTTGAGCTGCAGAGATGCCAGCATCTAACAACCTGATGCCTTATGCTGGGACACATGACTTATTTTTGAGTCGATTATTTATTTATTTATTTTTTTAAACAAGCACATGCCACCATGTCTGGCTAATTTGGTTTTTATTTTATTTTATTTTTTGTAGAGACAAGGTCTTACTATGTTGCCCAGGCTGGTGTCAAACTCCTGGCCTCAGGCAATCCTCCTGTCTCAGCCTCCCAAATTGCTGGGATTACAAGTGTGAGTCACCACATCTGGCCTTATTTTCGAGTTTTAAAGGCAATTTTCTTTGCCAGTGGGACTCCATGTTGAGTCAGTATGGTCTGGGGGTTGAAAAATTTAAGAAATCCTAGTTTGATATGTTCTGCAGAGCCCATGATATAGTGGATTTTTTTCCTTTTCCATGTCTCTCTTGTTACACAGAATTACGAAATATTTATATTCTTGATACTTTTCAAAATCAGTATATTTTTACAAACTTTCTGTTATAGACTCTGATTTTTCTACTATTTAAGTATTTAAACCACAACAATTATGATATTATATCAGCAGACAGTATGATTATAATCATTAAAGTAATACAATCTTTTTCTCTCTGTTGCAGGCAAAATTTCATGCAACTAAAAAAGAGTGACTTGGCATTGTTTAAATCAAATGATTAATAGAAAAGACAGTAATATAAATCATATATTTAAGAAACCCTAGAATAAAATATTGTAGGATCCTTTCCTTATTATACCTTGTGAAAGAAAAAAAAAACTCTAAATCTAAATATTTCTACATATGTATGAGTGCACATTCATTATTATAAAAGAATAAGTCTATCTTAAAAAGAGATTTACTTTAAAAACCTTTGGTAAAGATACTCTGAGGTTATGTTATAAGAATGCATAGTAAAGATTGTAAGCAAGCAGTATTCTGCTGACGATGCCACAGGGATGGGTCTGTGACAGCATTTTCTTACAGCTTTTCCTCTTGACATGTAAACATTCAGTTACACAAGGATTTAAATGTAATAAGCAAGTAGAATGTTACTGCATTTTATAGTATAAATATTCAATAAATTCTTCTTCTTTTGGCAAAATTAATAATAATATGACCACTTTAAGAGATACAATCTATCCCTCAATAAATTGGACTCTTTGCTTTGTCCTAAAGAGAATTTCTCCGAAAGTATTACATAAAAAGTTACTAAGTCAAAATTCAAGCCGATTACATTATCAGCCCTATTGTCAAACAGTCAGTGCTACTTGAGGTCATCAGCATGGTCTGGCTTCAATTTGGAAGACAGGAATTCAGAGACACAGTTGACATTGCCTCCTAAAACTAACATGCTGCCCCTAAGTGAATCTCATCATATTTCACATTATGAGAAATATACGATCAAAGATAAGAGAAGTAGGGTAAGAAAAAGACAGTGGTCAAAGGAAGCTCTTAAAAGCTATAATTTTGGTGGTTCTAACACAAAACCGTTTAGTGACAAAAGCAAATGAGCCATACATCAAGGATGAGCTGCAGTGACCATCAGCTTAAGAATTTCTAGTCACAAAAAAAGAATCACTTTTATGATCATTCCTATTCAAGTAAAATAAATTTAATTGGAATTCCTGAGGAATGGTTTGCAATTCAAAACACGTATCCATAATTTTTTATTTCAGTTCTGATGTTAAAATTAAAAACTAGAAAAAAAACTAGAAATCTGAACATCACTTCACAATAATGAAAAAGATATCTGTGGAATAAGGAAACGGTACATTGGAGGATGTAATTATACTTGTTATATTTGGTGTCTTAAACTGGGTATTAGGTATATAGGAATTCATTATATTATTATTTATACCTTTTTGGAGACTTAAAATACTCCATAATTTAAAAGTACATATTTGTGGGAGATTTGAAGAAAGGTTTAAGAAATCTCAGTCCAAAATCCTTAGTTTACAAAATGGCAACTTGCCATGACTAAGCTAGGTGTCTCTCCTTAAGTGAAACATGTTCGAACTTAATAAGTATGGCTTGGCAGTTGGCAAGCAAGTGTTTCACTGGCTAATAAAAGTTTGAATAAAGATTCTAGGCAGAGATTCTGCATATTTTTAGCTCATAAAGACAATTTTTTTTTCAGTGATTGTCTTTGAAAGTGTGGTGTAAATGTCACATTGATGATATGAAAATGTCTCCTGCAATATGTAATTTCAGTTGCAGAAGGATTATGAGAATAATGAAACTGTGGTTTCAGAATCTTTTCAAGCTTTCTACTCTTTTGAAAGTAAACCAAACAAAACTGCACAGTTTTATTTTGTATGCTCTGATTTGCAATTGTCAGGCAAAATGGACCTGGTAATAAAAAAGAAAAAGAAGGGAATTTGAACTGTTTTTTCACAGCCTTCATTCTCTAGAGAAAAAGGCAATTTTGATAGTTGTGTTGGATATTAGAATAAACATGACAATATTTTTAAGATGAGAAGTGGGACAGTATTGAAAATGTTATCTTCTAGAAGAAATCAAGTTTGTCTGTATTACAATGTTCAGGTAGTGTGGAAAAGAAAAATCTTAAGGTAATATTGTGGGGCAATAATGTTTTTTTAAACATAACCCCAAAATGCCTTTTCTAGCATATCCCACCTGTAATTTCTTTAGAAAAATATTGAAGCTTGGTTGTCTGTCACTACTTATTGGCTATGGGCCAATAACTCTTTTCCAATTAGCCTTGATCACTGGTCACTATAGATTCTGAATTCTGATGGTTGCAAATTAAATTTGGGCTTTTTCTAACTTATGTAATTTACAGCTTAAACTCTTTACAGCCTAACAAAAAAAAATTGTGCATTTCCCTCCCCAAGGACATGAGTAGTATAAAGCAAGAGAAGAATATACTCTTCAATACATGGGAAAAGAATGGCTACTCTTTACAGTCATAGGCAAAACGGAAATGATAGGATGGAGATTTCAAGCCTAAAAGCACCTGTGAGTTGGCAGACTCACCCAGGAAAAACTATGTGACAGCAAATACCACACTAAAAAAAGCCATTCAACCAGATGAAAAGTGAGACAAACATAGGGATTAAAAGTTACAGGAATGCAGAAGTGAATGGGATGGAGCATAATCTGTGCAAAAATGTGGAAGTCCTTGGGAACAAAGGCCCATCAAGATCCTACATGATTCAATGTGAAATGTGTATTTGGTAACAATTTTAAAAAAAAATCTCATAATTTATGTGTTTCTAAGGCAAGGTTAATAGCAGATGAAGAACAGAGACTATCGCGTAGTTTGATGGCCTTTACTCTAGTATTTCTTATCTTTTTCTTGTGTTCGTTCTTCTCAGTGCCGGCTGAACAGGTGACTGAATCTAAAGGTCAGTGCTCGCCTTGGCGGTCAACACCCTGATGCGGGCAGAGTTGCAGGTCTTGCAGAGGATGTGCCCATCCAAGGGGTAGCAGCCTTGGTTATCTCCTTCAGACAGGAGACCACCGCAATCCTAGAACAGTAAAGACAGATGGAAACGACATAAGTAAAAACGTTAAGTACATATGTGGAGAACAAATGATTGAGCTTTCTATTCAAGGCCTCCATAATGTGGCCACTTACTATCCTTCCTGCTTTACATTCTGCTAATCCCCTGTATCCTTTCTCCCAATATATAACATAGTATATCTTGAATGTAATTGAATTAGAGATTGGGGACATAAATATAAATGGACATAAATATCATCCTCCTAACCTCACTTGATATGAAATACAGGTATAAGAAGAGAAGAGGCCACCCATCTTGGCTCCCATGTAGAAGTTTGCTGCCCCCACTCAACAGGAGAAAATAAGAATGTCCCTAACCACCGATGCATTTTTTACCCTTTACCATTAGTTTAAGGATCTCTCAAAATGCATGCACAGGTACAGGAATGGAATGTTTTGGCCATTTCTGGGCTAGAGCAAAGGTAGACTGATGTCTGCCAAGCAGAAGGGCCACCAGTGGGTTCGGTGTATTTACTTCAACTGCAGTAAGAAAATAAAATCCTAAAGTTTGTGGGGAGCAGTGGTTTGCTGTACTTTCTAAAGGAGACAGCATTGTGGAGAGCAAAGACTGCTAGTCCAGGGGACAGGCCTCCTGAGCACCACCCATAGTTCTGCCACAGTCTGCCTCAATGCACACAGGCCGACTGCCACTCTGAAAATAACTTCTGCCTTTTCTACCTTACCAAGCTGTTAAGAGGATCAAAGAAGATAACGGATCAAAAAAAAAAAAATGCAAAGAACTGCATAACTGTAAAGGAATATACTACCGCTGACAGCTCCTCTTAGGGTCCATTTTGAAAAGTGTTATATAACAGTTAAATGCTGGCCTTTGTCTTTGGAGAAAATAGAAGTTTCTTTGGAAAATAAATACATAGTACTTCATCAAGAGGTGTGTGTTTGCTAACTTTAGTATAAACTCTCAAAGGCCACAACAGCTATGAACCTCGCCTCTGCTATCTACCATGGTGGCAAGGAGGTCAATGGAGTTCATGTCTTCATTTGACATAGAATGAAATTTAAGTTAACGGGGTATCCAGAACACAATAGCAGCAATGGTTATACTCTGCGGGAAGTTTGGCTTTACTGAAAAGAACATGCAGATATACTGCAGCTCTAGAGGCGTTCAGGAAACTGAGCAATTAGTAGTGCATGCTAACAAATAAATAAATCTCCATGACTCTGAACAAGAAGTTCTAACCAAAGCCTCAGAGCCAAAGTTAAAGGTTCAATAACACCATTTCTCACTAATTTAGTATTTCACAATTTACAATGTCCTTTAATATACAATTTTGTATTTCACTCTCACAGCCATATTTGGAGGAGTTAAGGACCTGAGTCCTTTCTTCCGGTGAGCAAGCAGACTGAGAGAGGTAAAGTGACTTATTCAACAGCATGTGCTCGGAATACTAGTGTCAAATCTAAAACCCAAGTCCTATGAGTACAGGCACTAAGGCCGTTCTGAGATTTAGTAATTGCTACATCTATGTAAACCTAGCTCGAACGAGCCTTTCAACGCCTCCCACAGACTGGCAGGGCAGGGGTGTCAACCAGACCTCGCATCGGTAGCAGTGAACATGGAAATCTCGATCCAAAGCCACAATACGGACAGTCTCCTCCTGGCCCGGGGCTGGCATAATAGGCTCCTTGCACACAGAACATCGCGGGGCAAATTTCCTGAAAGTGAAGAGAGAGTTCTGGTTAGATACTGTGCGTCGACACTGAGGTGGGACACAGAGGTAAAAGGAAAAGGTGGAAACTGAGAGTCGGTATACCTGCTTCCTCATCCGTAAGGTGAGGGAGTTAGACTCAGGGACTGTGGAGGTTCTTCCATCAATCGGTGGTAAATATTGTGATATGTGGCGAGGTGAGAGAGTGAGCGTGTGAATTGCTTGGGCATGAAGAGCATCTAGCATCTCTTTCCTGCATGGTGCGCGGTATGAAATTCATCTTTAGATAGATTCTGAACGCAAACCCTGTGCTTGGGATAGGCTAACTGCAGGAGAGAACAAAGTCCTGTCCAGCCCCTATTTGTTTCTGACTTTTGTTTCTAGACTTTTGTATGCACTCCTTAGGTCCTAGAAAAATAGTCTGAGGTTGGTATCTTTGCCTTGTTCCCGCCTTTTAGAGCTTCTTTCTTGGAAATTTGTCTTGACTTCTAGGAACTGACATAAGAAGACTCAAATACACAGCTTTTCAAAAGGGCAGAGGTTAGTGCGTTTAAATATACATTACACAAAACTTAAAAATGGCCAAGTCTGCATTTCCTACATTTTTTATTGTGTTAAACTTTTGCTTAAAAATTAAAAGTTAAAGAGCTATCAAATTCTTTATTCTTTAAAGGATTTTAGCACTGTTAAAGGGTGAGTGTATACTAACACACATACACATACATATACATATAAATATGCATATGCATATGTTTTTGAGGCTGCTGGTAAATACTTTTAATACTTATTAATTTCTTAGTATTTCTCAATATGATCAATGGTACCTAACAATTCTTTTTCTGTGACAGGTTAATTGGCTGAAAATATAAGCCATGTATCTCTCTGTATCTTCTGGAAATTGGAGATGGTATTTGTGAAGGTATGAAATGACATATTATTTGAAATGGACCTGGATAAGAACTGAAGAGATTTAAAAAAAGAAAAACAGACTGTGACTCAGTGTTTTCATGGTACTGGTTTTAAGATAAACGATGTTAAAAATTTATCTATTTGTAGTGAGACTTAAAAAGAAATAATGATAATAATCTAACTCTTTGCAGAGCACGTTACGGTTGTCAAAGCATTTCTACATACATTATATTCTATATGTAGGTATTAATTTTCCTGGCAGCACCCAAAAAGCATCTGTATGGCTGCAATCTAAATAAATATGAATTAAGCAGCAGATCAATTGATTGCTGTGAAAGAAAAGTTAGAAGGATCATGGTACCACTGCAGCAGTAATCAGAGTTGTTATAATTGGTATTTTATGCAAGAAGTTTATATTCAGTGGCAAAAAATTGCTTTGGACTACCAGATTATTTTTAAATCTGGGTCATCAGTGGTGAAATAAGTAGGCTTCTGGGATCAACTGCAAAATTTCCTTTCCCCAAACTCTGTGGGAGCAGAAGTATGTTTTCCTTTTCAGTGTATCCATAAGCCTTCTCCAATTTCCCCAAATAGAATTATTTACTCCTCTAAGATAAGAATTCTGTCATTGAATTTATCCATTTTGGTAGTAATTATTTGGATATATTTATGGGGCACTAAACTCTAAGCTTCCACAAGATAGGACTTTGCTCCGTCTCTGAGTCTCCAGGAACAACCATTGTGACTGGTGCAGAAAAAAAAAGTTGGGCTGTATCTAATGAAATGAATCTGCCATATTTCTGTATAAAAAAAGATATTAGTTGGGCTTTATGTTCAATCTCAAGGTTCTTCCTCTTTGGGAAGACATAAACTGTATTCTTGCTGAGTAATGATTCTTTCCTACCAATTGGCCTCATTTCCATAATGAGAAAAACCAAAGCGAAGAGGCAGGAGGTGGTTCTCATAGTCCCCATAGTGTTCCTCCGATAGCAATTCGAGGAGGGCTCACAATCCCAGGTGGTCTATTTCAAGGCTTAGCTCACTGAGTGGACAATAATCGTAAAAATAAGTTTGATGAAAACAACTTTCGATGATTAAAGCTACCATTTATTGAGTGCTTATTATGTGCCAAGCCCTGTTAAGTGCTGTACACACTTGACGTAATTTTCTACTGACAGCAACATTATGAGGAAGTATTTTTATCATTTCTACTTTACAGCCAACAGAGCCAAGGCTCAGAGAGGGATGATCTTGGTCATCTTGTA
Source organism: Pan paniscus (assembly GCF_029289425.2). Taxonomy (NCBI): domain Eukaryota; kingdom Metazoa; phylum Chordata; class Mammalia; order Primates; family Hominidae; genus Pan; species Pan paniscus. The sequence continues at coordinate 186,740,364 of NC_085926.1, read as the reverse complement.
TTCTGGCACATTTCTGGCAATCAACTAATGGATGCTGATTAAATACATAAATGAATGAGGGTAATATTCCTGATAAGAAAGCACAGATAGGGGAATAAAGCCTCCATACATGCAAAGAGTCAGTTAAAGAAATCTGCTTTTCTGGGTTTTCTCACTGGGAATACAAGAATAAGCAACGACTTCCAGTACAGACCTGAGAAGGAGTTCTATATATTTCTGCAGTATTTCTATTAATTTATATATACAAATCCTTATTGCAAAAATGATACAAGATGATTATTGTAAAGTTATATATATATACACAAACACACATATGTATATACACACACACACATATGTATATTTCTATACCAGTCAGACTGTGGTAAGTGCTATCTACAGCAGACTTATAAAACTCTATAAAACACAGAGATTAAGATGTAAATCTAAACAGGAGAAAAGGGAGGGGTGGAGATCAGAGAAGTTTTCTTCCAGGAAACGGTAATTGAGTTGGGCCTTTAAAGATAACCATTTAGGTGAAATGAGAAAATGTGTATATGTGTGTTAGGGTGGGGGAGATAGTCTTCCAGAAGACTGCAGTGGTTGCAGCGGTCAACTGAAATGACATATGTGAAAGATTGCATGTCCAGTAGGCTGGAGGATATGAGTCAACATTGACCAAAGGTGGTTATGTAGAGGACGGTCCATTAACAAGTTCTCAAAAACAGTATTCCAGAACTTTGTTACACGAAGTGCAGGCCATGGGCACCTGGGAGCTTGACAGAAATCCAGAATCTTAGGCCCCACTCCAGACCTGAATTAAAATCCAAAGTTTAACAAGATCCCTCTGTGGATTACAGGCACATTAAAGTCTGGGAAGCACTGGTTTAAAACGCAGACTAAGGCTGGGTGCAGTGGCTCACGCCTGTAATCCCAGTACTTTGGGAGGCCTAGGCGGGTGGATCACCTGAGGTCAAGAGTTCAAGACCAGCCTGGCCAACATGGTGAAACCTTGTCTGTACTAAAAATATAAAAATTAGCCAGGCGTGGTGGTGGGTGCCCGTAATCCAAGCTACTTGGGAGGCTGAGGCAGGAGAATTGCTTGAACATGGGAGGCAGAGGTTGCAGTGAGCTGAGATTGTGCCACTGCATTCCAGCCTGGGTGACAAGAGTGAGACTCCATCTCAAAATAAATAAATAAAATAAACAAACAAATAAATAAAAGGCAGACTAAGCAGGTGAGGTAAATCCCTTCTTATGGGTCTCCTGTATCTCAAGGTAATCTCTACTCCCAGGCTGCTCTAGTTACAGCAAAGCAAATCTCCCTGAACACAGAGAACCCTTTCCTAACTCTATACCTCTGCTTTTTGCCTGAGTTGTTCCCTCTGCCAGGAATCTCCTTGTTTCCCACTTAAAACACTCTTGACATTCTCCTTCCACAAAGCCTATTCTGACCACAGAGCCAGGTGATCTGACTTTGACAGCGCAAGCCCTTACCTGTGCCTGTCTCATGGAGTTCAGCCCTTTCTCCCTGTCTGCACACTTTCTCTGCCCTCCTCCTGGCAAGCTCCTTGCTGACAGTGACTTCTCTATATATATCTGCACAATTTCTCTCCTTGTATCTCTCTCCTTCAGCATTTAATGCAGCAATTGGCACACAGAGGGTTCTTTATAAATGTGAGTTGAACTGAATTAACATGCATTTTCTAAAGGTCCACAAAAGGAGACCCATTCAAAAGGACCACAAACAAGGCCCCAAAAACTGTCTGGAGGAGGAATATCCCTTTGTCTGCCCTCTCTTTGATCTTTCAGTGATTAGCCTATGCTGGACTTTTAGCTGCTTTGTATTCTAGTAATTTTAAGGCTTATAAATAAGAGTTCCATAAAACAGTTTCTTATTTTCCTTTAGGAAATGGGGAAAGGATCAAAAAACTTCTCTCCCTACATACCTGCCAATCATGAAGACAACATTATTATCATTTTTAATTTATGTTTTAACATGCATTGAACTAGTGGGGAAGGTTAGCTGGGGGTTTTAATTTTTTTTCCCCCTTTTAGTTGCTCAAGTCTGCTTTTTGGGAGCTTTCAGACCCACAAACTTATGTCATCAGTCACCAGTCTCTAATTATGCTCCCTACCCCTAGACATGAAAGATAAATGGCATAGATATAAACTTGCATTTGTCAAAATTGATTTCCTGTTTTAATTGAGGGGTGTAATGTATCAGTCTTTTCTAGCCACAGAAACATGTGTGCTCTGATTATAAGTATCAGTCTTTCTTGGATTAGGGTAAGTCTAAGAAAGGAGAGAAACAGTAACAGAACATACTCCCCATTGAGATCTTTTCACTTCCCTTAAATAGATGCAGGGGTTTTTCAATGTGTAATTACAAGCTAAAAATATCAATAATGTGAAGTACAATTTATGCTGTGACTGCCCTTTAAAAGTGAGTCTTTCCTTGTCTAATTCAGGTTGCAAATTTCCGCCTCTGGGATTTTTTAATTCATTCAACCTCACGTCTTTTGGTGAGGTTTTCACTTTCTTTGCTACTTGGAAAGTGGTTAGGACATTCATTCTTAAAATATGAGTCTCAGATCTCCAAACTCCTTGGGGTAAGTGCTTCCTGGCTGTTGACAATCAACACAGTGGTGAGAATTAACCCAGAAGACTTCACACTTGGAGGCCATAGAATGGATACCCAACCTGGTGAGCAATACAAGCTTCATCTCTTTGATAGCCTCAAAGGCTGTCTTCAAAGCCACTGCCCAGCAAACACATACAGAAACCTGAGTCCACCATTTACAGATCATATCTATAGGTTTAATACAGTTCTTAAAAATATAAACTAAATGTTGGCTGGGCACAGTGGCTCATGCCTGTAATCCCAGCTCTTTGGGAGGCTGAGGCAGGTGGATCACTTGAGGACAGGAGTTTGAGACCAGCCTGGCCAACATGGCGAAACCCCATCTCTACTAAAAATACAAACATTAGCTGGGCATGGTGGTGCATGCCTGTAGTCTCAGCATCTTGGGAGGCTGAAGTAGGAGAATTGCTTGAGTCAGGAGGCAGAGGTTGCAGTGAGCTGAGATCGCACTACTGCACTCCAGCCTGGGCAACAGAGTGAGACTTTGTCTAAAAAATAATAACAATAATAATATACATGTATATAAATAAATATATTTATATATAAAATATATAAAAATATATTTACATATTATTATATATATAAAACGAATGTTATCGAACAATTAACTAACAAACCGGTCAAATAAAAATAAGCACAATACAAAACTGTTTAAATTTCTTAATTTTCATAAAGACCCCAGCTGTAATACAGGAAAGAAGGCCCTAAAAATGAGACAAATGAAGTAGTGGGGACAGATTATTTTGGGCCCATGAATAACTGGCCTTGATCTTGAGGCACCATTTTTTAATCCTCCTCAAAAGAACACACAATTTGCATTCATTAATTCTATTAAAAAATAACTTGAGAAAGAGAAGACTTGGGTGGAAGAAAAGGCTAGGGAATGGCATCAATATGTTGACAACGGCATGAGACTGCCTTTGAATATGTGAGAGGCTTGCATTAGTAAAAGAAACGGAATGGTTCTCTGTGTCTGTCCACCATAACTCCCTATCAGTAGAGTGGCAGGGATGCACAGATTAGCTCTTGAGAAAACTCTGGGTCATCACAGCTGAGAGAGCTTTAGAGAGGGTTTGATCTAAAGACCAAATTGAAGAGCTCGAATAAGTTGAACAATGCCAAATGTCACAAATTTTGTTCATATTTAGGCCAGGATCCTGTTTCTTTCTAACACATACACACTATAGCTGAGCCAGCTTTTTCGTCATTAGAGTTACCCAGAGATGCAATGGACAAGCTCTGGGGAAGCCTTGACACAGAGACCAGGCTGGATGACTGCATGGATTGTCTGATATTAATTCTTGCATTGGAGGAGGGGAGCAATAAGCTCTTTTAAAAGCCTCACTAAATCCTGAAATTCTGTAGTTCTGAGAGAGAAGAATGTATGCCCAGATGCCAAGCAGTAAGAACAGACTCCAAAAGGACTGGCAGGGTGGTGACGAGAGAGTAGGTTGCCTACTTGTGGAAATCCTCAATGCAGTGAATGAGCCCGCCAGCATCCACAGTGAATGGGATCCCATCCAGGCTGCGGTGGCACATCACGCAGGTGAAACAGTGAGGATGATAGGCCTTCCCGGTGGCTCGGAGAATCCGCTCCATGATGGGCTTGGAACACACATTGCACTGCTCCAGAGTATTCTGGGGAAGGAAACAGAAACCACGTTAGACTGGGACAGAAGGGGGTCCATACTGCATGACAGGCATCTTTACAAAACAGATTGTTTCAGGTCCTTATCACACCACTCTAAGGAAGGCATTTATCACCATTTACAAACCACATCTACAGCTTTAATACAGTCCTTACAAATAGAAAACAAGTGTTATCGGCCAATTAACTAACAAACTGGCCAAAGAAGTGTGTTATAGAGAGAAGGAAACACAATTAGATGGGTCAAGTGGCTTTTCTAGTATCACTCAGGTAGTAGGTGGCAAGTCCAGAACTGAGGACATGTGTTTTCTGACTGCTATCCTTGTTCCTTTCCTTGTTTCCTACAGCAAGGGTGATGGCAAACTTTTCTCTAAAGTCCCATATAGTAAATATTTCTGGCTTTGTTGTAACAAGTCAACTTTGCTATTATAGCTGGAAAGCAGTCATAGCATGCAAGCACATGGGCATGCTTGTGTTCCAGTAATACTTTATTTACAAAAAAACCAGACAATGGGCTGGATTTGCCCCATGGGCATAGTTTGTTGACCCTTGAACTATACCACTCTGGTTCACCGATTGAGGAATGCTTCACTATTACTTCTAAAACTTGATGCATTATCAAAGACATAGTGTGACCCCTTAGACCATACTGCGATCACTAAGACCCCTACTTTTTACAGAATAGCCTGTCAGATGACTGAGACAGAGCATGCTAAATGCAGAACCCAAATCAGAACTCAGCATAATCAATTAGGCTTCCGATCATTTAAAGCTTTGATTTACACACCATCTCCAAGTTTAGAGTTTGCAAACTCTTGACAGAAATGTTGAACGTACAAGGGAGCTGGTTTGAAAAAGTGAATTAAGAAACACATTTATCTGGCCTTAAAAATATTCTAAGCTTTAAAAATATATAGCACCCCTTAAAAGAGACACCAGTTAGTGAGTCAGGTCTCAGAAAGATCGGCTGTTAACTTTCCATCCTGCCCTTTAATCCCATGCTCTTAGCAAACAACCACGTTTCACATGTAAAATGCTATATTCCAACTGAGGTATCTGGATTAACTCATTGAGTTTACAATCAGGAATAAACCCGGGATGTGGATCTTATTAGAAAGATGCAGAACTGAATGGGATGTGGAAATTCAGGGGTAGCTGCTCTTTTACCATGAGGATATATAAATGGCTATGAAGCAAGAAGTGTCTGGACGTAGGTAACTAGTGTCCTTATGTCTAACCTATAGCAATGACCTATGATTTGGCTTCTTTGTATCTCTCTTCTTATAACACTCCCCTTGCCCCTGTCTCCAATGACTTCCAGTTTTCTTTCCAAACACAGATGTGATCAAATACAAGTACCTTTCTGGATAATAAAATCTTAATGGCTTCACAATGTAAAAAGAGCTTATTCTTTACATGGTATCCAACCCCCCTTTATGGTTCTCATAACATCTCAGACCACTCACTCTTGTTCAAACCTATGTGAAACTCCCATACTTCTGTGCCTTGGCTAATGCCTAGATGTATCGCAATTTGCCATTTTGACCTTTCAAGGTACAGGCTAGAAGGCCATTCCCCAGTGAAGCCTTCCTCAATGGTCCCACTTGGAATGAATTGCTTCTTTCTCTCCCATTCCTGAGCACTTTATTTGGTTTGCTTACAATACTTTCAGTGTGCACTTTATTTAAATTATTTGTGCTTATGTCTATTTCCTCTACCAGACTTTAATTTCATTAGGGGCAGAGACTATGTCTTAAGAATGTATTTCTCTGTCCTATAATGCACCCAGTATACTGTCTGAAATAGAAATAAGCCTGAGATGAATGTGTACAAAAAGAATGAACGAATGAATATTGTTTATATCCCACTCTGGCAGCACAGTGCTGGCCTGACTCCCTTAACTCTGGAATCCATCCCAAGATGAATTGGTAAATCCATCATCATCCTTCCCTCAAAGCTGTGGTTGCCTGAGGTTCTGAAATTGCTTCGTATGCCTCTGGTCACAGTCTAAACGCATGGAAACTATTAACCTATTTGTTTTTCCCATTTTGAAGTGGTGAAATTAAAATAGCAGAAGAGCACAGGGTAAGAGTTTGGAGATGATGATGGTTTGAAGAATGAGGGCCTGTTTCTTTTCTACCCTGACAATGTGAGCTAATGTGGCTGGAAATTGTCTTCCCAGGACTTATGTTTTGCTCCTCTGTGGGTTTTTACTTTTTTTTTTTTTTTTTAGTCAGCCCTGTAATGGAGTTGAATAACCAGAAAATGTTTGGCCAGAAAATGTTTTTGTTTGCACTGAGGCTTGGCTGCAAGATTCAGCTCATTTACTCAAAACTAGCAGCAATATAACAGGCTTAGTTCCTATGGAAAGACCTTGTGGTCTACAGATGCTGCATTCAAAGAACAGGTAATACAAACATTTCTGCAACAAAGGAAAAAAAGTATAAAATGTGATTAAAATCAGCCTATTGCAAAATGCCCCCAAATTGGAAAATAAAGCTTCCAAGAATGAAGTTGACTGGCATCCTAGGCTAGTGAATGATGTAGAAGGACATGTTATCCTTCGACAGCCTGCACCTTTTACTGCAATCTTCCCCTTTCAGTCTCCAGTGGGGCCTACCAGTAGCCTTTGAGAAAGGAAAAGCTCACAGTGTCAGGAGGAGGGGGCTGGGAGTTCCCTTAGTCCAGACTCTCATTCCACAGGTGAGCAGGCAGACTTTGAGAATGGATGTGCTGGACCTAAGTTGTGGAGAGCATGAGACGCAGAGATGGGACTGGTACCCCAGTTACCTGACTCCTAATAATGCAGAGAGGGAGCTAAGGAATTCATTATGTGGCCATGAAAAAGGAAAGTTGCTAGGTGAAGAATATGAATTATCCTTCTGGCTTTGTCAAAATCTGCTGTATAACATTGGGTAAATAATTTATTCCTTCGATCTCAGTTTTCTCATTTGAAAAATGATTAATTCAAACTCTGTAATTGTATTAATCTGTGATAAATCAGTATTAACAACGATAGAAAAAGATACATGTTTACATTATCAGAAATATACAAAAACAACTGGATAACCCCTTATCAGAGGTTTGAAAGGGGCATTCATTTGCTAGAAACCTGGACTATATTACCTTTACTATGCACCTCCACTGATAATTCTAGAAATTGCTAATGGTAAAATTGTAAGGATCATAGAGGGATATTTTTGTGTTATAGATGATTATTTTAAAGCCAGACAAAAAGATGCACGCTTCATACAAATATTGGATTCATCTGAACCCATGACATGAAATGGTTGACAAATAAATCGGTTTTGAAAAAAAAGAAAGTCTTTAAGCAAATAAGTGAAAGAGGGATGTCTCTAAATATGCCTATTCAAATCACTTTTTTCTTTTTCTTTCTTTCTTTCTTTCTTTCTCTCTCTCTCTCTCTCTCTTTCTTTCTTTTCTTTCTTTCTTTTTTTTTTTTTTTTTGTCTAGTAGGGTTGCCAGCATTGATAGCTGGGGATTTAAAAGAAAAGAGCACCTTCCAGCTTATGAACCTTCAATATCAGTAGTGTGCTTTGTGACTGGACTGCTGATCCAGCTCCATCGTGGTCCCATGGACTCCTCCTCCCAGCTGCCACACTGAGCTTTCTGCCACATCTTTAATAAGCAACATTCCTTTACAAGCCCAGACTATCTTGTATTCTACTTTGCTTAGAGAATGCCTACTCATTCTTCAAAGTGAAACTCAAATGTCACCTCTTCCGAAAAATCTTTCCTAAATCTTTTTCTGTTGTATTCCAAGAAAAGTAAGTAACTTCTTCCGCTCCCATAGGATTGTATTATGCTTCCCCCATGACACTGAACACAATGTACTTGATTTAGTGGTTTATGTCAACCTCTATGACTAAACTGCAATCACTCCTCTCTCCTCCCATGAAGCCATAGTCTGAGGTTGTGTTTCCTAGGAAACAAATTCTGAAGCAGATTTGCACACAGTTAGTTATCAAGAAGTGTCCTTGCAATCAACATCTGTGGGAAAGTATAGGAAGTCCCTATACTTCTTATACTTCCTATTCCTATTGTACACTCTATCTACGGTATCCACAATAGTAAGCATCCTTGCCCAGGGACTACAAAGTCCATGACACACAGTAAGTAATTGGTAACGAGCTGTGGAAGGCCTTTGGCCAAAGCTGAATGAAGAATCCAAATTTTATTCATTTTGCAACAGGCACTGTTTGAGGACTTTTTTCCATAAAAAAATGTTTTAGGCTACTCCAATGAAAGTATGGTTAAAATGAAAAGACGTAAGAGTAGCAGAAAAAAGCAGATTCTGTTCCTAAAAGTCACAGCTTATAAATTTTTCTGAAATGTTGGCAATACAATTGTGACTAAAAACAAAAAAACTCAGTGAAACTAACAATTAAATCACAAATCAACTTTGTACAGAAAACCCCCAAATGCAACGTTTTTAAGTCAGAGATACAATGGGGTAGTATTTTTTTCTATCTTTGGATATTGTATAAATAACTTGTAACTCACAGGCAGAAGAGCTGAAGAATCATATGAATATAAATGAAGCATATAGATAACATAAACGTGAACTACTAATGAGATGATAAAGAATAAGAATATTACCATTATTTACATATTACATAGGTATATGTAAGTGTTCAATTTTGAGTATTTAAAATCAAGATATATAGTCTTCATTTACATAAGTAATTGAAGATTCAGAAGACTATAAAGTGATTACTGCCATTTGGAAATGTTAACATTTTCATTTTATAAAATTAAAATGTGATCTTATATTCATCTTTACCTTTTTTAGGTACAAAAACAATATCATGAAACAGGAAAGACTCTTGGAAAGATAAGGAGTGACATCTCATGATCTAGATAGTTTAGGTCTTGTTGAGATAAGAACAAAAAGAAAAAAAGAGAGAGTTAGAAGACATTCAGTCTTGAAAAGTCTTTAGAGATTACACTAGCTCAGGAATTTTCACCTTCTTTTACTTGGCCATTCACCCATAATCCTTTCTTCAGGGAAACAATTTATCAAAAAAAGCACATATTAAAGAGCCCAAAATCACTTCTGGCTGAAGGGCATGAAGGGATGGAACCTGTACTATCTGAAAACCATGATTCTAGTCCAACTGCTGGATTCAAGAAACTAAGGTATAGATAGAGAACACAGCTAGTGACAGATTGGGAGTTACAATAAAGGTCTCCTAATTCTCTGTCCAATGGAGACTCTCTCTGCTACATCACATTATATGGAATCTGTATATTGGTAGACACACACTGTATTTCAAATAGAAAGAAGACATTCAGGCTTGCTATCTGCAAGTTACATGCAAATAAATAGAGAAAACATGCTAAGATCTTAAGACAATTTGTCTCCTAAACTCCTATAGGACAAGAGAAAACTCGTCGTTGGATCCCAAGCATCTACAACAGTATGCTTGCATAAAATTAATGCTCCACAAATATCAGTTAGTTAATGAATTAATAAAGTCCAGGTAAGTACTTTATATAAAATAAGTTTTTTTTTTCTATTTAACCATGCAAAACAATTCTCCAGTCTAGAACTTCTCAACTGGCAGGTTAACACACAGTATGTTTCAAGTGGGTTCCGGATGCACCATATTTGGGAGGATTCGGAAGGACCAGAGGTGTCCAGAGTTCCTGAGTGGTTGCCTCAGGAACAGGACAGGAGAGATCTCATCCACTTACTCCGTGTGCTGAATGAATGCCATCATTTTCCACATGAACTGGGATGTGAAAAAGGTTGGGAAGTACAGCTCAAGTGTAGGTGTTCCCAACAGAATGGTAATGTGGTACAGCAAAGGAGCGGGGCTATGACTCAGCCAATTTCTCTTGAAATGCCAGTGCCATTATTTGAACTCAGAATACTGCTATTGCCTAACTTAATTGTGGAATAAAAACTTATTCTCTACCTTGATTCTGGTCATCAAGATTGCTTCCCAAATGATGGCAGTACTTTTGGGTTTGCTTTGCAAGTGAAGATATCATTTTACCTTGGTAGTTCTAATGACCCTATACTAGATAACCTTCCAACAGCTCTGCCTTCCTGTGAGACATGAACTTTTTATTAACATTTCTCTTGGTCTTTCTAATGTCCTTTGTCTATATCTTAATCTAAGTCTATATTTGTATCTGCATGTAATGTGTGTTTTGAAACAGACTGAAAATAATAATCTCAAGCTTAACAGCATCCCACCCCTATGACTGATTTTTCCATTAGAATCAAAATTCCTCTTTTACAGATGAAAGTTTTCCTGATAGATAGGAAACGTTTTGAAACAATTTAATAGATAGCATCAAACCTCTAAACTACTTTTTTGATGTCATGACACACCCCCCTACCCCCGAAGATGACAGCTACGAAACACAGAACTGAAAATTCAGTGAAATAATTTCAACTTTTTTTGTTAATCTTTTGGAGCATAACTTTTTGCATCTATTGCCTCAGTTTTCTTATAAACTCTCTTTAAACAAACTTCTTATATGCCTCTCTAAAGAGCAGAGCTGCCTCCTCACTTACTCTAATATTGCAGAAAGCCTAAAGAGTGGAACAAAGTGTTCAACAGCCTGGCAGGTACAGAGGAAGAGATGGAAGATAAAGATGCCATCCTTGCCCTCAAAGGTTCTCAATGCAGAGAGACAGGTGGACACAACTATTAACAACTGATTCGAGGCCAAGGGCATGACAAATTGCTATCATTGAGGCACGAGTAATGAATGATGGGAACGCAGAGAAGAGAGTAATTACTTATGAATGGTGAGAGAGCAGGCAGTATGGTGGTGGTCTATGACTCTAAGAATCTATTCTAGTTGGGATTGGATTTGGCACTTGAAAAAAAACTTATTTTAACCCACTTTGGAATTAATGTTGTGCTATAACGAGTCTTTAATATCTAATACTCTTATAGGAGTCGCAGATAAGCCTGCACTGAAACAAATTCATTTCACAGGAAGAATATTGTAACGAAATCTGTGTATTGAGCAGCACTGATGAAGGGGAACTCAATATTGCCAGACATGAACATCCATTTTTTTTTTTTTTTGAAGACAGAGTCTCACTCTGTCACCTAGGCTGGAGTGCAGTGGCACGATCTCGGCTCACTGCAACCTCTGCCTCCCAGGTTCAAGCGATTCTCCTGCCTCAGCCTCTTGAGTAGCTGGGACTACCGACACACACCACCACACCCAGCTAATTTTTTATTTTTAACAGAGACAGGGTTTCACCATGTTGGCCAGGCTGGTCTTGAACTCATGAGCTCAGGTGATCCGCCCACCTCGGCCTCCCAAAGTGCTGGGATTACAAGCATGAGCCACCACGCCCGGCCGAACATCCATGTTTTAACTAGCACAGACAAAACCTATGTGTTACTATTAAAATAAAATTTAGAAAAAAAATTTTCTTATAAAATTTTCTGTTTGTATTTGGACTATATAAACTGGCTTTAAAATTGAGAAATATGCCCTAAAACCATAAGGAAAAAGCCAACAGAAAGAACAAAAAGATTACAGCAATTAGGCCGTTCTATTCAATTTTGCCATGAGCTATAAATCACATTCTTCACAAAGTAAATTACGCCCTGTTTTTTATTCTTAAGCACTAGGGTTAGGATTGTGATCTGAGCTTTACTAAATCGGAAAAGAAAATCTCAATTATAGAACATTTAGTTTATTTATACCTTAATGCCCGGAGAGGTAATATTTTACTTTAAAATGCATAACCCATGTGGCATGCTAGGTCTTCCAAAACACTTCTTTTGAATGTGTTCTGATCCTTGAAAAATGTGGGGCAGGGGGAAGGGGCCTAAGAGCTGATGACTGTGGGTCAGACCTTCATGCCATGGGCATAATGAACACATCAGAGAAGACTAAGACTATGGTGAGAGAGAAAGAAAAGAATTGAGTTCCTTTCCTTCCGAGACAAGTCAAATGATAGATTTTGCCTTTACAACATAAGTCATGTGAAGATTTATTAACTCAGACATCAAGGAAGGTCTGCCATATTATAGTAAGAGCATTAGTGAAACAGTAGGAAAAAGGTGATCTGGGTTCGAAAAGCTAGGCAATTTTCTTGACCTTTCTGGCCTTTGGTTTTTGTAGACTGAAATGTCTACATTGCAGTGTTGTGAGGTTTAAATGAGTTCACATATTATCAAAGCGAGAACCCAGTCCTGACTGTATAATAAATGTTAGTTTTATAAATTCCCTATACAAATTTCAAGGAGCTAAGACATTTATTCAATTAACTTGTCATCCTTTGATCATTTAATGTAACTACCACACTGAAGCACCGTATTTCTATTTTTTCCCTTCACCATTAATTCTCCTATATTTTATATCTGTCCTTTCAGCAAATGGATTATCTAAGGAATTGTGTATATGATACTCTGGGATAATTGGATAATGTCATAATAGAAAATGGGCTTCTAGATTTCTAAGTGAGTTTCCCCCTGCTTTCCTGGGAATTTTGTGAAAAAGCTCTTCTTCTGTGTAAACCTTATTATACCCCAAATCCATACATTTCTTAATTCTTCATAAAAGTAATTAATATTCCTTTATACACCAAAAATAATAACTGATACTTTGATTTGGTACAATCCTTAAAGTTTACTAAATGTACACAAACAGGAGCCCGTCTAATCTCCAGAGCAATCTGGTATAGGAGGTAGAATGGTAGAATTCTTTTCCGCATTACATGACACACAGCTATAAATGCAGCCAGGATTTGAACCTGTGTTTTCTAAAGTACAAAGAGAAAGGCTCATTCTTCTACTTCACACTGTCCTCCAATTAACAAGTTTCTCAGATATCTTTCTCTGTTATTCTATATAAAGGCAATTATTCAGAATGCAGTTAATAATCTTTAGCATGCAGATTTCCCATAGCCTCTCATAAATACATAGTTTGGTTGAGCTTGAAAAATTCCCCGAATCATCTTGTCCAACTGTCTCACCTCACATACCAGGACACTGCATTCTGCGAAGCTGATTTGCCTATTGTGGTATATTTGCCCAATGTGATATACTATTTTGTGAAAAAGTCCAGGACACAGATGGCATGGTTTCTATGCAGTGCTCTTCTCCCAACCCCACACTAGGTCCTTTTTGGAATACCAACACATCTCCCTGGTGTTCTGGCCCACTTAACAATAAGAATATGATAAAATTAACATAATTACTTACATAGCCAATGAAAAATTGTTAAGTTGAGTATGTTACATTACTTGGGTTTTGTCGCTGTCAAAACAAGATTGTTGCACACTGATAAATATGGGGGCCTTCTGGCTAAGAGCTCAGAGCAGATAATCCTATCCAAAGCCTCACATTAGGAAGCCTTAGGTCCAGCTTTCATAATTCCTACTATCAGCAACCTATAAATAGAGGCTATTAACCAACATTTAGACCAGTTTCATTGAGGCAGTGAATTTCCAGAGTAGCTGGAATTCACAGCACCTTGAACAAAATTCCATAAGCTACATGGGTGTCAATTTTCTCATCTATACAATGGGATACTAAGTATTCTGCCTTAACAATCTCTTAACAATGAGAATTAAATATGATAAGAAATGGGAGAAGCACTGTTTAAGAATGTAAATAGATATAAAGATATTGTTATAAAGCTCTTTTCGCTGGAGAGAATTACTGTTACACAGAAGGATCGACCCTATATCTTGGTTCAACAGCCTCTGACTAATCAACTGAGCCAACTTCTATCATTCTTATTACTGGAGAGAAGTAGACAAGTATAAAATATATACACAAGTACCCATACTCCCTTGAATATTGAGTTTGGAAAAATACAGATTATTTTGTTTTTGTTGTTTTGTTTTCAGCAGGTAATTTTTCTTGCCATGTATCTTATTTAGTTTACATACCTGGAATGCCTATCAAGTGATGGAGTAGTTACATACCATGCATTTAGAGTGTGTACAGAGAAGTCTATGAGCCAATAAGAAGTCTCATAGAGTTCTCTGTCTAGTTTGCGGCAGTTATACTTGGCAAGGTCCATTTTCTTGACTTAACCGTAATCAAGGTCCAACAAAGCCCCTGGTACCCGTGCCTGTGAAGCCCCATCTTAACAACCCTCAATTTTGTTACCTTTATTAAGAGTAGACATGAGGCCTTGATAGAGAAAAAGACTTATCTTTGGGTCACAGTGCTAACCAACCCCAGCACTAGACTAGAATTGCTGACATTTCTAGATGGTTACAGAGACTCTGTATGGCTCAGTGGCAAGGAGAAATAAAGCAGAAGTCAAGGGCTGTATTCTAGTCTTGCCAACGTCAGCCACCAGCAGTGAGTTTTGTACAAAGCATTTCCTCCCTGGGCCTAAATTCCGTCAGCTATAAAATAAGGGAATTAAGTTAATAGGGCTTTTGGTCCCTTGAAATGGAGTGATTTGAGGACTGAACAAAAGCTTCAATAGGGCATGGTTCTTTGTCTTGTTCAAAGCATCACCCTCAGTTTCCAGAACAATGCCTGGGGCACAGAGAAGGAGCCCAGTAAATATTTTAGTAAGTAAATGAATGAACAATCATTTGGGAGTACTCCAAAGATTCATCCAACAGCATCTACTCCCATAGACATGCCCCAAATTTCATTACTATCCTCAGATGCCCTGCATCACTACACTATTTCAGCAGCCCCCTCTCCAGAGCCAGACTCTGTCTCTTTATCCTGTTGCTTTCTTCATAGTGCTTATCACTATGATATCACTTCATGAATTTAGTTGCTACTATGCTTCTGCCATGCTTATTGTTCATCTTACACTAGTTTGTTCAAGACACTACTGCATTTGCAGCCTCTGCGGCAGCGCTTAAGGCATAACAGGCAATCAGTAAGTATTGGTTGAATACAAAATTAAATGACATTAAATAACCTAAAATCTAAGGCCTCTTACAACTTTTGTGTTCTTTATTCTACCTCAGCAAGAATATATCTTTTAAAGAAAAAATAGTGCTACATATTTCTCCAGGAATATAAATGATCTGAAGTTAATCACACAACATAGAAATTAGGAGAATGCTCTTTTTACTTACAGTATTTGTCTATCATGGGTAACTAACTCATCCAGGAGAATGTCTAAAATCCATGCTTAAGCGATGATGTTTTCAGCTATGTGTATACACAGTAATGACTGCCTGCCTGCACATTTCAGATCAGAATTAAACCAGTTTGAGTCACCCATTAGAATCAAGATCTGCAAGCAGAGACTAGAAATGTTCCCAATACCATTCCACTCACATGTTGGTTCCCTTCAGAGCTGCCTGAAACTCAACCCTGCCAAGATGTTTATTATCTACCTGGCTTTATGAATTACAATTACTTCCTAAATTACAGTAAGCTATAAGTGGTCTGAGCCAAACAACTAGGGTCATGGAAGGGCTCTCTTTGTACTCCTGGGGATGATAGAAAAGCTTCTTTGAACCAAACTTGATCCTCTTTCAAAAGAAAGGGATAACTTTAAGCCTGTAACTCCTGGGAGTGGCAAAGAGAACAGCCAGAGGGCCATGAGCTGACTTCAATTCTCTAGCGATCAGTTGAACAGATTTGGCAATCATTTGGCTTCTGTTGAGAACAAGGCCTTCTAATTGTATTTCTGCCAATGGAAGACAAAAGACAGCACATGACTTAGGAAGGCCATAAAGACATGCCAACATCATGGCTGTGACTGTGCGGTTCCCTTCCGAAGAGAGCACTGCTGATGTGTATGTCAAATGTCGGCTCTAGGACCCATTCATGAGAATTAAACCTCATGAGGAGCTCAAAAGGAAGCTGGTGAAGTAATTTGCTTCCCTTAAACAGTATCTTGGCTGTAATATTTTCTGACACTAGAAATAAAATAATTCCATGTTTTGATTCCTCCCCCACCCTGACAAAAGTGATTTAGATTAACTAGGTATGAAACGCACAGCCAGGGAGTATAGGGTTTTCCATTCTATAACTGCTTAAAGACAAAGTGGCAGGAAATACAGATGTTTTCTCCTTGCTGTTGCAAAAGGGTGGTGGACTAACTCTTTCAGTGTCTCTGGAATGCAAATTTTCTTTCACAGTTTAGCAGTCTTTTTTGGATTTCAGCACAGTGAACTAACACTTTCCTGGATTCCAAGACCTCCAGAGAACCAGATGGATGACAGAAATTGGGAAAAAGAACCCACACTGCTTGAAAAAGGTATGAATTTCTCACTCTGCATTTAGCCAAAAAGCACTGAAAATTAGAAGAGTGAAATCACTTTTGGTTTGTTCAAATGCATGCCATTCTAGAGTTGTTTGTGGTGAGTAAAAAAAAAGGAAAAAAAAAAAAGAAAAAAATCTAAAGTGCTTCAATGGTTTGGAGTCTGTGTTCAGTTTAAGCTAGGAAGGAACTTTAACAGAGATGATATGTTTACTATCAAAGGAAAGAAAGATTGTAGATGGAAGAGATTACCAAAGACGATCAGTTTATATGCCTGTGCTCTAAAGACAGAGACTGCTCCCCAAAGCCAAACGTTTTAACTTGATGTTCATGGCCCTTCAGGATACTGTCCTACCTCCCCTGTCTAGGCCCCTAGCCTGTCACCTCTCCTACAACTCAGTCTTTGTTCCTGTCAACCCAAGCTTTTAAACACTTTGTGCTCATTGTTCTTTCATGCCTTTCCATCTGCTGTTGCCCCTGCCTTGAACATATTTCCTTAACAAGTTACATACATCAAATTATATGGCCCATGATATGTGAATGTTACCTCTTTTGCTAATCACTCTCCTCTTCTGTTCTTTCACAGCACCATAGCAGAGAACCCAAGTATAGTGTTATCTGTTCATATGCTATGGCAAATTGTAATTTTCAAAGATGACTACACCAAAACACATCCCATCTCACAATGTGATACTAACAGTCCACCACTAAGAGGTGAGGTCTTGGGAGAACCTATGCAACTGCCTGGCCAAGAGAATGTCATAGCAGTGATGCTGCCTGACTTCTAATGCTAACCTTTTTTTTTTTTTTGAGATGGAGTCTCCCTCTTTTTGCCCAGTCTGTAGTGCACTGGCACAATCTCGGCTCACTGCAACCTCCACTTCCCGGGTTCAAGCGATTCTCCTGCCTCAGCCTCCTGAGTAGCTGGGATTACAGGTGCCCGCCACTGTGCTCACCAATTTTTTTTTTTTTTTTTTGTATTTTTAGTAGAGATGGGGTTTCACCATGTTTGGCCAGGCTGGTATCGAACTGCTGACCTCAGGTGATCCACCTGCCTTGGCCTCCCAAAGTGCTGGGGTTACAGGAGTGAGCCACCACACCCAACCCTCCTAATGCTAATCTTAAAATGTGATATAGTTTTCTCTTGAAATACATACCTTTGGAGTCCTCAGTTGCTACCTTAGTTTGCTTTGTGTTGCTATAATACAATACCACTGACTGTGTCACTTTTGAACAACATAAATTTACTTGGTTCATGATAATGGAGGGTGGGAAGTCCAAGATCATGGTGCCAGCATCTGGTGAGGGCCTTCATACTGTGTCATTCCAGGGCAGAAGGCAGAAGGTCAAGAGAGGATGACAGCAAGAGAGCAAGAGGGAGTCAAACTCACTTTATAACATCCTACTCTCTCAATAACTAACCTATTTCCAAAATAATGGCATCAATCCATTCATAAGGGGAGAGCCCTCGTAACCTAATCATCTCTTATTATACCCCACTTCTCAACACTGTTGCATTGGGAATTAAGTTTCCAACACATTAACTTAAAGGACACATTCAAACTATAGCAGTTACCATGTAAGAAGTTAGGTTATCCCAAAGCTGGAGAGACCACATGCAGATAGAGGGAGATACCTGAAGACCCCAAGTTGTTCCAGACTAGCTGTTCAAACACTCCTGGCCCAGGTGTAGGAGAAGCAGCCTTTGAGAGACCTCACACCAGAAACCTCATGAAAGACCCCAAGCCAAACTTGCCCACTTGAGACACAGTCAAATTTCTTTCTTTCTTTTTGTCTTTTTTGAGCAGAGTCTCACTCTGTCCCCCAGACTGGAGTGCAGTGGCATGATCTCAGCTCACTGCAACCTCTGCCTCTTGGGCTCAAGTGATTCTCATGCCTCAGCCTCCCAAGTAGCTGGGACTACAAGCACGTGCCATCATGCCTGGATAATTTTTGTATTTTTAGTAGAGACAGGTTTTCGCCATGTCAGCCAGGCTGGTCTGGAACTCCCCGGCCTCAAGTGATCTGCCTGCCTCAGCCTCCCAGTGTGCCAGGATTAAAGGCATGAGCCACCACGCCTGGCCCAAGATGCTATCAAATTTCTGACCCACCAAACTGTAAGAGATAATAAGTGATTGTTCCTTTCAGACACTAATTTTTGGAGTAAATAGGTATTTGGAGCTACAGTAATTGACACATAGACAATATTTTTATATTTAATTATAAACTCTTCGAAGACTAGGATTTAAACATTTTTAAATTGATGTTTCTAGCACTGACAATAGCACATGAAATATAGTAGGGATTGTTTGTTGAATAAATACTTGAATAAATGAATGAATATTAAATTTTGGACATGGCCATGTTGAATTAATGCAGTGTAATTTCATGAAGCAGGTTAGGTTTATTAAAAATCCTAGAGCATATGAGCAATAATAATGCCCAAGGCATAAAGTACGGATGCAAAATAGACTTTCCTCCTCCATACAGGGGAAAATGTGGTTTCAAATTTTGCAAGCTCTTGATTATCCCTGCAAAAGCGTAATACACTGGTATGGGATTATTTGCATAAAATTCCTTTTCTTCAAAAGCATGTAGTATTATTCTTATCATCTCTAGACATGAAAAGACAGTAGCTTTTTAAATGATTAGTTCTCAATCAATAAAGACAAATTATTTAATTATACAAAAAAATAGTTAAAAAGCTAGAACTTCACATAGAATCATAGAGTGATGTCAGAGAGAGGAGAACCTTCGGGGCTATTTTCCCCAATCAATCTGATCTATAAATTCCCTCTACAACATTCCCAGTCAGTCAGTGTTTTTCCAGCCCCTGAGGCTGCTTATACCATGTCCAGGGACAGCTCACTCTCTTGGTTCGTTCATTCCACTGGTAGGTCTAATTGTTAGAGCTTTCTTATTTTGACATAAATATCTTCTTCCCCATTGGCCCTACTTCTGTTCTCTCCAGACAAATCTGTTGCCTTTTCAATTTAACAGCCCTAAAGAGCACTGAAAACATTGCCTTTCCTTAGTCTTCTCTTTATTGGAATAAAGGGATACCTTCCATCATTCCTTATGAGAAATTTCTGTTACCTCACTCTCCCAAGCACCTTTGTCTGCCCAAGATCTAGTTTATCCGGGTTCCCTTCATCATGTGGGGCCCAGAACTGAACTCAGCACTCCAGGCACTGCTGCTTCCCTGTTCTGCATGCTCCTCTTTAGATGAATGCAGTCCAAGATTTCATTTACTTTTCTGTGGTCCTACATTATTATTATTATTGTTGATCTTGCGGTCAGACTATCTTCTCTACAAGTCTTGTTTTCTTTCTTTTTTTAAAAAATATAAACAGCTATCAAAGTAAATGACATTTATATGATGTACTTGTATAGCTAACTTTTAAAGGTAAGAATGAAATTTGACTTGACCCTCTTAGATTTTATCTTGTTGAGTTTGGCTCATTATTCCAGATAATTAAGAATTTTCTATATATTAATAATGTTAGAAGAATTTTCTAAATATTAATATATTTCACATATCACAATTTCTCCTCTCCTTTACCCCGAACCAATTAGTTCAGGTCAGATAAATTTCAAGAGCTACAGTTTTGCTAGTGTTGAAAGATGTATTAAGTTTATTTTTCCTATATCTCATCAGGTATCAAGTCCTATTAATTTTGCCCACTAAATATTTTAATTCCATCTTTTACCATATTATTCTACGATCTCTCACTTAGATAATCACAATACCTGCCTAAGTGACCTCTCAGCTTCCCCGTTTTCTCTGTTTCATTCTACCATCATATTGATCTGTGTAAAACACAATAGCACATCAGACTCACTCAGGCAGATAAAAACTAAAAACTTCATTCAAAAACTAACAACCTCTAGGCCTGTTTAATCATTATCTCTGGGGCTGGGGCTCAGGCATCCATAACTTTTAAAAAGTTCTCTGATTGTGTCAGAACCTCCTCATCTTTTAAAATGAACAGAGTATGTATCTAGACATGTCCGCTATGGATAGCCAGAAAATCATTTTGTCAAGGATTTAAATTCCTTGTAATTATCTATGAAAAACATACATTGTCTTCAGGTTGGAGGGAACCTAAGGAAGTGAGGAGAAAGAAGGAAACTGGTATCTGTACCATCAGATATCTACCTATTCAATACTAAACACTGGGCTAGGCTCTTTCATTAATATCATCCCATTTAATTTTTAAAACAACCCCAAGATGACATGTTGTTACTATTTTAGAGAGGAAAAAACAAAATCAAAGCATAGATTTTTTATTCATATGGACCCAAAGTCACAAGTTGGTAGACAGAAATTAAACTTGGGTCTGCCTGACTCCTATCTATATATCAAGGGATTAATAAAAACAAAAATTGATCTTAAGCAAAGGGGAATCACTGCATCCAGTATGGACATATAAAATGATGAATTTGTGCATATTCAAAGTGTTCTTCTAGGCTTCTTAATTAAAAATCACATCTTTATGAGAATTAAAAATCTGTGGTATAGAAAAAACATTCTACTAGGAGTTAGGAAATAGGATACTAGTCCTAGAAATGGCACCAATTTGCTGTGGTAGGCCTTGAAAATTGTTTCCATTCTCTTCCTTTCTTTCTTTAGAACCTCCAAATTGTAGCTAAGTACATGGCTGCCCAGAATAAATATATTTCCCAGCCGTCCTTGCAGCTATGCAACTTTGTTCTGGCCAAAGGGATTAAGGTGAAATGATGTGTCCTCAGAGGAAAAGGGTCCCTCTGTCCTCAGTGCACTGGAATGGCACAGCCGTCTGGCATCACTCCACAGTGCCCACATGCTGAGCATGGCAGAGGAACACAGCAGAAAGCTGGGCCTTGCTCACCATGGTGCTGTGCCTTCTACCTCCGTCAGTGGGAGAGAAGTAAGCATTGTTTAATTATTTAATTAAACAATGTTTAATCATTATTACTTGCTGCAACACCCTGAACCTGTTTTCTTTTTTTTTTTTTTTTTTTTGAGACAGAGTCTCGTTCTGTCATCAGACTGGAGTGCAGTGGTGAGATCTCAGCTCACTGCAACCTCCGCCTCCTAGGCTCAAGCGATTCTCCTGCCTCAGCCTCCCGAGTAGCTGGGACTACAGGTGTGCACCACGATGCCCGGCTAATTTTTGTACTTTTAGTAGAGATGGGGTTTCACCATGTTGGCCAGGATGGTCTTGATCTCTTGACCTTGTGATCCACCCGCCTCAGCCTCCCAAAGTGCTGGGATTATAGGCGTGAGCCACTGCATCCATCCTTAATACACTTTTTGATTTGAGCAAAGTTATTCCCCTCCTCTGTGCCTCAGTTTTTACATCTGTGTATCAAAGAGGTTGGACTAGATGATGCCAAATGTCTACTTCAGGTCTCACATTTTCTAAGACAGAATGGCATGCCATAAGGAAAAGACTGCAGTGAGAAAAATAGTACAAAGGACTTCCTTGCTCCAGCATCTTGGCACGCTGCCCTGCTACTGACTGGCCCATCAAAATCAGCAAGAGTGCGACATGAATATCAGTGGGATCTGCATCAGCAAGAGTGCGACATCAGTATCAGTGGGATCTGCGTCAGAGAGGGACCCATTCCATGCAATATGCTGGTGGAAACAGTTCTCAAGCAATTGCCTCTCATTGGAGCTGCAGCCAGTTCAGCTCCACCCGGAGACTCATAAGACAAGACTTGAGGCTCTTATAGTTTTCACAAGCCTCAAATTCAGAGCTTATTCTGCCTGTATCACCCCACAATGGGTACATACATAACAATTAGATAAGATCATAAATCTCAAATGACTATTGTAATCATATCTAGGGAATTTCATAAAATTGAGAATAACAGTTTGTGATATATAATCATAAACATTTATAACATATATTTTTCAAAAACTCAAGGCAAGGATGAGGATGGGAGCAGTACTTAAGGAGATGCTTACCGTCAGGGTCCCACAAGTGCCTGAGAGGGGGAGTCTCCTTAATTTGGTTCCCCAGGAGCCTGACTTCCTTTTTCCTAGTTCCAGCTCTGCTTCATGTGTTACATTCACTTTATTAATTTTTTTCCTAACAAAATTCTCCATAATGGTTATCACTCATTTCAAATTTGCATTCTATTAAATAACATTACCCAGTTATTTCACATTGGCTGCTAAAGACTGTTTCTACTTTTCCATTGTAAAATATCATTTACAGTTATAAGCCCACTCTAGGCATTTCAAATATCCCAATTTCTTGATTTGTTTTTCTGGTTTCAAGAACAGATATTTGCCTGACGACCTGTTAAGAGTTCAAGATAAACTATGAGAGTTAGACAATAAAAGTTATTTTTACAACTGCTTGGGTCACAACAACAATCTTATTTTAGCACAATACTTTCTGACCAGGTTCCTGACCTATAAGTACTTTTCAACAGTCTAATCAATATTTTCCAAAGTCTTGAACCACAAAAAGCCACATTGAATACACTGTCATCTTCCCAAAGCCTTCTCTTCTTTCTGGGTTTCTGACTACATGGGAATCCTACCCAGTTACCTAAAATTACAACCTGAGAGTCTTCTTTGATTTCTCCATCTCTTTCATCCATGACACATCTAAACAATCAGCAAATCCATCCTTGCCCTCCTGTTCATTCCTCAAGGCTTCCACCTTAGTTTAGGTTTTCGTCAGTCCTGACAGTACAACTGCAACATCATCACCAGTGATCTTTCTGACCCTGGGTTTGCTTTACTCCAAGAGTCTCACACTCAAATACGAGAACCAGAAAAGCAAATGTCAGACTGCATGCTCTAGCTGAAGGTGGAAGACACTTCTCAGCAACAGCTGTTTCTTGCCAGGCAGATATTGTGCACTCTACTTCTTAATAGAAGCTCGAAAATCTAGATTTTTATGTAAAATTTCCCAAATTTTAAATGTTTGCAACTAGTTTACATTAAAATCGTTTGACTATCAAACCAAATAAATGTATAGGTATCTGACCTGAGGGCAGATGTGTGTGGCCTCTGTCCTACTCTGGTTGATCACCTTTTCTATTCTGCCAGAGCATATTTCTAAGACACAGGCAAGTTCATAAACTCTTTCTTACCTAGAAACTATAAACAGATCTCTCTATGCCTTCTGGAGAAATCCAACTCATTGGCATGATAAGGATGTTTACAACTCTGACCCATGCTCAGTCATTCCCCTACGGTACCCTATATTCTAGCCAGATAAGATTACTTACAGTTCTCTACATGTAACTTTTCTTTTCTCTCTCTTTTTTTTTTTTTTTTGAGATGGAATCTTGCTCTGTCAACCAGGCTGGAGTGCAGTGGTGCAATCTTGGCTCACTGCAACCTCCACCTCCTGGGTTCAAGCAATTCTCCTGCCTCAGCCTCCCAAGTAGCTGGGACTAAAGGTGCCCACCACCATGCCCGCCTAATTTTTGTATTTTTAGTAGAGATGGGGTTTCATTATGTTGGCCAGGCTGGTCTTGAACCCCTGACCTCACGTGATCCGCCCGCCTCGGCCTCCCAAAGTGCTGGGATTACAGGCATGAGCCACTGCACCTGGCCTCTACACATATCTTATACTTTCTTGCCCTTGGCACCTCTCTTCATGTTATCCTTCTCACTTACATAGCTGACTGAACCAGTAAAGTCTCCGATCATGTGTGCCCTGTTCTCCAAAGCCTTCCCTGAATTAGTCCTTCTCCAGCAGAACTAATTAATCCTTCTTTCTTCACCCATATAACTTTTGCGGGTATACTCCTGTGGTATTCACTATACTGTGTTCTGGTTTTGTATACGTGCTTGTCTCCACCATATTTTGAGTTCTTTGAAATGGGACCAACACGGACTCATCTTTTGCATCCCCTGACTAGCACAGTATCTGCACAAACAGTAGGCGTGCAATAAGTGTTCATTGACTAATGACTGACCTAATAAAAGCACAAATGCAAAGAATTGATTTTGTCGAGATTAATAGTGTGA
Organism: Pan paniscus; assembly: GCF_029289425.2. Lineage (NCBI taxonomy): Eukaryota > Metazoa > Chordata > Mammalia > Primates > Hominidae > Pan > Pan paniscus. Next base: position 186,715,908 of record NC_085926.1, on the reverse strand, counting down.
ATCCTTATCTGGTTTAGGAGAGACTGGACATCACAGGGGAAAGCAAGCTTAGAAGACAAAGACAAAGCCTCGAAGTTTGGACTAATTATTAGTGTTTTCCTTATCTGAACTAAGAAACTAAATAACCTCTTTGTAGTCATGTAGCATCTTTCTCAGATAAGCTTTCGGTCTAGGACAGATATGATCTCCTTCAGCTTGTTTGTGAATCAACTTGTCCCAAGGTCACAGAGTCATTCTCTGGCAGAACAACAGACCTGAGAGCTCCCAATTCCCACGTCAGTGCTCTGAGTTCCAGTGCATACTGTCGCCATTAATAGTGTTCTCCTTGTCAAGGGTACACAGCATATATACCAGAGGAGATGTATGAAAGAAACTTGCTGTGAGACCTGTTTAGATATGCTTCACACTCACTCACATTCAATCAAGGAGAACAAATCACAGGCAATCTACACAGTGACCTGAAAAGAGACCCTTTCTAAAATTCTAGATAAATAATGTGTCTCTTGCAAGTACAAATTCACTTTACGGTGTGGATATTATTGTAATTCAGTAATCCTCCCTCAAGCCCACTGAACTTTTCATCTCTCTCAAGCTTTCTGTCCAGCCCCCATAACCCCATCCTTTAGTGACAGAGGCATAAATGCTCTGAGGTTTCCAGCTCTGGGGCTGTCTGAGCCTTGACCGCAGAATCTCAAGACACATCTCCCCACACAGAGGTAATTTATCTGCAATGCAGTTCAAAGTGTGGTCACTTAATAAGCATTCTGATTATGGCCTTCTAGGTACTTCTTTAGAAAATGGCATGCACCAGGGCTTTAAAATATGATTTCCTGAATCCAATCTCAATTTGGTAAAAAATTCTGGAGCTTCTAAAATGAAGTGTGAACTGCATTTTCAAACTCACAAGGCCTCAGACCTTTCACACTTCATTTTGGGAGTTTCGAAGTTAGAGTTTAAAGCTCTGCGCCTCAGTAAAGATTGAAGGAACTAATTTTGATGTTCTAATGAGAAGCAGCAGAAATGACAACTCCTAATGAAGGTGTAATTGCATTGGCACCTTCATTGGTTCATATTTTATGTTCCATGAATGTTATATGTATTACCTAAGATCCTCAATGCAACCTTGAAAAACTGGCATTATTATTCTCAGTTTACAGATAAAAAGACTAAGGCTAAGAGAGCTTAAGTGATTTTCCCAAAGTCCAGGCAATGTAGCCAGGCCAATATTAAAAATTTAGCACTCTAAATTTCTGTAAGTCTACGCTCCTTCTGCTCCACTGTGCTGCAAAGAATATGTCCAAAGAGATGGACAATAAAAATGGTAGATACTTCTCAAATTCCTTTTTAATTAGAGATGGAATTTTGAATTTTGACTAATATATGAATAAATACACGAACTTCTCAATTCCCTTGGAATCACTACATTATTGATTTAACACAAGCTAGAAAAATATTCTCCTTTACTGTTCATATCCCTCCAGTATTTTTTCATGCTAGGGACAGATACTGTTTTGTAAAGTGAAGCAGTTTGTATTGAAAATGAAAAATTTATAGAAAGCATTTCCCATAGGGAGAGAAATTATGTTTCAAAGGCCTTTCCTCTATGTATTGTAAAGAGGAGGAGAGGAAGTATTAAATACGTTGAGTCCTAAAGTAAAACAGACATTGCCACATGAATAATATTAACCCAGGACTGGCCGAATACAGGCAGGCCAGCACTTTCACTATCTCTGCCTAAACTTAGATTATACAACATCTACTACAAGTCCGAAAGAAAGAAAATAAGTCAACAGTTTAGAAGGTGCCACCAAAAATAATGATTAAGCATGGGAGGAAGACAGAAAGAACAATCCATAGTGCAGTTTTGAAGTATGATTACAAAGCATAATAAAGTATGCCATCCATAATCAGCTTTGCAAATTAACAGTATTCTAAGAACTTGAAAATGAGATGAAATTTTAAGACCCAATACTTTTTAGGGAAATTTTCTTGTAGCAAGCTCTTTAGACAATATTTCTTCTCCAGGCTTCAATTCTAGAAAAGCAAATGTAGAGTGTGAGAGAGGAAGAGGACCAGAAATATTATCTCAAGTAATCCAATGCTTTGGATACTTCCTCACAGAAATGCAAAAGAGAGGGACTGCAGGGGCAACTGAAAAAGATGAGGTACCCAGAGGAAGGATTTTTTTTTTTTTTTTTTTTTTTTGAGACGGAGTCTTGCTCTGTCGCCCAGGCTGGAGTGCGGTGGCGCGATCTCGGCTCCCTGCAAGCTCCGCCTCCTGGGTTCACGCCATTCTCCTGCCTCAGCCTCCCGAGTAGCTGGGACTACAGGCGCCCGCCACCACGCCCGGCTAATTTTTTGTATTTTTAGTAGAGGCGGGATTTCACCGTGTCAGCCAGGATGGTCTCCATCTCCTGACCTCTTGATCCGCCCGCCTCAGCCTCCCAAAGTGCTGGGATTACAGGCGTGAGCCACCGCGCCCGGCCCAGAGGAGGGATTTTTAAGGGACCGTAGGATGTCAGAGATGAAAAAGGGACTGTTCAGTCCAAACCAAACATTTTACTGATGAAGAAATTAAGTCCTGGTGATGGAGTGGCCAGTTACACTGCCAAGCCAGCGCAGAGCTGCCACTTGAACTCGAGTCTCCTAACTCTCAGGCCAGTACCCTTCCCACTTCACATGACGCTAGTAGAAAAAGTGGAGGAATAAATGACTGCTGTGAGAAGCAAAGGTCCATTCCTAATAGTCCAGGCTGGTGTCACGGCCCCTCATGGCAAATACCCTGAGGCCCTTAGAACTGATAGAAGATGGATTTGAGCCAAAGATACAGTTCATGTATTCCCATGTTTTTCCCTTATATAAGATTATGATAAAAAAGAAAAATGGGTAAATTAATTATGGTATAATCGTGGCATACTAAACAACAAAAAGATGAACACTGCTAATACAACAACATGGATGAATCTCAGACAACTGCACAAAATGAAAGAATCCAGATACAAAAAATAAATATGGTGTGATTCTTATCTGATTTAAAAGAACATATAGAAATAATTTCTGGTGATAGAGGTCAGAAAGTCATTGCCTCTGAGGGTGGCAGATGGGACTTGAATAGAAAGAGGAATAAGGGAACTTAAGGGAACTTTCTTGGGTAATATATACAATTGCCAAATCTCCTAAAACTACGACTCATGATCTGAGTATCTCATTGCATGTAAATTAGGCCTCAATGAAAAATGAGAAAAATGCAAGATGAAAACAAATGATATTCAAAGTGATATTATGAATAAATATATTGTTATATGAATATATAAAATAGAAATAAATATAAAATGAATAAATAAAAATAGGAAAAACATTAATTCTATAGCTCATTTGACAAAGATGAATGTTCTTTGGATTGGGCAAAGATTTCTTGAGTAACACCCCACAAACACAGGCAACCAAAGCAAACATGCATAATTGGGATCACATCAAGTTAATCTGCACAGCAAAGGAAACAAACAAAATGAAGACAAAAACCAGTGAAAGGGAAACAAATTTACAAACTATCCATTTGACAAGAGATTAATAACCAGAATATATAAGGAGTTCAAACAACTCTATAGGAAAATGATCTAAGAATCTGATGTAAAATTGGGCGAAAAATATGGATAGATATTTCTCAAAAGAAGACATACAAATGGCAAATAGGCATATGAAAAGCTGCTTAACATCATTGCTCATCAGAGATATGCAAATTAAAACTACAATCAGATATCATTTTGCCTCAGTTAAAATGGCTTTTATCCAAAAGACAGGTAATAGCAAATGCTGTCTTCTGGAAAAAACAAATGAGGATGTGGAGAAAAGGGAACCCTTGTACACTGGTGGTGGGAATGTAAATTAGCCCTCTCTCACCACTCCTATTCAACACAGTATTGGAAGTTCTGGCCAGTGCAATCGGGCAAGAGAAACAAATAAAGGGTATTCAAATAGAAAGAGAGGAAGTCTAATTGTCTCTGTTTGCAGATGACCCGATTGTCTATTTAGAAAACCCCATCGTCTCAGCCCAAAATCTCCTTAAGCTGGTGGGTAACTTCAGCAAAGTCTCAGGGTACAAAATCAATATGCAAAAATCACAAGCATTCCTATACATCAATAATAGACAAAAGGAGAGCCAAGTCATGAGTAAACTCTCATTCACAATTGCTACAAAGAGAATAAAATACCTAGGAATACAGCTCAATCAATTTCTTACATAGAAAAGTTTAAAGAACAACTTCAGAGGAGGAAAGAATATTTTAAGTCATCTGTTTCAAGCAAATAAATGGGTAGTTAAGAAAACAAATTCAGGGCTGGGCGCGGTGGCCCAAGGTGGGTGGATCACAAAGTCAAGAGATCGAGACCATCCTGGCCAACATGGTGAAACCCCATCTCTACTGAAAATACAAAAATTAGCTGGGCGTGGTGGTGCACACCTGTAATCCCAGCTACTTGGGAGGCTGAGGCAGGAGAATCGCTTGAACCTGGGAGGCAGAGGTTGCAGTGAGCCGAGATCGTGCCACTGCACTCCAGCTTGGTGACAGAGCGTGACTCCATCTCAAAAAAAAAAAAAAAAAGAAAACAAATTCAGAAAGGGCAGGTGACCAACTAGACTAGAAGAGGCAGGAGTAGAATTTAGTGTCTTAAGTTGTCAGGATGAGCTCTTTTCACTGTACCACACTGTCCCATGGCATTGAGAGATGTTTCAAACCCAGCCCACCTTCAGACATCCACCTTCCTAAAGCACTATGTCCAAAAATACAAATTACAGAGATTGTTTTTCTAAGGGGTCTTCCACGTGGCTGATGAAAAGACTTCACAAGGACTCATGAACACACGCTATCAATTGGCTGGTCTTAATGAAGGACCTACAGTTAACTACAGCCCTGGTGCTCTCCTAATTCTCCTGCCATGGCCAGGGACAGTCTGATGGCCCACATAGCACACAGTACCTCCTGCACTGGGACCCGGGAGGAAGAAAAGCGAGTTCTAAACAGAGCAGCATTTTCCCAAGTGTTTTGGATGCCCGCCACATCAGATGGCTCTACTTTTAATGTAAAATGAACCCCAGCTTGCTCTGGAGGCCAAAGGGTGCTAGAAACAAGGGTAGAGGTGGAAAAGAATGTTGCTGGATTTCAGAACAGGCTAGTACTGGCATATGTAATTTCACATGATGGGCAAGCCACTTCACTGGTAGTTTCCTCATGTGTAAGATGAGGATAATAATAATGCTTGTGGCCAGGAGTTCAAAACCAGGCTGGGCAACATAGTGAGATCCCATCTATATAAAATTAAAAAGAAATTAGTCAGATGAGGTGGCACATACCTGTGTTGCTAGTTACTTGAGAGGCTGAGGTGGAAGGATCACTTGAGCCCAGGATGTTAAGGCTGCAGTGATCCATGATTGCACCACTGCACTCCAGCCCGGGAAAGAGAGCAAGACTCTGTCTAAATAAATAAATAAAGTCCTTGTGTGGGGTTGACAGAGCTAAACAATATGGTAGAAGCCAAAGTCCAGCCCTCTACAAATGCACAAGATTCACCATTACAAAGGATGATGTAATGCCTTCCCTTCTCCTTGGGAGTGTCAATATGGCTTCCTTTTGCATTTTCAGTATCTAGTCTCTAGGTCTAAGAGGAAGATGTGGTTGTGTGTAGGTAAAACATAGCTTCCAGTGACCCCCAATTCTCTGTTGAATTCCCAGATACTGGTTTCTAAACAGAACAAAGATACAACGAAGATCTGAACATATTACTCCCTGACCTCATCAATAGCTGGAAAAAGAAAGAAAGAAATCGTGGGTTTCTTGGAACAGGAAGGAATAGGAAAAAGAGGACTGAAGAAACCAAACCAAACCAAAACAAAACTATCTCCTTCTAGTGATACACCGTTGTGTCTTCTGAGTATTCTAGGAGGTAAGACTGGAATAATACCATTTACCCCAAATTAACTGGATTGATGCATTTTTATATCATATATGTAAAGCAGCAATTTATAATTTATTATTTGTGGATAATAAAACTAAAGTTTAAAAAGTTGAGCAACTTACTCTTTTTTTAATTTAATTTTATTTTATTTTATTTAATTTTATTTTATTTTATTTTATTTTTGAGATGGAGTCTCACTCTGTCGCCAGGCTGGAGTGCAGTGGAGTGATCTCGGCTCACTGCAACCTCCAACTCCCTGGTTCAAGGGATTCTCCTCCCTCAGCCTCCCGAGTAGCTGAGATTACAGGCACCCACCACCATGCCCAGTTAATTTTTGTATTTTTTTTTTTTTTAATAGAGATGAGGTTTAACCGTGTTGGCCAGGATGGTCTCGATCTCCTGACTTCGTAATCTGTCCACCTCAGCCTCCCAAAGTGAAGCAACTTACTCTTAATGGGCTATGTAAGATTTAAGTAGTGAGGCTGGTTTTTGTACTCGGGCCTGTCTGACTCAATCCAATGGTCCGTCCCTGCGCCTTATCACCTTGCTGTTTACTCAAATGAACAACCCTGTTAGCAGATGTGTTAGCTCAGTCTTGCGATGATTACATTTACTGCTAGTCCTACAAGTGATGAGCAAAATGTTTGCTGAAGCCTTGGGGGCTCTAACTACAGAATAAACATCAGTTATCCTTGTTGACATCATAATGGAGCTGTGGGCCTTGAAATCTACCTAGAGTAATGATCGGCCCTTGCAGTAAGATTCCAGATATTTAGATAAGATTCTATTAAAACACCAATAAAATGTTTTCCCTGTTTATATGCTACACTGTAGGACAGTTTCAGAGTTAAAAGCAGCTTTGCGTAACTCAAATGCCTTTCCCTACTTGTAGGTGCAGTCAGGGTTCTCTCTTTCCTAGAGATGTTAGGTAAAAGAAGAAATACTCTTTGGTGATTTTCATCAGGTGGTAAGAAGTGTGAAAGATAGCACTGCAAATTGTGATTCCTATACCCTGACTTCAACTTCTTCTTATTTTAAAAAATTTTACTTTTGAGATACATGTGCAGAATGTACAGGTTTGTTACATAGGTATACATGTGCCATGGTGGTTTGCTCCACCCATCAACCTGTCATCTAGGTTTTAAGATCCACATGCATTAGATATTTGTCCTAATCCTCTCCTTCTCCTTGCACCCGACCCCCACGACAGGCCCCACCCAGTATGTGATGTTCCCCTCCTTGTGTCCATGTGTTTTCATTGTTCAACTCTCACTTCTGAGTGAGAACATGTGGTGTTTGGTTTTCTGTTCCTGTGTTAGTTTGCTGAGGATGATGGCTTCTAGCTTCATCCATGTCCCTGAAAAGGACATGAACTCATCCCTTTTTATGGCTGCATAGTATTCCATGGCGTGTATGTGCCACATTTTCTTTATCCAGTCCTGACTTCAACTTCTAAAGTCTTATAAGAAATTACGCTTCAACTTTTCAAATGAGGAATGAAAATCAGAGTATGAAATGGAGCTGCACCTATCCTAAAGCTGTATATTTTCAGGGAGTAAAGTTTTTTCTAGAATATTTTGAGATAGAGGAGACAGTGAGGAACCAGGAGCTGGATAAGCCATACCTTTTTATAATAGACTCTGATTATGTCAAATGTTTAGGACCACCAAAGCCTTTGGGGAATCAACATGGGTTTAGGAGTTTCAAAAGGTGCATATGAGTCCCCCCATCATTTAGAAGCTAACTTTTGTGACAAAGTCCCTTATCCTCCTAGAATCTTTTTTTCATCCGTAAAATGTAGATCACAGTACATCTGAAAAACAGTAATAAAGTAATGGAATAATAAAGTAAAAAAGGAACATTTATTGTAATAACAGAAAGTTTGATATTATTACCAATACTACAATGTTAAAATAATGAAGTACTTTGTAAGCCATGAAGTGCTAAACAAATATTAGCCAGAATTTGAGGCTGTTATTAATTGGAAGCTACCCAACCAAACAAGACTAGGGACAGGAACCACTAGAGATAGGCTTTTTAATAAGACGAGTTCGCATATGTTGAGTTTGCATAGAGCAATCTATGGCCCAAAGTTGTTTCACGTTTTCCCACACTAGATAGAGAGATGAGGTTTCTAGGGCTCTTGAATTACCTAAAGTTAGAAAGAACACACTGCCAGGATTCAGACCCAGATCTTATAAAACCAAAGCAAGGGCTGTCTCATTTCATTACCATTCTGCCTCCCTTTCTTGCCTCCTGGGCAATGACACCTTTATATTTCTTAAGGCATCCTTGTTAAGTTTGCTTTTCTCAAAGTAATGATGATATTTAAAATAATCTCAGAGGTGGAAAAGATTCTGGAAAGCAAGGTTCAGGCTTTAAAAAAAGCAAGTAATTGCTTTAATAGTTAGTCACTGACCATCAGACTTGAAATAGAGGCAATTTCAAGATTTATATGAAAAGATACAAGCAAGGTTGGCAGAACAGACTGAATTTCTCAGTTGCTAATGAGGGTGACTATTGTTCTCCGTTCTCCCATCCTCTGACCAAACGCAAATCAAATTTAGCTGTGAACACAAAGGACAGAGGTTGGGCCTGATAGTAGGAATATCAAAACTAGAAATTAAGCAGGAAGCACACATGATTATTATTATTATTATTATTGAGATGGAGTCTCATTCTGTCACCCAGGATGGAGTCCAGTGGCGCAATCTCAGCTCACTGCAACTTCCACCTCCCAGGTTCAAGCAATTCTCCTGCCTCAGCCTCCCGAGTAGCTGGGACCACAGGCGCCGGCCACCACACCTGGCTAATTTTTGTATTTTTAGTAGAGACAGGTTTCACCATATTGGCCAGGCTGGTCTCGAACTCCTGACCTTGTGATCTGCCTGCCTCAGCCTCCCAAGGTGCTGCTGGGAAGCCCAGATTTCTTCTCTGGCTCTTCTTTATCCCTAGAACCAGCCAGTCTAGGAGCAGCCACAAAACAGAGTAATGCTACATATTTATGAAAAACAACATTGTGAATATACACACAATATCTTGATGAAGGCACAATATTTTAATTCATTCACTGCCAATAAATGAGGCAAATATGTCAGCTTGCTCGTCTGTGAGTGAGAAGGATTTAGATGGGCTCTAAAAGCCCACGTAGTTCTGACAGTTTAGAATCTTATGCCACATGAACACAAAGTTAGTCAACCAAGCATGACCATGAAACCCGGGAACCAAGACTTATAAACCCAGTGTTATTTGTGGGAAGATATTGAAAATATTTACTCTGTAATTGGAAACATTTTAATTTCTATTTATTTGGACTCTACTGAAAAGAACACAAAACATTTATGGAGTATTAAAAAGTGATAAGAAACATGTACCAATTAAACGTCTTATAAAAACCTAGGTAGTGCATCTGATAGAATTAAGCAGCTCATGGAATCAAACTGAAAAATTCATCCATGCATTCATTCATGCATTGAGCCTCTATCGTGTGCAGAGCATAATGAAAAGTCCTGCAGGGATAGAGTGAAGAATCTGACCACGGATGCCACTCTTGTCAAGTCGTTCACACAGAAACAATAAGAGGGAACTCCATACAGGATTGGAAAGTTGACAAAGCTGAAAAGTCATGGAATGCCAAATGTTTATTATATAAGGCTACGGCAAATACAACAGCCCCAAAACGTGCATCAATTATTGTTATAGAAATATGAATACACAGGAATGTGTCATGTTTGCCCACCTCCAAGCCTACAGACTAAAGGGAATAATCTTTTATGTTATGCTTAAAAAGACAACATCAAAGAGTTTAAGGCTCAAGATGCGGAGAAGCCATAGCTCACACAAAGAGAAATAAAAACAGTGGGCTGGCAGTAGATACATTTTTCATTACTGTCTTCTTCTTTAAAGAAAAGTAAAATAAACATTTCCTGCAGTTTTGAAAAACCAAACATGACCCTACAATTCTGGACAGAAACAACATATAAAATTTATCTGAGGCCGGGCGCGGTGGCTCACGCCTGTAATCCCAGCACTTTGGGAGGCCGAGGCGGGCGGATCACGAGGTCAGGAGATCGAGACCATCCTGGCTAACACGGTGAAACCCCGTCTCTACTAAAAATACAAAAAATTAGCCGGGCGTGGTAGCGGGCGCCTGTAGTCCCAGCTACTTGGGAGGCTGAGGCAGGAGAATGGCGTGAACCCGGGAGGCGGAGCTTGCAGTGAGCCGAGATCGCGCCACTGCACTCCAGCCTGGGCGACAGAGCGAGACTCCGTCTCAAAAAAAAAAAAAAAAAAAAAAAAAAAAAAAAATTTATCTGAAATAAAAGGCAAAATTGCCCAAATGCATTTGTTCTAAATCCTGGCTGACAGGTATTCACAAGATCTATAATAAAGCCTTTGGTTCCTCATCAAAAATACAAAGAAGTACCCTGGAACAAGAGGCACATCTGAGACAATTATAATGGTTTCCCTTCAAATGAAACTACTGTTTCTTTACATATAAAGACTGGGCAGAAGGCTTGTCCTTGATTCAGGAATTGCTACCTTATTTATGGACAGCTTCCCTGTTAGGTAAGAACGGGCACAGCCTCTCTGCCCATTCATAATTCCATTGATATCAAGGTAGAGACTTGTCACATCGTAGGGGCGTTCCTTTCTTATTGCCACTACTGACTGCTCTGTGGCAGTCCTAACATGAGTCTTGCCCTATATCTCACTGCCTCATAGTGTGTTCTTTTTATGTTTTTTGGAGATGAAGCCTCACTCTGTCACCTAGGCTGGAGTGCAATGGTGCAATTTTGGCTCACTGTAACCTCCACCTCCCGGGTTCGAGTGATTCTCCTGCCTCCGCCTCCCGAGTAGCTAGGATTATAGGCATCTGCCACCATGACCAGCTGTTTTTTTTTTTTTTCATATTTTTAGTAGAGATGGGGTTTCACCATGTTGGCCAGGGTAGTCTAGAACTCCTGACCTCAAGTGATCCGCCCGCCTCAGCCTCCCAAAATGCTAGGACTACAGCTCCTGAGTAGCTGGGATTACAGGCGTCTGCCACCATGCCCAGCTGATTTTTTTTTTTTTTTTGTATTTTTAGTAGAGACAGTTTTCACCATATTGGCTAGGGTAGTCTAGAACTCCTAACCTCAAGTGATCTGCCCCCCTCGGCCTCCAAAATGCTAGGATTACAGGAGTGAGCCACCGCGCCTGGCCATAGCTTATTCTTTAATAGTGTTACGACCCTGTGAATAATTATTTTATCTAACACTGGATTAAATTTGCCTTCTTGTGGGTTAATTGAAGGATGCAAATAATTGATATATGGATCTGTTATCAAATGAGAACACGCAGTAAGGAAAATACACTACTAGGTAGAAGTTACTTCTGCCACAAGCTCTTCCCAGGACATTGAGAGGTCGTTCCTCTCTCAGAGATCAGTTAGCTCATCTATAAAATGGAAGGCTAAGATGAATTGTGTCATGCTCTATGAACTGTACAACTCATTCATCTCCAAACCATTGGACATAATTCATCTGTAAATTGGCAGCTGCTGACATGGATGTTCCCTGATTACCTAAATCCTCATACGTGGTGTCCCAGATGCTATGGCAAGATCTAGGATTGCATTATTTGGTCCACGAGACATGGAACCTAAGAACATTAATTCATTTTGGAAATAAAGAGTTAAGGAATGTCAGCTTTCTGCAAGGCCTTGTGCTAGGCACTGAGGTTGTACTGAACAAGACAAAAAGGTTCTCTGTATCGCAGGAACTCACCGCCTGGTGGCGGAAACTGAGGAACTGAATGGAGAAATTAAAATTTTCACTGGTGTGTTGTGGTTAGTTGGTGAAGAGGATCAAAGGTGAGAAAGCAGGCAACTTCCTTGGTGGGGAAGGCTGGTAGCACCACATCTGAACCACTGCAATAGTCACTCAATGGAACGTCAAGGAACCAGGCTCAGAGAATTCACACTACCATTCAAATTAGCACTGGACCTCAGGCCTAGATTGGAAAACCAAAACCAAGATCAAACAAAACACACCAAAAAAAAAAAAAAAAAAAAACCCAAAAAAAACCCCAAAAAGAAACAAACAAAAAAATCCTAAAATGGTAAATACTAAGTTTGATGAAAACAAAGATACAAATTGCAGCACCAATAGCACATTTCTATATGTTCCCGCCACTTGATATCAAAGCAGCATGTATTATCATGCTGGCAGGAGAATAGAGTGCACACAGACAAAGGAAAACATTCAGACCAAAAGGGAAGAAAACTTTGTAGGACCAAGTATCAAAGGCTATAGAGTTGGCTGGCTGACTGAAAATTTCCTAATCTAAGTTTTTAAAAGGAAAGTTTTGTGGAAGATTTTGGTTTTAATAATGGGATCTTGGTCTTGTTCTTCCCGAAGCAGGCAAAATAAACTTACAATAAAATAGGGATACTTTAATAGTAATGTGAACAGTGTAATATAAACAGATATATAAAATACACCCTGAAAAATACATATATGAAAACTTATTTCTTTCTTCCAAATGAGGAGAATCAAAACATATAAATAGTTTACATTAAAAGAATGAACAGTCCTTGCTGGGACATCCTTGAATGGATAGATTCAACATCCTCATAATTGCTCAGGCTCTTGGGGATTAATTTAATTCTTGGTGGTTCGTGGTTGTAGGGAAACTCTAAAGAAAATAAATGAATTTGAGGCTGACTGAGAGTGCAAAGTGGCTGGATTTGTAAGTGAAGACATTTTGCTTAGTGAAATCTTTCGTCAGATACACTGCCAAGGCTCTAACAGCCCTTCAAGAAGAGAGAAGCATGTCCAAACCAGTTTTGCCTGCAGACAGAGGGATGCTAATTGCTTTACTCAGATTCTCTTAAACCTTCTTGCATGCAGAAGCATCAAAATAGCCAAGCTGTATACACCGCCTCTAGGATCCAACGCTCCACCTGCAGAAAGGAATTCAAGTTTCAACTCTGTCTCACTGGCATAGGTTTGCTTTGGTGCCTAATTAGCAACTAAGTTTGATGACAACATAACTGGCTCTAGGGGCTTCTTGTTCCTACCAAACAAAACAAAAAACAAATTCCTGAAGCAAGACCTGAAATGTACCATGGGGAATTCAGAATCAGTGATGCAATTCCAAACTGGGGCTGGTCTCCTCTTTATCTCTGCATCAGCAGTTTCCCTGGAGAGCCTGTCTCCCTCAGTGTGGACCAGCTTTGACAAATATTTACTGACAAATGACTATTATTTTAATAATCATCATCATTTGCAATCATTTGCTGACTTACAGCCAACAAACACTGTCATAGATGCTGTCTTACTTGATCGTCACAACTCTGTGAAGCAAGCATGCAGAGCAGGGCTCATTAAGTTATTTAACTGGGTGAAAGTTTGCACTGATGCCAAGTGGTAAAGCTGGGAGCAAACGATCCAGTGTTACCGACTTGCCACATGCATTTTCCTCCAGTCCTTTTGTCATGAAGGAGGCAGACTTGCAACTGTTAGAATGGCACTGGGATGGTTCAGGACCAAGAAAACCAGGAACCCCTCACCAGCCTACCTTGAAATCCCTGGCATGTCCTAGGCTCCCGCTGAAGACCGCAGCTGAACTTGACAACATGCAAGCCTCTGTAATACACACATGGTTGCCCTGTGAAATGGAAGTTCCTTGCCACTGAAGATGGTGAAGCAGAACCCTGATAACCACCTACTTGGAAAACTATAAAGGGGACTCTTTTATTGGGTGGGAGGCTTTTCTAAATAGCAGCTGTCTAGAAAACAGTAAAGGGTATTATTGTATTAGGTTTTGATTGTTGGCTGACAATCTCAGTGGCATAAAACAACCAACATTTACTATCTCACAGTTTCTGAGGGCCCAGGCATGACTTTGGCTGGGTCCTCCACTCGGAGTCTTACAGGCTGCAATCAAAGTGTCAGCTGAGTAGCATTCTCATCTGGAGGGTTGGCTGTGGAAGAATCTTTTCCAGGCACATTCAGATTATTGGCGGAATTCATTTCCTTGTGGGTATGTGAGTCAGGATCCTAGCTCTTTGTTGGCTGTCTGCTGGAAGCTGTCCTTAGCTCCTAAAGGTTGCTCACAGCTCCTTGCCTCATGAGCTTCTCTCATATGGTCACTTATTTCCTTAAGCTGTCAAGGAGAGTCTCTCTATCTGCTGAGATGGACTCGTATATCACAACATGTAATCATGGTAAGTTACACCCCACCACCTTTGCCTTCTTCTATTGATTAGAAGCAAGTTACAGATTCACCTGCACTCAAGGAGAGGTATTACACAGAGATGTAAACACCAGGAGGCAGGGGTCATTGGAAGTCACCCTAGAGCCTGTCCTCCACAAGTATCTATGTAGAAAATTTAAGGTCCTATCCAACTTGCTCTTCCAATATCCCAGAATAAATACTACACCCCCACCTACTGAAGTCTCATTAAAATCTATGGGACACATCTATAGCACATCTTTATGAGATCCTCTGTTAATTATTCTGAGGGAAGGAGGTGGTAATGCATACTCAGAAAATGGAGGGCTTAGCCCATGTGGCAACAGTCATCTTTATGATACATGTTAAGGTACATGTAGGGAGAGAGAGCTGATTGAAAGTCAGAAAACTTGGGTTCTCATCCAGTTCTCCCATAGACTCACTGTGTGATCCTGTGCAAGTTATGTCTAAAATATTATAATTTCAAAATTAAGGTAAAGGAAAACCCAAGAGTACTGAGAGATCTCTTTAACCTGGGTGTCCACTCAATCTATGCAGTGTATATGGAACACCGGAAAGAGCCTGGGTGGCCAGGCCTGCAGGGTTATCTCCTTGTCCTCCAGGCTCCCTGCTTTGAAAGCGTATCCTTGTTATATGCTACAGAGGGGGAAGCACCCAGCTAGAGACCAAAAATGTCACTTTAAATTGAGGCAAGTGGGACTGGGCTGAGACCTGGTTGGCTCAGACCAAAAAGGATCAGGACTTTCTAGCAGCTGTTGGGGCAACTACTCCTAGGAGACTCCTCTCTCTCCTAACTGCTGGGACTGAACCCTTTGAGCCCCAGTGCTTGATTTTGCTCTCCAGATAAGTGTCTAGCTATGACCATGCTGCTCTCAGTCTTTGCACTCTTGCTGGCTTCACACTTATAGTGGTGTCATCATGTCTTTGGGGATGAACTGCTCAGTTCCTCCTTCTCCATCTTTGCCAACTCCAGTGATTTGGACCAGAATACATTAAAATATGGAACTCTTACCAGGCGCCATCTCCTGGTAGACCCTGGCAAACATAGCAGGATGATAGAGAAATCTTGGCATCCCCCCACAGATTAGCTTTATAATTCAGCCTACAGATCTTTGCTACAAATATTACTCAATTTAATAATCCAGAAGTCTATTGAGCACCTGTTGTAATATACACAATACTACAGGATTGAGATTTCACAAAAACTCTATGCAATTTCAAAATTTCCAAGTCTCAAAGGACAGTTAATTTGTGAAGCAACAGTCAGCTGGACTCAACAACAATCCAGGGTAAGCACACAATGTAAATGAACTTCTGCAGTGTCCAATAAACTCGGCCCATAATGCTGAGCTTCTTACTATGTAATAGGAAAAATTGACATGTCAGCTCTGAGCATCACTGAATTTTATAGGTAGATGTGGAGACCTCTTGGATTTTCTCAGTGTATAGAAAGTTGTCCCAAAACATAACCTTCTTCCCTATTTCCTAAGTGTGTTTGTTCGTTGGTGGGGGGTGGGTGTGGGGAAGCATTTTGTTTTGTTTTTTGAGACGGAGTTTCACTCTGTCGCCCAGGCTGGAGTGCAGTGGTGCAATCTTGGCTCACTGCAACCTCTGCCTCCCAGGTTCAAGCGATTCTCCTGCCTCAGCCTCCGAGTAACTGGGACTACAGGCACGTGCCACCACACCTGGCTAACTTTTTGTATTGTTTTAGTAGAGACGAGGTTTCACCGTGTTAGCCAGGATGGTCTTGATCTCCTGACTTCGTGATCTGCCCGCCTCAGCCTCCCAAAGGGCTGGGATTACAGGTGTGAGCCACTGCGCCTGGTTGAGCCTTTTTTTTTTTTTTTAATAGTGCTTACTCTTTTTTTCAGCCTGTAAGTTCCAATAATTAAAAATGAGTTTCCGCATTCTATATTCTTTACAATCAATGTAAAACCTCACTCATGCTTGGAAATTCTAAAGATCTTTTGTTTTGTTTGGTGTGTATGGAAATTACATAAAATGTCCATTTCTATCTTTCACACAGGGACGCCATCAGCCATTATATTTTCACAGAGCTTATTTCATATCTCTTACGTTTATACATGATGATTTAGATGATTTATACTTTCAAAAGTTTCTTAATATATCTTTTTTTTTTTTTAATGAGATGGGGCTTCACCGTGTTGTCCACGCTGGTCTGAAACTCCTGGACTGAAGTGATCCACCTGCCTCAGTCTCTCAAAGTGCTAGGATTATAGATGTGAGCCACCATGCCCAGCCAATATATCTTTTAATCTTCAAACTATCCCATGTGTCCGGGAGGGCAAGAGTTACTGTTTTACAGAAGTAAAAAAAACCTGAGGCTTCAAGGCACTATTCAGGGTCACATGGTGAGTAAGTAGCCAAGCTGGGGTGAGGACTCAGGTCATTCAACTGCTAAGTGTGAACTTTTTCAAACCCAGTATGTATATTGCCCCAGATAATAGGATTTCAGGTGTCGACGTGGCCAATTTTAGCCACATATACTTGGATTCTTTCATTTCCCCTCTCTGAGCTTCTGATTCCTTATTAGTAACATGCAACTGGTAATATCTGAAGTTTGTACCTCACACAATGACTCTAAGTATCAAATGAAAAGATGTATGACATTGGGTCTTCAACTGCAAAGTGTTAAACATTTGTATAAGAGTATTATGACTAGGGGTATGGGGCATGCATAGAGGTTTTAGGAGGTGAGTGGGTGACTCCCACTGGACAGAAATGGTTAAGATCATGTGTAAGTGGAACGAGGCTATGGGAACTGGCCTTGTAGATCATAGTAACTTGATCTGTGAGAAGATTCCCATGAAGGGACAAAGGGTAGGCAGGTCACTGGGACAAGGACCATTAGTTCAGTATTCCCGTAAGAGGCTGGAAGGTATGGTGATTAATAGGCGAGGAGAGGCGGTGGAGGGAATATAGCTCTTCTTCTGATGTGATACAAAAATGACAGGAATTAGAGAAGAGTTCCAAAAATGAATGCTAATATAAGATGATTGTGCTTAGAAAAACAGTATCCCATTTATTTCTCATTCAGCAGCCAAACATAAAATCTCTGATGTGCTGGGCACAATGGGA
Organism: Pan paniscus; assembly: GCF_029289425.2. NCBI lineage: Eukaryota > Metazoa > Chordata > Mammalia > Primates > Hominidae > Pan > Pan paniscus. The sequence continues at coordinate 186,698,616 of NC_085926.1, read as the reverse complement.
GGTATAGAGATAAACGAGAGGTGGTCTTTGCCGATAAAAGATCACAATCTAGTAGGAGAAAGAAATACTGACAAAACTATAGATATTTTGAGAAGCATGTAATACTAGAGGCACGAAGTCAGATAATGCTATATACATAATGCATACATATATTCACACTATATATTACATACATAATACCTAAAACACAATATATAATATTGTTTAAATAACAAACGTGACGATCACTATATTTATAGGAGACAGGCCCGAGGTAATGATTGTGTTACATGTGTCATCTCATTGAATCCCTGCAACAACCCAAGGAGATACTAGTTTCCCTAATGACTCTTGATAAACAGATGAGAAAACTGAGGCTTAGGGAGTTCTCTTAACCTGCCCAGGTCACATGACTGGGAAGGATGCAGCTGAGTTTTTTTTTTTTTTTTTTTTTTGAGACAGAGTTTCGCTCTTGTTGCCAGGCTAGAGTGCAATGGCGTGATCTCTGCTCTCTGAAACCTCCACCTCCCGAGTTCAAGCAATTCTCCTGCCTCAGCCTCCCAAGTAGCTAGGATTACAGGTGCCCGCCACCATGCCCAGCTAATTTTTTTTTTTTTTTGTATTTTTAGTAGAGACTGGGTTTCACCATGTTGGCCAGGGTAGTCTCAAACTCCCGACCTCAGGTGATCCACCCACCTCGGCCTCCCAAAGTGCTGGGATTACAGGCGTGAGCCACTGCATGCAGCTGGGGTTCTAATTCCAGCTCAGGCTGCCTAACTCTGGAACTGAGACTCTTAGCTCCTTCTCCCCCAGCACTCCCTTTTCCCTCCCAGCTTATTTCTCTCCCAGCATGTACTTCCTTCCAATATTCTATATAATTTGCCAATTATTTTGTTTATTGTGTCCCCACTAGAATGCAAACTCCACCAGGGTATTATTTTTTTGTCTGTTTTCTTTACTGCTGACCACTCAAGAACTAAAGTGGTGCCTAGGACACAGTATATGCTCAATAATATTTGCTGAGCAGATAAATGAATAAATGTTATACTTTATCCTATTGTGAGCCTGTCTCATTAGGGAAAAATGTGGTCAGATGGAAATATTTAGAAGAGGGATGAGATGTACCATACAAAGGTAGACAGAGAGGAAGGTAGGAGAATGGAAAATGTTTTGTATATAAAGAAAGACTGAAAGGCAGGTGGTCGGGAAGCAGATGGGAGGAGCAGGGGTTGCTTGTGGGTCAGTGAAGAGGACGATGAGAGATTTACAGTCCACATTCCAGCAGGCACTTGGCTCAGAACACACAGAAAGCTCTGAATTCACTCCCATAATGCTGTTACATGCTGGAGAAAGGAATCTTCCCCCTACCCCTGCCCCCACCATTTGGCTCTGGCCTTCATCTCCTTCTACTGATGAGGCACAAGACTCCCAATATTTTCTGTCTCTCTGTTCCGCTCCCTGTTGTGGAAATGTTGCCCAGCTTCAACCCCACTTCTTTCATGCTGCCAATGACTTCGCCAGTTTGAACTCCAGTCATTAAGTCTTTTAACAAGAATGAAACTGAGTAGGACTTTTCTCTTTACCCAGGTTTCTGATTCTGCTCTGTAGAATCACCATATGATGGAAATAGTCATGTTTCCCTCTAAAGTTGCTGTTACTTTGTCTGTACTATTTGTATAGGCAGGGACTTAAACGTATGGGGTCATGTGCTGTGGGGTGGAAAACTGTCTTCTCACAATCATGTGTCTAATATGTGTGTCTCACTATTATTCCAGCCTTATTTCAAAAGAATATGTGGTGTTGGATGTCAGATGAGGTATGAGTCCTAGGTCTATTAATCACTCACTATGTGATCTGGAATGGTCCTATCTAAATCTTAGATTCCCCATTTGAAAATGAAGATGACCTGAGAGGTGGTTGTGGCTAGATTCTTTTGATGTTCATGCCAGCTCTAATAATCCATTCCATTAATATGAAAATTGCTCAGATCTCTATACAATCAGTCTCTTTTTAAAAGCCCCCAGTCAAAGGAACTGGGGAACCAGCATTCCACATAAGGTTTCTGCCATTTATTCATTTACTTTTTCATTATGTATTCTCTTAACAGTACAGTGTGGGAGGAACTACCCTAGGCCTGATCAGGGAAGAGACAGGAGAAGATAAGATAGGACCTTATTATCATTATGAAGTTTAATATCAAGTAGTAGGGATAAGGCATATTCAACTATGTAAGAACACAAGTCAGAAAGTGATTAAGGATGACATAGAGAGGTGCAGAGATGAGAGTGGGGAGGGTCCAGAGATGACTGTCACTTTCAGCCAGGACAATTAGGGCAATATGTTTTTGAGGCAGAGGTATTTGAGTTGAGTCTTAAAGAACAGGGTACATGCTGGTGGTGCTGGTGTGGGGAGCTTGAGGGAGGGAATTCAAGGCAGAGAAAATAAGGTGAGCAAAGACAGTGATGAGAAAACCTACAGCTAATGTTAAGGGAGGATGAAGGGAGTTAGAGGAACCCATGGGGTAAGACCATGGATGGCCTAGAGTAGCAATCTAAGATATCTAGATATCACTTGATAGTTATTCTGCATTGCACATTTCTCCTTGTATACAGTTTTCTGTCTATTAAAATGTCTATCTTAAAATGTACTGACCATGTGGTACTAATAATAGAACTTTCCAGATGAGACCCTCAACTATTTACTGCTGAAAGCTAATGGGGCAAGAATCGACACGAGGATAACAGGATCTCCTATAAGGAAACCTGCAGAAACCGCAGAGCATTTTGTTAGCCCCTCACCCAAAACAAACATATATTGGCTCCACTTGCAAATGGTAAAAAACTTCAGTGAGTAGGAAAGCACAGGCTTCTCTTTCTTTAGAGGTAACCTGTCCACTGGAGAGTCTACAAGTGTTTGCAAGTAGACTGTCCTCTCCAGTTCATCCTCTGCAGCTGCTCCTGAACCAAAATAAGTAACAGGCTATCCGGTATGAGTTGTACTCTACACAGAGTAGCACACATAAAGACCCATGGGAGGGCAGGGTGAGAGGCTGAGGGGGCGGAGGGAGGAAAGAAAGGCTAGGTATGATTATGTCACCAGGTATCCTTGGTAGACAGAAAATATCGTATACATTCTGCTTGAGTGTGGTGGCACACGGAGAAAAAAACGTGTCCTACTTCTGTCAGCATCAACAGCATGGGAACAGGACATCTCTGTGCCTCAGTCAAGGTGGGAGAAGAGATTTCCCTTAAGATTGCCCTTAAATCTTAAGTATCTGGCAAAACAAACAAACAAACAAAAAACAAAAACAAACGAACAAAAACCATAAGCTGAAATGTGTGTGTGTGTGTCTTTTTCTAAGTACCCATGGCAAAGGCTTGCAAAGGAGGCAGTCGGTTAAGGCTGTGTTGACCGTAGGCTGGGGAGGGGAGTTTTCGAGGTGCCCCTGGTATCTTCAAGAGCAGAGACATATACATTCCATTACTCTCTCACTCTCAGAACCCTGTCGCCTGCCAAACTGAGGATAATAGCAATAGATTCACACTTCAGATACATGTTTCCTGTCTTGGGAGAGCAAGAGCCCCCTGGGTTGAACCCTTCCTTAGCAGTATATACACCCAACTCTCGAGTTGACTAGTTAACCTTAGTGCTTTCAGAACTAGCTAAGCTCAATGCTTTGGGACCTTCACAGTACCTCCTTCTGCACTTCTGTGCTGTGACAGCTTTCTTCACCACCATACTCCAGTGATCCTACACACACACACACACACACACAGAGAGAGAGAGAGAGAGAGAGAGAAAGAAAGGCTGGGACTACTGCACCTATACAAAGACAAAGGCAGCACAGATGGTCACTATTCTATGATTTTATCATAATGACATTTAAAAACAATCATTGATGATATTCATAATCAGTCCTAACTTTGGCAAATGATTTTATAGTTTAAAAAGAACTTTCAAACTCAGACATTGCACATAGAATGTGTTGGGATAACCAAAACATAAGCAGAAAGGGCAAATGTTTTCTAGCCATTATGCAGCTGCTCTTGGTCACGTAAGATGAATTTCTGCTAATCCATAAAAGCAGCATGATTCTCAGATGTCCCTTCATTTGTCATTCCCAGCACCAATATCCCACCCTACTTGAGGATTCTAAAGCTTGGTATGTCATCATCACCTTGGTCTTTGATGGCTAAATTTATGAAGGCGGCTGTGAGATTTCACTTTGGAACTCAGATGAAGCCAGATAAATGTGCCAAAGACGACACTGGACATATGGTACTTAACGATTCTGATGGCACTCAGAATAAGCAAGTCTGCTGATCTCACATCTGTGGTGATGTAGCTGACATACCATTCAGCACAAAATAACCACTCCCTCACGCATCCCAGGTTCACAATTTTGCACGCGGTTCAAGGAGAGTTAGAGTTCTTTGAGAACTGCATTACTCCCAGCAGGTCACAGACCAACTCAAGGTGATACCATCCCCAAACAGCAATTCCCAGTGCCCTACACGGAGCTGTCATTCTAGGTCTGTGCTATTCAACAGAATTATCTGCAATAATGGAATAGTTCTTCTGCAGTATCCAATATTGTAGCCACTAGCCATAAATGGTTCTTGAGCATTTGAAATGTGGCTCGTATGACTAAGGAGCTAAATTTTTAACTTAATTTAATTCTAATTAGCTCAAATTTAAAGAAGCCACATGTGGCTGGTAACTATCATATAGGACAGTCCAGTGCTACATCATCAATATTCACGTCTTCATTCTATTGCTACCGCATTCTACATTCTACTTCATTCTACTCTACCAGGAGTCATTTCTTTTAAATCTCACGCCACCCGAATGAGCGAACATACTTTTCAGAAGACAATGCTGAGGCTACAGAGGATAAATTACCAACTTAAAATCACACTACTAGTATACAGTAGAGCCAGAATTACAATATAACTCTCTTGGTTATTTTTCTGGCTCTCCTTCTACTTAAATACATATTTTTGAGATGAAAGTATGAGACAAATGGATTATTATAAGTAAAATCATGGCTTCTAACTTCCCGTTTTCTCCTTAAAATTAATGACTTTGGTAGTGGAATATACTTAAGATCTAATGGTTTTAAGAATCAGCAACAGTAATAACAAAAGCAAGCCGGAGAGATGGGAAAGATAAACATAGGGAGGAATATAAAAGTTTATGACTAACAACAGAATTGGCAAGTTGAAGACATTAAGAAACGTATACGCTTTAAAATTTATTATTAATTTCATAATATTTTTGGACTAATACAAATTATGCAAAAACCTCCAAAACCTCCAATAGAATCTTTACCAACTGACCACTGTCATTCTACATATTTCTTCTGTTATTCTCTGCATTTATGTAACTTTATTTGTTCTTTGTCTGTCTATACTAAAGCAGTTATAGATTGCCATAAAATGCAAAAGTATTTTGAAGTCATGGGAATGCAAAAAAGCCTTAGTAAAACGAAACATTTTCATTTGTTTTACTTATTCTTTTTTTATTATCATTTACAACACAGACTTTGTGTTTGTTTTTTTCTGCTCCCCCCAAGTCTGTGCCCAATAAAAATTGTTTCCGAACTGGGATGCCAACTTTCCATCCAAATTCCATTTTATTTAATATCCCGGGGTGAACTCTCTTTAAAAGAAAGGTCTACAATGGAGCTTGAATGGACACAATGTTTAAACAGCAAGATAAACCATGCTGCAGCCATATGAACCTCTCAAGCTTAGATGGCATTAGGAGGAGATCCTTCAAATGACTAAGGTCCAGCTTGAGCAAAGTAAGATGCTTTCTGTCTGGCTACTAGGGGAAAGTTATTTACTGACCCTGAAAACATTTATTTTCACCCATCTCTTCTAGAAAGGCTAAGAAATTTCACACCTTCTTGCCACATTACCTTGATTATTATACTGGCTCACTCCTTTCTAGCTCACAGATTGGCTGGAATTCTAAATACGGCTTTTGGAAGGAAGTAATTGAATCGTAAAATGTCCAAGTATCTCTACAGAAAAAGAAATGTCATCTAGCCCATGACAAGGCTTTTGCACAAAAAAACCTGCCCTAATATAAAGTTTACAGTTTTCTGTATTAAAAAAGAATAAACACCAATAAAAAACCATAAAGGGGGATTTACTTTGGAGGGATTTCACACTGACATAAGAAAGAATTTCCTGTACATATGGTCCCCAATTTTAGACACAATGCATTCCTGGAAATTGTATCATAAAGCAGATCACCAGAAGGGAAAGCTGTGATTGTGCCTGCTTCTTTCATTCAACAAACACCTACTGAATGCCCACTATGTCCCAGGCATAATGACAAGCTCTGCCCTGTTCACATGGCCTAAAAAATGATCAGTGCATCAGAATGGGTAAGGCATTAAGAACAGAAATGTGTTTATGAGGTTATCAAATGAGCACGGCATCACAGTGAGAAAGACTGGGGGCCTCCAGGACATTCTTTCCACCACGGAGTGTGGAACTTAATCGTATACTTCCCCAAAGTGTGACAGAGATAGATGTCTTGTTTCTCCCTTATTTTCCGGGTATCCCATAAATATATGCCATGTCACACGGGTGACCCAAATCACACTGGAATTTCAGTGCTCTCATCAATCGTCTGTCCCTTCCAACCCTCTTGATGCATTTCTTCTTAAGTTTGTCTCAGACCTTCCTGAAACCTTAAGCCTCCAAATCCAGGCTCACTTCTCCTAGCCCAAGTAGCTCAATTTTTTTTATATCCGAGAAGAGAGTTTTTATATGCTGCACCCTGCAATGTTGCTTCATTTCACTTCAAAGAGCCCCGTCATCATTTAATGACCTGCCTGTTCTTCCTGTATCAGAAGAGGAAGTGGACCCAATCATTTCCAAGACAACTTAGATAGTAGAGACCCTTTCGGTGCCAAGGTCCCATGCTTCTGAAACCTGTGACAGTATATTATTACATCCTGAGTCTTTAGGAAGAGCAGAAAACAGCCATTCCTTCGTATTCTAGAGAAAAATGAGATATCAAGGAGCAAACAGCATCTTAGGGGGCTACCATTTTCATTCTTATGGACAAAATTCAGCCCACGTAGAAATAAATCAATAGATCATAATTTATTCCCAAGGAAAAAATTGGATTAGTCACACAAAAGTTGTTTAAGGATGTTGTCTGCAACATGAATATGTAAGAATAGAAGAATGAGTAAAAAAAATTGTCTAACTACAAGTATTAATGTTATACAAGCATTAAAAACCAGGTTCTCAGAAAATATATCTGGGAAGATATGGGAAAATGTCTCTGAGAATAAAACAGATTTGGAATAAAACAAATACACATATTGTAACATGTACATGTATGCCATATATATAAGCATAAATATGTAAATTGTGTCTAATATATAAACGAATACATTCACTATATATGCACATATATTATTGTAATTTTAGTTTAAAAGAAGAAGGAAAAAGCAAAAGAAAAAGCTTAGCAGGTTAGCTATTTTTAGATGTTAAGAGTGACTTATAATAAATTATGGGTTTACAGGTGATTTTGAAATTTATCCTTTTGGAAATGTGTTTCTGTAAAAATGATGAACATCCTAATAAAGAATATCTAAAACAATGAATCTTAACATTGGAATGACATTGGGCAGCTTTAAAAAAAAAATACTGATGTCCGTGACCAAACCCAGATATTCTGATTTGAGTGATCTAGGATGCTGCCTGGGTATCACAGTTTTAAAACCATCCAGATAATTCTAAATATTTAGCTATAATTGAGAATCACTGTTTTAAAAACATGTTTCTTTTTAACTATGTGCATTACTTATTTTAAATATACACATTCAAAAGAATTCAACCTGTAACTAAAAGTTACATTCATTAGGATTTTTCCAACTGAAGTCTGAAAAAAAAAATCAGAGGCTACAGAGACGAATGGAAGAGAGAACTGTATCAGAAATCTAAACATGATGGTCACTTGTGCTGTCTGGTAACCAGGACAAAAAGGAGAATATGAATCAAAAAAAGATAATTTCTGTTAAAGAAGTTTAGAATGAATTCTAAGAGGAAATCATCTCATATATGTAAACGATGACATGGACATGATGGAAAACATATTTATTAACAGTTTCATAGATAATACAGAGACATTTTCCTATACAAGTTTCATATACTAACTTCTTATAAAAGCCAAGGTATAATGATGCTGATTTTGTGAAAACATTTCGGTGGTGAACTCAGTGAAGTAGTCCGGACTTATCGGAGTTAACGTCATATTTATTTACAATAAAAAGGATTATTTAAGAACACTAAAAATGAAAACGTATTATCCTTTTAATCTAACTTCCATTTATCTGTAACACAGAAGTTAATTTCTCAGTTAAGCACTTTGTGGTATGTAGATAGGACAGATTTAGGAAATTAAGTTGGGATATGTTAGAAATGGGCTATAGTGAGGAGAAGCAAACACACAGAATGTAGGAATTCACATTCACATATATGAAAGTAGGCTTTTGGACAAGAACATTGGCGTGTACTTTTGAGAAGAGTATTCCTCCTTTTATACCAGTGAGTGCACACAGATTCACACAGATACAGGCACAAAGAGACACACACTTTTGTTTTTTAGTGATAACTTCCAAAGTAAATGTATAAATATTTGACTCAAAACAACTTGACATTTTCAGCCTGAGTCTCCTCTCCTCTGTTCTTGACTCAATTGAACACACACACACACACATACACACACAAACACACACACATGAACACCAGTTTGTAGGACAGCAAAACATATCAGGGAGTATAGTAAAGAAGTTCCAAAGGGGAAAAGCTTTTTTTGACTTTTAGCACATAAGCAATAATTTATTGCTAACAGCAGTTAATGTAATGGTTTGAGAAATGTGATTACCACACTTCCTTGGGAGAATCTGCTAAAAACAAAACTAACCCTATTACACAACAGTGAAAATAAGTCCAGAGTCTTGTGGACTATCCATGTGTAGCTGAAGTCACAGACACTATGTAACCTTCTGAAATTTCTAGGCTGCTTCAAGTTAGAGTGCAAAGCTTCCCTTTCAGGTAAGATGGACAGAGATCTTAATTGCTTCTGTTTTCAAACTGATGGCTGGCAGAGTTAGTGGCTTGACATATAGGTTTGGGCACACTCCTCCAGTTCTAACAAACCTTCCCGTGGACCACCAAAGGTGAGTTTGCCATTCAAAGACCCCCTCATAAACCAGGCCTAAACTGTCTTTCTACTTTTATGTCTTAGTTCCTTCACATTCCTGCCCCTCTGCCTGAATCATCGCCACCCATGTGTTCATTTTTTCCACCTCCAATCCCTGGCTGAAGCTCACCTTTCTTTTTCCTCATTCCCACCGAACACCATCTGTCAAAGATCATACTCCGTCTTCAAAATCCAGAACCCACCTCCTCCACAAAGTATTCCCTAATTGTGTACTTAGAATACATTCCTTCCTCACTCAGTTTTATGTTTCTATTACAATACCCTTCAACAAAGTCAATTTTCATTTTTTTGAAAGCTACATTTTTTCTTTCCTTTTATCAATGCCCAGGGTATGGGGCCTTGTTGTGTGAATCCTGTAGCCTCTACAGTGAGGCATGCAATAGGTATTCAGGTTTTTTTTTTCTTTATAGCGAAAACTTGGGTACACATGGATGTAAAGATGGGAATAACAGACACTTGGGAATCCAAAAGGAAGGAAGGAAGGAGGGGGAGAAAGGGCTGAGACACTTCCTGTCAGGTATTATGTTCACAGTGTGGATGATGGGATCGATAGAAGCCCAAACTTCAGCATCACACAATACACTCTTGTAACGAACCTGCATATGTACCCCCAAAATCTAAAATTGAAATTAAAAGAAAAGGATAAAGTGTTTAGCATTTTAAGACCTGACTAATCAAATACTGTCATACAGGAAGAGATGGCAAAAACATTGTAAGTAACACACACACACACACACACACACACGACCCCCATGATTTGCAACTCTTTAGACAGAAAGGTGAACAAATCATTCAATTATCATCAACTGAATTCTCATGACAATTACCAGACAATTATCTTCATAATAAATTATCTTCTCTTCCAACAGCCAAAGTTAAGTGGAAACCAGATCTGACCAGCAAAAGCCTGGGAAGGAAGCTGGTGTATATTAGGTATTTGCAAGGAGTTGGGCACTTCACATATATAACGTTCATATAATATTAACAACTCTGCAAGGGAAGCCTTATTCCATTTTTTTATTTGAAGAAACTGAGCCTCGGAAAGGTTAAGCAATTTGCCCAAGGCTACACTGTTAGGAAATAAAGCTGGGATACAAACCTGGGGCAGTAGAACTACAAAGTCTAAACTCTTTCCATCCTACCAAGCTGCCTCTCAATCTCGCATATAAATAGCTCAGAATTTTACTGAAGATTAACAGGAGAGTGATTCTCAAACTACTTTATATTTTTGCAGGGCCTTAGAGTAACACCTGTCCAACTGACATGGAACCATGAAAGTCCAGAGTCCTGTGGACTATCCATGTGTAGTTGAAGTCACAGACACTACGTAATCTTCTGAAATCTCTAGTCTGAGAGATTCAAGGTAGGGAATAGCTCAAGAGAGAAAATACCAATAGAAAGTATTATAATACTCAGAAGAGCTTGAACCTCAATAAACTGAGGATACATACTATCAACTAATAAATAGTTCTGACAGATTACACCTATTATATGTTATTATTCACAAAAAGCATATTAGCTGTACTGGGGGAAAAAAAGGAGGATTAATTAGAAGTTATGAAACTTGGAATTCAGTTCAGAAAACCATGAACTTGCTGTGGTGTCTTGAGCAAGTCATTTTTCTTGCTGGGTGTCATTTGTGCCTGTTTGCTCAATACCGGGATTGATTACAGGATATGCACCCGTTACATCTAACATTCTGTAAGCCTGAAGTTAGTAACTTGTAGACCTACAGGACCTCACTAGCAGAGAGGAGAGATTCTGCTCATGCTTGCACTCTGAACATATTTGATACGCCTTAGAATATGATCCCTGCAACTCTCCTAAAATCATGTATAGCCAGTTGAGATACTAAGATAATAATCGTGCGGAAGAACAAAAACGTAAACTCTTAAACAGGTGTCTGCAGGTGGTTCCCTTGCTGCATTCCTTTGCAGTGAGCCCAGACATTTCCTTGCCTTGTAGTATCTGTTTCTCCACCTCAGGTTAGGTTTTGAAATTTTAGTTTTGAGACAAACACAGGATCTGGTTTTCCATTTTTGTTCTGTATACAAAGTGAAGTTAAAACCATTTCAAAGTCAAACAGGTCTCCTCTCCATCCCGCAGCCCTCAAGAATTCAAACAGGGCTGGGTTTTGTTTGGCAGCAGGGAGTGGCAGTAGCTGTGAAAATGCTTGTCAAATGGAAGAAGGTGTGATATGCTTCAGGAAAGAAAATTGCCAGGAGCAAGAAGGATAGAAAACATGGCATACGAATTGAAACAGCTGCAGAAGAGACATCCAGTTTGTTATATCCATTTGTGTATCTCTATAATACAGAACTAAGTGTTTTAACAGCCCTTTTGAAATTTGAAAATGGATCTTCCATCGATTCAGAGCTATACACTGGCTCAAACTAGCTCTTGTTCAAAGAGGTCATCTGGTAGGTCACTGCCCACTACTACACACGGGAGTCTACATCAAACTTTGATAAGGCTCTGTGAAAACAGGGCAAGTGCTATTAGGAGATCTGTAGAGGAAGAAACCCACCAGATTCTACTCCAACCCCACTGCTATGATCACCAGTGCTCTCAACACAGGGCATTTTTACAAGATATCATGAAGAGATGACAGGAAATAGACCCAATTGCTCTGATAACCATGTTGGCTTCTGTATAAGTTCATTTCAAATATATTTGAAAGCAGTCCTGTCTTTTCAAGGAGCCAAATTTTCCCATCTTAATTATTTACAAATACTTGTTTCCATGCAACAATCAAAAAGGCAAAGAAACTCTTGGGTACTGTATGCTTCTCACTACTTACTCTTGAGGAAGAAAAAAAGGTCAAAAGCAGCTTTTCTTTACCAATGAAGAAGTTGTTGTCAATATTTTGTAAGCAATTCAGATCATTGCAATATTTCCTGTATTCCTATTCGGTGCTTAGCACTATGCTAAGTATTAGGGATTATATAAGATTTTTATAGTATTTAGGAAGACAAGATTAGTTATTTCATAAAACTTGGTCTTGGGTTCCCAAATCCTTTCGAGTTCTATTTATTCCTCAGCAAGTAAATAAAAATGTCAGTTTCTTTGGCACTGAATCTAAATAGCAGAGAATTTCAGAAAAGGAAGAAAGTAAATAAGAGAGATCTCAGGAAAAGTTTCATTAGGAGGATGCACTGACTCAATACATGTACATGTAACATACATGAAGGGAGGTATAAGCTCTGCCTAAGAGAGTGGAATTGAGAAAGCAAGTCAGAAAAACCTCCCAGAAGATGAGAAGGAATCACTCAGGCCGGGCATGGTGGCTCACGCCTGTAATCCCAGCACTTTGGGAGGCCAAGGCAGGTGGATCACGAGGTCAGGAGATCAAGACCATACTGGCTAACATGGTGAAACCCCGTCTCTACTAAAAATATACAAAATTAGCCGGGCATGGTGGTGGGCGCCTGTAGTCCCAGCTACTCGGAAGGCTGAGGCAGGAGAATGGTGTGAACCCGGGAGGTGGAGCTTGGAGTGAGCCAAGATCGTGCCACTGCACTCCAGCCTGGGCGACAGAGCGAGACTCCATCTCAAAAAAAAAAAAAAAAAAAAGAGAAGGAAGCCTTACAATTCAGGCTTAGATAGAGAATAAAAGCAATGACCATTGTGTAGAAAAGTGTCTATACAGCAGTTTGTAGTTTATCAGTTATAGTTTCCGATTTCATATCAATAATGTCATTTGAAAAAAAGGTCAAAAGTGGCCAGAAACTTTACTCAATGTAAAGGAAAAATTTTAAAGTCACCTGACTTGATGTATAATCATTTTTTTTCTTATGAAATTTACTTTTGGATCCTGTCTGAACAGAATCACAGGGAAATAAGTGATTTGTTGATACAAAGACCCCAGTAATGAAAACTGCTTCCCTGTGGCTTGCAGGAGAACCTGCCTGCAGTCCACCATTGGCTTGAGGTAGAGAAAACAGCTAGTCTTCCCTGAACAGTTGCCAAGGAAACAGCCAGTGTTTTATGACATTATGGTCAGATTAAAGGAAAATAGACTGACCCTGTAACAATGCCATTGGAAAACCAGCTGCTTGGAAAATCGCAATAATTATCCAAAGTCTTCTTTCACAACACACACACAACAGAAAATCTAAACCAACACATACAAGCAGGAAAACATTTTTTTTTTCCCCAACAAATCCATCGTGGAGTTCTTGCCTAAGCGTAAGAGTCAATTACTGCTGCTGCTGCTTTTTTTTTTTCTTTTTTTTCTAAAGGGAGATAGAATCATCTATTATTTTGTCTCACTCACAGATACAATCTTAAGCCCAGACTTATATTATTTTAACTAACATCAGCCAGAAAGGAAATGAGTCTAAGATGAAGTGCTTTAAAACCAAACCTACAACTGGCTCTACAGTCCTTGAACATCTTGGTTCTCTATACAATATATACTTGAGAATAGATATAAAATCCAGAAAGTCTAATTATGCTTGTATTGTATTGGTGTGTTCATTGAAATGCCAGAAAAGTTATCCAGGTGGCCTAGGAGCTGGCTTCAATATAAGGAGGTGGGGTTAGCTTTGGAACTAAATCCAAATAGCATAATAAAGATTGCTTATCCGTATGGCAAATACTACAGTGAAGTGTTAGGGGCACTAAATTCTGGTCATTTCCATTGGACAAGTATTTATTTAGTGTCAGATGCCAACACATGTTGGCTAAACATAATCATAACTAGTATTTATTAAGTTTTTATTGTGCGCGAAGCACTGAATTGACTGTTTGACGTGTTTTCTCATTTAATCATCAAATACCCAAAGGAAGGAAGACATATTATCATTGTCCCCATTTTACGGATAAGAGCATTCACTGAGTCTTGGAGTTGGGTAAAGTAACTTGTCCAGATCTCCACAGCTCATGGGCAGGGATATCTTCTGGGCTCTGCCGCTAATGACTTTGCCATATTGACTTTTAAGACTGAGAGACAAATGCAATGCAACATCCAACTTCCCACAATGGGTGACACATGAATCACACATTGCTTTTGTTTTCTAAGAGCTAGCAGAAAAGTCTGAATTTCAGTGTATGCGTGTGTATGCAAGAGCAAGATGGAATGGAAAATACATCCATTTACAAATAAGTCTCATTTAAGTCACAATAAACCTGATACTACAAGAAAGCAGAGTTTGAGGAACAACAAGAATTTTAATAGCATTTGACTTAGAGAAAGTCATTTAATTTATTTGGAAAAAAGTACATGGAATTCAAGTGAGGAGACAGTTGGGTGGAATTTCAGTTATTAGAAGTGAATAGAAAAGCTTAATGTTGTAACTTAGGGCTATTTCCTTATGAGAATTGACTATAATACTGTGAGGAAAGGGGAAGGGAGATTTAACATTTATTCCTAGGATATTAACTATCTTCACCTCTATTTCTGAATTGAACCAGTGTCATATAAGGAGACTGGTGAAGAGAGATCATAACATTTCTCCTAAGCGATGTCCTTATTGTGGCTTTTTTGTAATGCATACTTTCTTAGTGTATATTTTAGGGCAACCCTCTTGTCTACTAAGTGACAGAGGTAGACCAGTTGACCTCCTAACTAAAGGTCCTTTAGCATCTATTAACATGCTATTGAGAAGCACTGCCTGGGACAGATGCTAAATAGATGTGTGTGTGTGTGTGTGTGTGTGTGTGTATGTATGTGTGTGTGTGTGTGTGTGTGTGTGTATGTTTTGAGATAGAGTCTCACTTTGTTGCCCAGGCTGGAGGGCATTGGCACAATCTCGGCTCACTGCAACCTCTGTCTCCCTGGTTCAAGTGATTGTCCTGCCTCAGCCTCCTGAATAGCTGGCATTACAGGCGTGCACCACCATACCTACCTAATTTTTTTGTGTTTTTAGTAGAGACAGGGTTTCACCATGTTGGCCAGGCTGGTCTCAAACTTCTGACCTCAGGTGATTTGCCCACTTTGGCATCCCAAAGTGCTGAGATTACAGTTACGAGCCACTCTGCCCAGCCAATAGATGTTTTGTTAACAAAACTTCTCCAGAATAAAAACTTCCTTTTAAGTATGCTAGATTTGCTCAAGTGGGTCCCCAAACTCAGCAACGGTAATAATCTTATGGAGCCAGGCAATCCCAAGGGGGCAGAGTGCAGCTTTCTGCAGTGTTTAGGGTTATCTAGCCAATAACTGAGTAATGCAACTACAAGAGAATCTAGAACTTTGCTAGACATAGTCGGCGTTCAGTGACATGTGGAATGAATAAACACGAGTAGTGATTAAGAATTCATATTCTGGAGATACTACCTGGAATAACATTTTATCACTACCCGTAGCCTTTTAATTTATGATAACCTACTTTTATATTTCAATATCAATGAAACAAGAATAATAATGATACTGATTTAACAGATTACTGATGATTACATAAGATCATTCATGCAAAATACTCAGTACAATAAATGGCACAGAATAAAGCATACATCAAATAATATCACTGAAGAACCCAGAGGGACGTGAGTGACTGAAAAATGGTTGTTATTGCAATGAAATAGCTAAGGTATTTGCTAATCTCACTGGAGTCCAGTAGGTTCATTCATATATAAAAATATACATGTAGTATAATTTATATTATTCAAAGACCATTTTTCTAATTCGATTCATAAATTCTATATGTGTCTGTCTAGCATGAGTCTATAAGTTCCAAATGCTAAATTTGCTGCAATAACTGGCTCCAGGAATTGGGGAAAATAATAGCAAACTTCATACTGAGTGAGTGGAAATACAGAAGCTATATTTTGTTCATAATCACTGATCAATCCTTTTATTAGTTTGGGTCCATTCTCCTTCCCTTTCCCTGCCCTCACTGATACTTTTTAAGGAGAAAAGCTAAAGGATAAAAAAAAAAGCGTAATTTTTTCCCCAAATCAAACCCGTACCCAGAATGTTAGATGTTTGGAGTAAAATTTCTTAGATATAATACACACACACACATACAGAAAGCTTCAGCGAGAGAGAGAGGGAGAATGAGAGAGTATAATTAGCTCCTGGGCATGAGGGGAAATCTCAAAAATTACCCAGGAATAAGGGAAAAATGTCATTCTAGGGTTAGTCCTTTCAATTATTTAATAATTACATCTACAAAGAGAACGCTAATTTACCCCATCAGTGAACATTTTGGAAACTATTTATTTGGTTTTAAAAATATAATCTTTAAAACATCCTCAATATGCACAAGAGAAGGGGAAAGATAAACACAGATGCTAAAGAAACAAACTGAATTGTGCTTTTTTCAGTTCTAGTCATTTTTGCAAATTCCTTCAAAGTATGCATTTAGATCTTTTTATGTTCTGATTACATTCATCATTAAAACATTGGGTAAAATCCACCACTGCTACCATTGTGGAATTGGAGGTTTATGCTAGCTGCAAGAAGTACGTTTTTGGAATTCTTTGGTTGCATGAAGAATTCAGTTTGCCCACTGGCACTGCAAGCACCAATAAAAGGAATTGGGGAGCATTGTAGTGAAGAATTTTGTAGTTGAAACACACAGAGGAAAAGCGGAGTAACCAAAATTCTCCAGATTTTACTTTATTTCTTGTTGCTTAGATCATCAACTATATGAACTACACTTAATGTTGAAAATAAAATATATTTATAGAATATCTATAAACGTACTCAACCTTGACCTAGGAACAGACCAGGAGGAACGTAAGGGAATAAGAATTCTTTCCACAAAGATCCTCTTACTACCTTACAAAAACTTTGGTGGGGAATAAAAGAATGATGAAGACAATATTCTAATGATCTGCAACACAAAGGACAAATGCTTGAAGGGAGATGGACACCCCATTCTCCGTGATGTGATTATTATGCATTGCATGTCTATATCAAAACATCTTATGTACCCCATAATATATACATCTACTATGTATCCACAACTTTTTTAAGGATTTAAAGAAAAAGAAAACAACAAAAGCACAATGTTCCAATACTCAAATGTTTCAGTGTAACTGAGAGATCTCATTAAGTACATTTACTAGCAAAAATTTACCCCAGGCAAGTCCCTTCCCTTCCCTAAGCCTCAGTTTTCTCATCTATAAGATGAGAAAGTTTTTGACCCCAAGACAGTTTTGGACCCCATGATCTGTAAGGGTCTGTCCTTAATAAATGGTTCTAAGATTATTTCTTCCAGTGCAAAAGACCTGGATATCCCCAGTAATTGCTATAAAACAAGGCCATAGGTTTCTTTCCTAACATAATGACTAAGTTCTATAATCCAATTCTTACGCACTATCTACACTGCTATACTTAAAGGTTAATATCAAATGATGTCTTCTCCAATATGCTTTTATTGATTTCCCCAATCATAATTTTTCTCTCCCTACTCTTTGAGCGTGTGTGTGTGTGTGTGTGTGTGTGTATATACAGCATTTAATCGTATTCTCGCTTTCAAGACCCCTAAGGTCAGTAACTTTTCCTTCACCTTTCATTTCCTAAATGCCCACTGTATAACAGGTTCTCAGTTAATGCTTGGGGATGTGAATATCTATAGTTCTCTTATGTTACAGTCTAAATGATATCCTATGGCCACTTAAGATAGGTACACTTTTCTATGAGTTATACTTCATTGAAAATTTTTATATCAATAATTTACTGAAATCATTATATGCACATATATATACCCTATAACTCATACATGTGTGTGTTGTATGTATTCTCCTACAATTAATCAATTCCATTCCTACATCTATACCCTTGAGAAATATTTTATATATGTACACCAAAAGACATGTGCTCATAGAAGCATTCCTTGTTGTCATGAACCTAACCATAAATAATTCAAATGTCTACTAATAGAACAAAAAAATTATGGTATTTTTCATTCAATCAAAAATTATATAGAATTGAAAATAATTATGGCTTCTGTACAAGATGGAGAAAATGAAAGGAGCCCCACTCCCACCCATACCATAATTTAAACCAAGCCAGACGGTGTGCAAATCTACAACTGGTTTTGAATCCAGAGAGAACTGAGGCTGCAGAACAACCAACTACAGTAGTGTCCTTTTATCCATGGAAGATACCTTCACCTTCCAAGACCACCAGTAGATACTGAAACTGTGGATACAACCTAACCCCTATACATACTGTTTTTTCCTAGACATACATACTTATGATAAAGTATAATTTATAAATTAGACGCAAAAAAGATTAATAGCAATAACTAATAATAACGTAGAACAATTATAGCAATATCCTGTAATAAAAGTTACATGTATGTGGTCTCTCTCTCTCTCTCTCTATTTTTAGAGAGACAATAGTCTCTACATGACTATTGTAATGTAGTCACCTATTTTTGGACTGTGGTTGACCGTGGGTAACTGAGACTGCAGAAGGCAAAACTACTGATAAGTGGGAGTTGGGGAAACTACTGTAACCTGAAATCTAAGGAAAGATAGATGCCTCTGAGGAGAGACAGGATGTGAACACTTGCAGAACACTAAGGCAGATGCTTCTGAATGCCATACTATTGGTAACAGAAAAAAAACACTACAGTTATTAACCAGTTGCAAGAGACTAGTTGTAGGGTGGTATTAAAACACAGAATATTTGGGCAGTGCAGATGGAAGCAGAATTTAATTTATACTCTTTTCCTCAGATCTCAGCAGATGCTGACATGAAAGACCTGAGGCAGAATAAGAGTACTGATAGACCAATGGAACAGAGGAGAGACCTCAGAATTTACACCACACATCTACAACCATCTGATCTTTGACAAACCTGACAAAAACAAGCAATGGGGAAAGGGTTCCTTATTTAATAAGTGGTGCTGGGAAAACTGGCTAGCCGTATGCAGAAAACTGAAACTGGACCCCTTCCTCACATCTTACACAAAAATTAATTCAAGATGGATTAACTACTTAAATGTAAAACCCAAAACCATAAAAGCCCTGGAAGGAAACTTACACAATACCATTCAGGACATAGGCATGGGCAAAGATTTCATGAGGAAAACGCCAAAAGCAACTGCAACAAAAGCTAACATTGACAAATGAGATCTAATTAAACTAAAGAGCTTCTCCACAGCAAAAGAAACTATCATCAGAGTGAACAGGCAACCTACAGAAAGGGAGAAAATTTTTGCAATCTATCCATCTGACAAATGTCTAACATCCAGAATCTAGAGGAACTTAACAAATTTATAAGAAAAAACCAAACAACTTTATCAAAAAGTGGGCAAAGGATATGAACAGACACTTCTCAAAAGAAGACATTTATGTAGTCAACAAACATATGAAAAAAAGCTCAATGACACTGATCATTAGATAAATGCAAATCAAAATCACAATGAGATGCCATCTCATGACAGTCAGAATGGCGATTATTAAAAAGTCAAGAAACAATATATGCTTGCCAGGCTGTGGAGAAATAGGAACATTTTTACACTGTTGTTGGGAATGTAAATTAGTCCAGCCATTGTGGAAGACAGTGTGGTGATTCCTCAAGGATCTAGAACCAGAAATACCATTTGATCCAATAATCTCATTACTGGGTATATATCCAAAGGAATATAAATCATTCTACTATAAAGACACATGTACCTGTATGTTTACTGAAGCACTATTTTTCAATAGCAAAGACATGGAACCAACCCAAATGTCCATCAATAATAGACTGGATAAAGAAAATGTGGTACATGTACACCATGGAATACTATGCAGCCATAAAAAGGAATGAGATCATGTCCTTTGCAGGGACATGGATGAAGCTGGAAGCCATCATCCTCAGCAAACTAACACAGGAACAGAAAACCAAACACTGCATGTTCTCACTTATAAGTGGGAGTTTTAACAATGAGATCACATGGACACAGGGAGAAGCACAACATACATCTGAGCCTGTTGGGGGATGGGGACAAAGGGAGGGAGACCATCAGGACAAATAGCTAATGTATGTGGGGCTTAAAACTAGACAACGGGTTGATAGGTGCAGCAAACCACCAGGGCACACATATACCTGTGTAACAAACCTGCATGTTCTGCACATGTATCCTGGAACTTAACGTAAAATAGAATAAAATAAAAAGCAAAAAAGAGTACTGATAAAGTATCTGTTGTGGTGCAGGCTTCAGGAGGGGAACAGCAGCAGCTCTGGGAAAGGCTTAATGCCCTGCCCATATACTTCTCCCAGATCGTCCCTTTGGAATAAAGGTCTTCAGCCCTAGGAAAATAACAGTGAGTCTTGTGGCTCTTAGGGCACCAGTGATAACTCATCATAGGTGGGGGAAAAGAATAAGAAGTGATTTTAGTCCCGGGGAGAGGCAGGATCACTGAAACAGCCTGCTTCGGAGACTCACAGGCACACTTCCTCTCTAAAACTGAAGGTAACAGCAGAAAATGTCCCTCTGCCTCAAAAGCATCAAGTAAAAAGTAACAGCAATCAAGTTCAACCACAAAACTAATTTACATTCCCACGAACAGTGCAAAATTTGGGAGACAGACAAAAAAGAAGTTGTCTCTGTGGTACAGGCACAAAAAGAAGATCTAAATCTGAGGGTGGAGCAAATACTGAGAAAGTCCTTTTGGAAAACCACTCCTCACCACAAAGAGAAAGTAACATTAGAGATATTTGAAATCTGTGGTGCACTAAGAGGAATCACAGCAACAACAACAACAAAAAATTCAAATCGAGGCCAACTTCTGACAAGACTGACACAAACACCCCACACTAAAGGCCTAACAAAAGAAAAGGCATGTTCATTTACAGGTGTGAAATATATTAGCCTATCTTTATTATCCTATATAATATGTCTGGCTTTTAACAAAAACTTACCTGGCATACCCAGAAGTAAAAATAACAACACACTGTCAAGAGACAAAGCAACAAACAGAAATAGACTCAGAAATAAGACAGATGTTGGATTGATCAGATAGGGAATTTAAAATAACTATGATTAATGTTTAAGGCTGTAGTGAAAAAGGAAGAAAATTTGCATGATCTCAAAGATCTAGAGACTGTCATATGAGAATATTTCTCATTCTGTCTTACGAAAATAAAATGAAAATGCTAGAAATGAAAATCATAGTAACAGAGAAGAAAAATACTTTGAATAGGCTCATAAGCAGACTCAACTGGGGAAAGAATTAGTAAACTTAAAGATAGGTGAATAGACATTTATAGAAAGAGTGAAAAGTAAGAGAACAGAGCATCAAAGAATTATAGAAAAATATTAAGCCTGCATGTAGTTAGAACTCCAAAGAGAAAAGATAAAAGAATGAAGGCAACAAACCACCAAAACAAAATAAAAATTGAAGAGATATTGGCTATCTTCTAAAGAATAAACAACCAACTGAAGATAGAAGAGCCAAGAAATTAAGGGACTGACAAACAGGATATACACAAACACTAAAACTAAAACCAGAAAACTAAAACTAAAAACCCTAATAAACATAGCTTCAAGCTGTTAGAAAAGAGACAAAGGATAAAAGTTTGAGACCAGTCAGAAAACAAAAATTCATACTGCACTGAAAGCAAGAAAGACATTGACAGCAGACTTCTTGTCAGAAACTATGCAAGTGAGAAAACAATGAAGTGACATCTTAAAAGTGATAAAAGGAAAAAGGCCAACACAATTCTCTACTTGGTAAAAATAGTTTTCAAATGAAGGAGAATTAAAAACTGTTTCAGGACAGAATTGAAGAAATATTGAAGGGAGCTCTTCAAGGAGAAGGAATACGGTATCAGACACAAAGGTGGATTTATACAAAAAAATAAAGTGCTGAAAAAGCAGAAATGAATTAGCTTTCTCATTATTTTTAATTGCTCTAAAAGATAACATTCTAAAGCAAAATTAGTATCAATGTGCTGTGTATTTATAGAATATATATAAGTAAAATGAATGACAACAAGAACACGAAAAGATGGTAAATAAATTGAGAGTAACAATTGTAAGGTCCTGAAACTAGTCAGACAGTGATATAATAGTATTTGAAGGTAAACTCTAGTTAATTAAAGGTGTATATTGCAAATCAAAGGGTAATACTAACATTAAAATCAAGAGTATAAATAATAAACAAATAGTGTAAATGAGATGGAATTGTGAAAAACATTTAATTCAAAGAAAGGCAGGAAGAGAAAAATATAACAGATGGAAAAGTAACAAAAGCTGATTGTGAATTTCAATCCAACTATATCAATAATCACATCAAATGTAAATAGTGTAAACACACAAATTAAAATACAGATGGTCAAATTGGATAAAATGAAAGATGTATCTGTCTAAAAGCAAGCTACTTCAATTATACAGACATTGATAGACTAAAAACAAAAGGCTGGAAAAATACTTTGTAAACTAATAAAAGAAAGTTAAATTAATATTATCTAAAATTCAGAACAAGAATATTTTCAGAGTTAAAGAATCATATTATGTAATAAGGAAGGAATTGAATATGGGGTTAAGATGATATAACAATCCTAATGTACGTGCACTTAACAGTATGGCTTCAAAATATATTAAAACAAAAACCATACAAGTGAAAGGAGAAATAGACAAATCTACAATTATGCTCAAAGTTTCAGAATCCCTCTAATAATTTACAGAAAAAGAAGATAGAAAATCAGTAAGAATAGAGAGAACTTGTACAATACTGTTAGCCAAATTAACCTAATTGACAACTATAGAACACTTCACCTAATAATAGCAGAATACACATATTTTTGAAATGTGCAGAGCATTAACCAAGATATACCATATTTCTAGCACATAAAACAAACCTCAACAAATTTAGATGAATTTAAGTTACACAAAACATGTTCACAGATCATAAGGAAATAAACTAAAAGTCCATAACAGAAAGGCCTAGAAAAAATATCCAAATATTTAAAAATTAAATAACATATTTCTAAATAAACCATGAGTCAAAAAAATTACTAGATAAATTAGAAAATACCTTGAACAAAAATGAAAACACAATATATCAAAATTTGTAGACTGCAACTTAAGTAGTACTTTGAAATTGAATGTTTATATTAGAAAAAAACAAAAGATCTCAACTCAACAACTGAATCTTTAACTTTAGGGAAATAGAAAGAGAAGAGCAAACTTAACCCAAGCCAAGCAAAAGTAGTAAAATAATAAAAAGCAGAAGTCAATACAATTGAGAGCAGAAAACCAATAGAGAAAATCTCAGTGAAACCAAAGGTAATTCTTTTGCGAAAAAAAATCACAACAAACTCTATTCAGACTTACCAAGAAGAAAAAAAAGAAATAAGACATTAATTATAAATATCATGAATGAGAGAGGGAAACAATACCACAGTACTTACAGACATTAAAATGAGATTAAATGGACTAATTTTCTAAGAGATGCAAACTGTCAATTAACAAGAATAAATTTTGTAGATTAAAGCCTTCTAACAAAGAAAATTCCAGGTCCAGATGGCTTCACTGGCAAACTGTACCAAACATTTAAATAATAATACCAATTCCATACAAATTCTTCCAGAATATAAGAGAGGAAGGAACTCATCAGTTCCTTTTATGAGACCAGCACTGCACTGATAACAAATCTAGTCAAATATATTACCAAAAAAGAAAACCACAGTTTAGTATACCTCATGACACAAATGCAAAAATCCTCAACAAACTACTGGCAAATTAAATCCAATAACACACAAAAGGAGTAGTACAACACAACCAAGCGGGGTTTATCTTGGGAATGCAAGGCTGATACAACATTTAAAAATTAACCAGTGTTACCTACCATATGAACCAGCTGTAGAACAAAAGTCTTATTATCATACCAACTTATGTCTAAAGGCAATTGACAAAATTCAACACACTTTCATGATTAAACCTCCCAGAAAACTAATGAAAAGAAGGAAACGTGCTCAGCTTAATAAAGAGCATGTACAATAACCTTACTTCTAACATTACACTTAATGGCAAAAGACTCAATGTTTTCTCTTCATATTGGGAACAGCGCAAAAATGTTCATGTTCACCACTTCCATTCAACAACTAACTGGAAGTCCCTAGCCACGGCAATTGGGCAAGAAACAGAAAAGGCATGACTTCAAATAATGAAATGAAACTGTTCCTACTCACAGAAAATGTAATTTAAATCTTTTAAAATGTTTATATATTTGAGGGTACAAGTGCAGATTTCTCACATGCATATGTTGTGTAGTGGTGAAATTTGGGCTTTTAGTGCACCCATAAACCGAAGAGTGAGTACTGGACTGTATCCAATAGGTAATTTTTCAACCCTCATCATCCTCCCACCTTTATTTCATTCTGTATGTCCATACGTTCCCATTGTTTAGCTCCAATTTATAAGTGACCACATGCAGTATTTGGCTTTCTATTTCTAATTTATTTCATTTAGGATAACGACCCCTAGTTCTATCCATGTTGCTGCAAAAGACATGATTCCATTCTTTTTTATGGCTGAATTGTATTCCATTATATATATATATATATATATATATATAAAATTAAAGAAATTATATAATAGAAATTATATAACTATAATTAAAGAAATTAACAATCTAAATAAATACAGACATGTATATTCATGAACTGGAAGACATAATTATTGTTAAGATGTAATTTCTCCCTAGATTTACACCTACATTCAACAATTCTAATCAAAACCCCAGAAGGATTTTTGTAAAAACTGACAAACGAATTTTAAAATTTATATGCAAAGGTGAACTAACTAGAACAGCCAAACAATTTTGAAAGAGCAGAACAAACCATACTACCTGATTTCTAGATTTGCTGCAAAATGATAATTGCCCACACAGTGTGTGAACTGGAGAATGGACAGACATATATTAACAGACTGATGGAACAGAATATAGAATCCAGAAATAGACCCATCTATGGTTTATATGGTCTGTAACATGCATCTGATTTACAATCTGCATAAGATTAATTAAATTACAACAAATGGTGCTGGAACAATTGGACATCCCTATGGGGGGAAAAATACCTTTACTCAAAATTTGATCACCTTATATAAAAATTAACTCAAAACAATAAAACACCTAAAAGTAACACCTAAGATTATTAAAGATTCTAGAAGAAGATAAACTATGGCCATATTTAAAATGTTAGAAGAACCTCATGAACATAACAGAACAAAAGAAAACTGCATAAAAGCATATACAACAAGATGAGCATAGTGGCTAACGCCTGTAATCCTAGCCAAGGCAGGTGGATCACATGAGGCCAGGAGTTCAAGACCAGCCTGGCCAACAGGGCAAAACTCCATCTCTAGCAAAAATTTTAAAAATTGCTGTCTGTGGTGGTGCATGCCTGTAATCCCAGCTACTTGTGTGGTTGAGGCACAAGATTTGCTTAAACCCTGGAGGCGGAGGTTCGAATGAGCTGAGATTGTGCCATTACACTCTAGCCTGAATAATACAGTGAGACCCTGTCTCAAAAAAAAAAAAAAGCATATACAACAAAAGTATTTTAATCTAATATATAGTATTATTATAAGTCAGGATAGTGATCACTTTTAGGAGAAAAGAAAGGCATACAACCAGGTTGTCATGAAGAAAACTTCTGAAGTAATTAACTGCTAATGTTCCTTCTTTTTTAGGGTGGGGATTACAAAAGTGTGTTTACTTTTGAGAACTTAGCCAAGTATACTTTTATGATATATAAATTTATCCATATGCAATATATATTTTAAAGCTTTTTTTTTTCTTTTGAGAGGAAGTCTCGCTCTTGTTCCCCAGGCTGGAGTGCGATGGTGCAATCTCAGCTCACTGCAACCTCCACCTCCCGGGTTCAAGTGATTCTCCTGCCTCAGCCCCCCTGAGTAGATGAGATTACAGGCACCTGCCACCACACCCAGCTAATTTTTGTATTTTTAGTAGAGACAGGGTTTCACCATGTTGGCCAGGCTGGTCTAGAACACCTGACCTCAGGTGATCCACCCACCTCGGCCTCACGAAGTGCTGGGATTACAGGCGTGAGCCACCATGCCCAGCCATTAAAGCTATTATTTTTAAAAAAGACATTCATTGGGTGTCATTTGAAAGTCTTTTTCCTTTTTCAGAGACTCAGTTCTTTATATATAAAGAAAGTTCAACCTGACCATCCTAATTCCTTGCTTTGAGCCAAGTGGTAGCTTATTGCAAGTTTCTTAAACTGAATTTTGTTGGTTTAATATTACATACTTGGGACTGACAGAATAAATAACCTGCATTTCTATCATTGATTCCAGGAGTTATAATGAAGAGTTAAACCTCACATAATATAAATAATATGCTCTATGAATGGATCCTAAGTAACCCAGAACTAAGCATTCAAGAGAATGCCCTCAGACTACTACGTTGACCATTTAGAGTTATTACTTTGTTATATTTCAGAGAGACTGAAAACGTAAGAGTCATAGTTACATCCTTTTTCTTTTCCTTTCAAATCTAAAAAATAAAACTGGGAAAAATCAAGACTTTCAGAAAAAAAGAACTAAGATAAAATACTAAAAATATTAACACTGGTCTACATGATACGGGAATATGCTAAAATCAAAACGCATTGAATTCCTGCAGTTACCGTTCAAACTAGCAATCCTACTTTTAACACCATGATGAGGGGCAATAGCTACTTGGATAATTCCTCACAATTCTGTAAGATATTATGCTATTCACAAAAGGTAAGAACAGTCTTTATCTATCCAACTCCATCCTAGTCAGGATATCAATGCATGCATTATTACTCTCATTAAAAGAGAGAAGAACTGAAGCTCTGAGCAGTTAAGAAGATCTACCCAAGGTCACCAGCAAAGAATGGCAAAGTGGGGAAAAGTGCACTGTACTAAGAGTTAAGACACCACGGATCTGGGTACCACTCTGGTACTAACTAGCTGAGTGTCTACAAAGATTCACTATTTATAGAATTAAAAGCTTGGCCCAGTTCAGCTACTCATAACTGTGGGCAGCAGATTCTTGCTGGGCCTTGAGTCAGAGGAGTTCTCAGATAAATGCATCATCTATGGACTAAATAAAGTAATAAATACCTAATAAATAAATAAGCACCAAAATAATACGCCTTGAGCACTGTTTATAGACGTATGTGCCTCTAGTTTTCAATATATGTTGAAGCTATTATAAATAATAAAATACATATTACTGTTACAAAATATAGAATGCATTAGAGATTTCTGTCATTATTGCATGTATATCAACATAATTAACTGTATAATTTATATTACATGGGTGTTGGTAATAAAATAATCTCTGAAGGCTCTTCCAATTTGAAAATGCTACATTGTAGAGCCTAGGACAGATGACTTTATGACAAAATCTAGGGCTCTTCATTCCATGGCAATGTTTTTTAGACGTTTAGCCCCGGAAACCTTTGTTTAATCTCAAGCACAAAGCCCAACATGAAATGCAGGTAATAATTGGTCTACTCTGTTCGATCAGTGTGTGTGTGAGTTCGGAGAAGAGGAAGGGGAGGTAAGGCCATGGAGAGCTCTGCCAGCCAGTCAGCAGCTCTAAGAAACCCCCAGGGATCTGTGGAGGAGTTCCAAATTAGCCACTGACAAATGGTTAAAACTCATATAACTACCAATACACTAATAAGGAAAACATGAATAACCAAACCAAAAAGAAACAAAACAAAACAAAAAACCTGGATAAAGGATGTGAATAGGCAAGCAGTTACTAAGCATAGAAAATGATGCTAAATCCACCAAAAATCATAAAAATGCAAATACAAACAATGAGATTCCATTTTTAGACAATTTTCTTGGCAAAAATTTAAAAGATGGAACATGTTCAAGGTTAATGAGAGTATGGGGAATCAGGCATTCTTACATACCATTGGAAAGAATAAATTTGGGTTCACTTTTGGAGAGCTATTTCAGTAGGTATCAAAATGGAAACATACATACACTTTTGACTTGGAAAACCCATTTTAAAAATATATCCTGCAGAAAGTTTTAGCCGGGTGCGGTGGCTCACGCCTGTAATCCCAGCACTTTGGGAGGCAAAGGTGGGCGGATCACGAGGTCAGGAGATCGAGACCATCCTGGCTAACACGATGAAACCCCACCTCTACTAAAAATACAAAAAATTAGTCGGGCGTGGTGGCAGACACCTGTAGTTCCAGCTACTCGGGAGGCTGAGGCAGGAGAATGGCGTGAACCTGGGAGGTGGAGCTTGCAGTGAGCTGAGATCGCGCCACTGCACTCCAGCCTGAGCGACAGAGCGAGACTCTGTCTCAAAAAAAAAAAAAAAAAAAGAAAGCTTCAATATTTCATGAAGATAATTGCACAAAGATATTTGCTTTCAACGGCAAAAAAAAAAAAAAAAAAGAAACAATGTTAAATACTAATCAGTAGAGAAATGACTAAGGGAGTTACGGTTCATGTATCCTATAGAATTCTATGATATCACTAAAAATACTTAGACCCATATACATTATTATTTTTAGAAATATATCAAGTATACATTCTTAGGGAAAACAAAGAAGCAAGGTGCAGAACAATGTGTGTACTACTGTGTGTGTATACATACGCACGTATATAGGTTTATAATACACAAAAAATTCTGGAAGGAAATATGCCAACTGCTAGTGGCTTCCTCTAGAGAGAGGAGTTGAAAACACTTTCACTCTATATATTTGTGCATAACTTGATTTTTTACTAGAAAAGAAATCACTTTTATAATTAAAAACCAAGAAGAACATTGCACTATATAGCATGCTGCCTCTCTACATATGCAAGTTGCTTGCATGAAGAAACTAAAACCTAAGTTAAACCTTAAGTGCAAGACACTATTCTGAACCCCACTTACGTACCTTTTTGTTGGTAAAGACTATAAAATTAAGTTAACAGGCACATTTTATGAGAAGGTAAGCACTTGCACATTCTGAAGACAGAAAACATGACATACTTCTATGCTGGAAAGAAAAAGGAGTTTAACAATAAAAAAAGATTTAGTAATGATAAAGAGCTTCCTTAAAATAGCAAGTCTCTGTTAAAATAATTAACAGG
Organism: Pan paniscus; assembly: GCF_029289425.2. Lineage (NCBI taxonomy): Eukaryota > Metazoa > Chordata > Mammalia > Primates > Hominidae > Pan > Pan paniscus. Next base: position 186,669,391 of record NC_085926.1, on the reverse strand, counting down.
GCAAGGAGGACATAGGAATGGAAAGCAGTGAATGGCAAAGCTGAGACATTTGCAGTGATCCCCATGTCAAGCTTCAACAATTCTTGCAAAAAATATCTCTGAGGAAAAGTGGGTCAGCATACAAGTCCATAACAAGAGAGCTTTAAATCTTAAGTGGTTTTGTACCCATCGCGAATGTAAAGGTTAAACAGGTATTAAAAGAGCAATAATTCTTTCTGATTAAATTTTTATCCAAAGATAGAGTAAAAGGTTCAAGATGAAGTCAAGACTTTATTAGTTACAGGAGAGGCTGTGAGAGTAAAACTATCAACTGGCTGAGTGAGAGCTTCTATTTATTTACTTTTTAAGCTAAAGGTGATGTAGAATTGGAATGTTCTTGCTCCAGCAGGCTGAATGAGAACATGATAAAAGGCAGTTGACTAATTCTGGATTCTTTTTATTATTGAGAAGATTTGGCTCACACTGAAGAGGAAAGAAGCAAAACAACTACACACATGTAGCTGAACTGGCAATTAAATAATTATTCATCACAAACAGTTAATCACCCTTTTAAGTGAAGAGGGTGGAACCCACACTGCAGCTGTATTTTAAGATACTGAGCAAGAAAATTCATCAGCAAGTGACAGAGTTCATAAAGTTTAAACATAAAATCTAAACAGAGGCTTCACAGACGGTGAAATTTCCCTTCTCTTAGCATTGTTCTCTTATTCCTATTCAGCATCTTCCCAGCGTGGGCTCCCACGTTGTTATGAGTGCTCCAGGAAGTCAACATATGGCTACATTAATTAAGGTCTCTCTAAAGTGTTCCTTGACATCAGAAACTACATTATCTATTTCTCTCCCCTCACTGAGCAGTACCGAAAGCCATTGTACCCCATACGATAAGAGGTATATAAAAGAACTGCAGTATGTCCAGGGCAGAGCCACCAGGATGAACACAGTTAGAGCGGAAAACCTGACCTGTGAGGAAAGATAAAATGAACTTAGGATGTTGAGACCGAAGAGACAGCAGCTTAGGGAAGAATAAAAATTTATCTTTGAAGATCAGGGAGACATCTTTGAATGTCTCAACAGGCCTTATTATGTTCCTAGAGTGGGCTAGATTTATGAGTGGCATTGTCTATTACGTGGTAATTTGATACTGAGAAAGTATCAAGAAAGGAATATCAAGAGTATAGGCCCTGCCTGACTGCCTGAGTTGAAGTCTGAGATCCCCTTATATCTGTGCCAACTTGAACTAATTAGTAAATCTAAGTTTCTATTTTCTCCCCTATTACATAGAATGGGCCAGATTGCCCGTTTCATAGGATGAAATGCACTACTGTAAGTATTCACTATTAAATTTGTCATTACTACTTATATTTTATATGTCATGCAAACATTCAATGTCAACCACAGACATACAAATGTATGAAGGATATAAAGTGTTCTTCCTGAGAACCTGACATGAGTCAGGCCCTACACCAGGAGCTGTCTTATAAGTTTTCTTACTTATTCATTCCCATTCTCCTGGTGAAAAATTCAGAAGGTTCAGAGTTGTAAAGAAACTTGTCCAAGTTCATAAGCAAATGGTTTCATCATAGAGTTCAATGTGAGTTTAATTTAACCTCAAAGCATTTTTCCCACCAGAAGGAGCTTTGGGAAACACAAATAAAAAGAAAAGTTATAGGCCCTTCTCTCAAAAGCTTCTCTTGCAAGGAATATAATACATACACCTATAAATGCATAGGTATATAAATTAATATATGTCAAAAAGTGAGCAGAGCAGGGAGTGACTACTTCTAACTGGGGAGCAAAGGGAATCTTCAGAGATTAGATTACGTTGGAATTGGCCATGTAAGATTTAGACATAGAGATGTGGGAAAGGCATTTCAATGCAGGGGACAGAATGAGGAAAAGCAAAGTCAGAAAAGGATGGGAGCTTTAGGGGAACACACGGCAGGTCAGGATGGCTAGAGTGTAGGATATGCCAGATGTGATCGAATAATCTGGGTCAGATGCAAGGCTTTGATCTCTCCAACTCTTCTGTATCTAGAAGTCTAGAAGATTCTGAGATTTTGATCCGTAGGAACAAACATTAGGCAGCATGGGCAGGATGGACTAGAATAATGGCAAATGCCTTCCTACTACTTTAAACATATCCCAGTCCTCTTCTGTGGGATGCATTACTTCCCTCAACCTATGAAGTAACAGACTTAGGAAGAACACTTTAATAGCTTCTAGCAAATCCGTGACAAAAACAGACTTCTCACCCTATTGACTTCTGTCCTCCCCTGCTACGTTAGGTTACCAGAGCCTAGAGTAACCAGCTGCATAGAGCCCTGCTGTGTTTGTATTTGCAAGAAGAAGGAGGAGGAGGAGGAGGAGGAGGGGAAAAGAGCTGAAGACAATTCCCTCTAACGGCTATTCTATTCATTGGGAAGAAAATAAAACCAACCAATTTGTTGTCAGGGCAGAGTCTGTGGAGATGGAAGCCTTGAGCTCCAATTTTAAAGTTAGTGGAAGTTTTAGAAGGGAAAGATAGGTCATTTTAGGGGGCAGGAAACGGGATGAAGAATAAGATATCTGGTTCAATCAGAAGGATATTTTGAAGATTGTGAAGAAGGGAGGACTTCAATGGGGTCTGTGTAGAAAAATGGAAAGTATCCTGGCCTAGGAACTGGAAGGCTGTGATCTAGATCTATTTCTCAAAATAATTATCAAAAAGTTGTAGATAAGATGGAATTGGCTAGCAGAAGAAATATGGTTCAAATCCAATGTGTCTTTCTACTAAATCATGTAGTAGAAAATGCAGACTGGGCTCCTATTTGGAACAGGAAATACCTTTCACTCTTCGGGTCATGTTCTTAACTAAACATGGTTTCTTCGTGCTCATCTTACTTTCAGCTCTGGGAAACGATGAGGAGAGTTGGAGAGATGTTGAATACATGGTGTGTGGCTAGAAACCACAACACTTAGGGAAAAGGTTCCCCCAGTCACTTACTCATGATGTTGTTTCCATAGCTCCCCTATTGCCAAAGACCTTTCAGGAAAAGCCTGTAATGGATGGGTGGTGTAAAATAATAAAATGGCTAGGCTTTCCTGTACTTTTGGGAAAAAGGCCAAAATGCTTAGCAAGGCCTAAGTCCTTCATGGTTTATCTCTCAAAACTCATCCTGCATCATGCTTCTCCCTCAGTCTCTGAGCTCTGACCACACTGGCCTTCTTTCAGTTCCTCAAATCAGCATGCTGCACTGTCTGGAGATGTCTAAACTCCTACTCACTCCTCATAACTCAGTGAAGTATCACTTCCTTAGGAATGCCTGTCTTAATCTCTGTCTAAGTCAGGTTCCTGTGTTTTAATTATCTTAGGACAATACTCCTTTCTTTTAAAACACTCTGTCCATCTCCCTTAACAGAATAGAAACTTCCTGAAAGCAGGCCACTTGTCTGTTTTTGCTCACCACGGAATCTCCAGTGCCTGACATGTGATAGGCTGTCAACTGAGATTGGCTGAATAACTGGATAAGCATTTTCTTCTTCAAAAATAAGGCGCACCCCACCAACTGTCAACAAGGAGGAGTAAGAGATTAAATTATCTAGTTGGTGCAAATTGAATCTATATGTTAGTCATTGATATAAATCAGACCACTGCAGAAAGCACATATAGGAATAAAATACATATTATGTAGGGAAAATGAATTTTATATACTCTGTTAATATATAACCACAAAATTCGATTTGGAAAATTGCAGGAAAGTATGCTGATCCACATTAGCTGATGACGATGACGATGATGATGACGACGATGATGATGATGATGAAAGCATGACAGAGACTAGATAAATTTGAACCAAACTAATTCCTCTTCTTTTGGGGGTATACAGTGTGGCCACATTTCCAAGCATTCTTTGTTACTGTGTGAAAGTGAATGAGCCCCAGCCAATAGAATATTTGTAGAAGGAACACTGTTTTACATTTATGAGTCTGGAAACTGTAACCATCCCACCACTGTCCCAGAAGATCCTTAATACTCTCTTCTAATTTTAATTCACATAATCTGGCATAGGACTTCTAGGCTTTAGAGACTGGTGGAACCACTGGATGGAATAAGACAGAGTCTCTGAATCCCACGTGGAATGCACTGGCTAAACATGGGGGATTTTTATCAGACAAAAATAAACTTGCATTGTGTTAAATCCCTGAGATTTAAAAATTTGTTTGCTAGAGTAGTTAGAATTACTTGCTCAAACTAAGACATTAAGAAAATCATGTGTATTTTTTAACGTTATCTTCCCTGGTAACACTTTGGGTAAAAACATAAAGGTAGCTTTCATTAATCAAATTTACTTCTTTTGTTTTTGTTTTTGTTTTGTTTTTGAGACGGAGTTTTGCTCTGTCGCCAGGCTGCAGTACAGTGGCGTGATCTCAGCTCACTGCAACCTCCACCTCCCGGGTTCAAGCAATTCTCCTGCCTCAGCCTCCTGAGTAGCTGGGACTACAGGCACACACCACAACGTCCAGCTAATTTTTGTATTTTAGTAGAGACGGGGTTTCACCGTGTTGGCCAGGCTGGTCTTGATCTCCTGACCTCGTGATCCTCCTGCCTTGGCATCCCAAAGTGCTGGGATTACAGGCATGAGCCACCGCACCCGGCCTCAAATTTACTTCTAACATGGCTAGCTACCCATTCCTACTGCTCCATGGTTTCTGTAGGTTCCCGGGGCTGAGCATAATCTTGGGGCCATTTTTTTCTGGCTCTTGTCCAATAAAGAAACAAAAACCTTTGTCATGGTCTCTGCCTCTGCCAAAGACCTTCCTTAGTGAGGTGCACAAGGACCCCCTGAGGTAGCCCTTCTCAGCTTGTATTAGGTGATATCGAATTCTTTTTTGTGCTGAATCTCAAATCTCCTCGATGGCTTTTTCCAACAAATCGTTTTTCTAACACAAGGAAATGGGTTTGAAAAAGATCACTTTTTTTCTATTTGCCCCTTCTTGCCCTCTAATATGAATCCAGCTAAATATAAATTGGGAGTAAGACAGAGGTAGGAGAGTCACTTAAATTGCAGTTTCAGAATATGCCAGAAACTTAGAGAACAAAATACAAATTCACCTTTTATGCTGGTGATACTTTGGGAAATGGCAAGTTCTCCTCTCTACAAATGAGCCATTAAAATTCTGACTTTTACGTAATATTTATTATTAAACAATGAGAAATAATAACAAAACTGCCCATGTCTGGGCCTCACTTTTAGAGATTCTGATTTTATTGTTCTGGGGCAGAGATTTAGGCATCAGAATCGAAAAAGAAAATTCTCCTGGTGATTCAAATATGCAGCTAGAGTTGAGAACCAGTGAGATATACCTCTATGTAACTATCAACTGTCAATACAAATTATCCATGTATAAATATTGTACTGCAGGGAATAAAATGTAATATGCTTACAGAGACCTCTCCAAAACAGCTTCTAAAATCAGGCTGAATTCATTGCCTGAAGAAAAGCGTCCTTTCTTGTCATGATTTCTGCCCTTTATTAAAGCACCTTAAGTTGGAGCTATGAATAGTCTCGGTGGGGCAGTCCTGGCTGGAGGGAAACTAAGGCAAGGACTTGTGTCCTGCAAAGGCAACTACATAGACAGTCACTTGATTTACCACATATAAGAGGCCCAGACTCCCTTACAAACATGGGAATATGAGTTCCACAAGGGCAGAGACTAATGTACCTGGTTGCCACCTACAATACTGGCCCTAGCACCTAAGGGCACACCTTCTTAAAGATTCTTTCACTGATATTAAACCCAATTAGACGGAAGGCTAGAAAAGTTGCCCATTTACCCATAGAGAGAGAAGACAGCTTCCAAGAAGGCCTGGAGACCCTTCTGCTAATTAATAAAGCACATATACTCCCATATGAGTAGGCTTTACTTAAAGGGCAGGCTGGCCGCTTATTCTTATGTCAGAACATCATTGAAATGATAGGTTAGATCGCTGATGTGGGTCTCAGTTTTGCTATCAGTATAATGAGAAAGTGGCCGGGCATGGTGGCTCATGCTTGTTATCCCAGCAGTTTGGGAGGCTGAAGTGGGAGGATCACCTGAGGTCAGGAGTTCAAGACCAGTCTGTCCAACATGACAAAACGCCATCTCTGCTAAAAATACAAAAATTAGCTGGGCGTGGTGGCGGGTGCTTATAATCCCAGCTACTAATGAGGCTGAGGCAGGAGAATCGCTTGAGCTCAGGAGGCATAGGTTGTGGGAACAGAGATCGCGCCACTGCACTCCAGGCTGGGAGACAAAGCAAGACTTCATCTCAAAAAAAAAAAAAAAAAAAAAAGGACAAATGAGAAAGGGAGGCTTGACTAATCTTCATAATCTCTTCCTTCTAGACTGATACATACAAAGTAACTTCTCTGGGCCTCTACTACTGTCTGCCAGCCCCTCTGACACTGACAGCCACCACAGCTGGGCTTCCTGTGATGTGGACCGGTGCCCACCAGAGGGACTGGAGGCATACTGACTCGCCGTGCACGGCCCTGTCTTCTTCCCCTCTGCGGAAGCTTCAAGATTCTGTCTCTTTCACTCTGCTTGATAAAAATCTTCCTTCACGCAAACCAGTGAGGAGACTTCAAATTAAATCCAGCATCATCTTAACCTCATACTCTCCATACAGCTGATACTTACTTAAATGCAGTGCCTCCCAGTATTCCAAAAGTCTTGTGATCAGGGTGGGTGACTGAGCAGAGGGAACTCACTCTGATTTTACTTTCTTTACTTCTGATTTCAATCACATTATGAATGAGTGGGAAAAAAAGAAAGAGTAAATTAATCTAATGTATTCTCACTTGTTTTTGTTATTTTTCTTTGCCTCACAATCAACCAGGTTTGTTTACACCTAGAAAAAAAACCAAAAAAACAAAAAAACTGTGGGCTTCTAGTTGGTTTGCACTGAACTGCACTGCATCAGAGAAGCTGGTCCTGCCAGCTGAACAGCAGCCCTTTGAGAGAAGAGGGAAGGGGCAATTCTAAAATGCTGCCAGTGAAGATTTTACTGGGACCTGAACAGAAAGGTAGGATGTGGATTGTTGCTTCTCACCGGCAGCAAACCTGGTATGTCCAGCACAATCTGAGGAGGAGGCAGTGAGCTCGCAGTAAGCAGGCAACGGAGGTGAGTATGGAGCTGCTCCCAAGGGCTGTAAATGTTGACTGTCACAGGCTGAATCCATCTGATTGGAGCTGAAACTAAGAAGGATGAAAAACATTTCTCCAAGCGGGAACCATTCCAGGTGTTCTCTCCTTTCCCTGTTACACAAAATCTTGAAGGGCGTTAAGTCGTTAACTCATATCCTGTCCTACAAACTCTGAGAATAGATATACATGATTAGGCTACACACAGTGCTTGGGCTGAGAGAACAGAACCAGGAGGATGGCAGTGGGAAGAAGGACAGCCTGGTATAGCAGCAAAAACAGGGCACTTGGTTGGGTTCAGAAGACCTTAGGGTCTGTGTTGTCTTAGGCGCTTACTCACTAGAGCTCATCCATTCCAACACTGATAGAGCATCTACTATGTGTTAAGCACCAGGTAATGGCAGGGAATTTAATAGTGTCCTCAACACAACAGGGGGACAGAAACTTTCCCTGTCCTCAAGGAATGGGGTGCAGGCAAACAAAACCAAAATCCATACTAAAAAAATAACAGGTGCTATGAAGCGAGACATGCAGCATGCTCTGAGCAGGACATATGAGCAGGACAACTCAATCTTGTGAAGTCAGAGGGGGCTCCATGGAAGAAGTGAAAAATCAGCTGAGACCTGAAGGATGGCAATGTACTGGCCAGGCAAAAGCCCAAGACGAGTGTTCTAGGTACAGAAAGATCACACACAAAAGACTATGGATAGACTAATCATGGTGCAATGGAGAACAAACAGTAGTTCCATGTGTTTGCATCACAGTGGTAAAAAAAAAAAAAAGAAATGAGGCTAGAGAGATACAAAAGCATTTCATCTCAGTCACTTAATTGCTGGAGCCTATTCATTCAGAACATACATCACTAACACAAGGCCAATGACAAACGATCGCATAAACAAGAGAAACAGAAACATGTGAAGAAGTTTAGCTTTTATACACAGAACAACTAGAGACAGAGCATTGGGAAGAGGGACTCATTGAAGAGTTTTAAATAGGGAAGCAACAGAATGAGGTTTGAATTCACAAAGACCATTCACTTTTCCTTTAGGAAGCTATTTAGCAGTAAGAGAAAAGCATAGAAATGTAGGTGGCAGAAGGGCTGGACAGAACGCAGAGTGAGTGTGCACCCATTTCTCCCAGAGCAGGACCTTGATCTGCAGAATGACCATGCTCCTGAGAGGCAATGGGTGGTCTCCAGGGGCCCTTCCACTCTGAGGCCTACATTTCATGATTGCTGACAGATTGCAAGATACAAGAAAAGCCACAGGTAAGTCACCCGCTTGTCCATCATGTTTTGGGACTGAGGGCAAGGCTTCTGCCTAAGCAGGATTATTACCATTTTTGACTTTTGAAGTCACATAAATCTAAAGTGTCTAAAGTGTTTTTCTAAAGCGTTTTTTTTTTTGAAGACTTTTCTACTTGGGTCAATTAAGTTGGGTAAGCAGTGAAAAACACCATCACTACCTAGAATAAGAAAAGCTGAATTCTACGCTATATGCTAACATTTTTTTTTTTTTTTTTTTGGAGACAGAGTAGTCTCACTCTGTCGCCCAGGCTGGAGTGCAGTGGCATGATCTTGGCTCACTGCAACCTCCACCTCCTGGTTCAAGCGACTCTCCTGCCTCAGCCTCCTGAGTAGCTGGGATTACAGGCGCCCACCACCACACCTGACTAATTTTTGTATTTTTAGTAGAGACAAGGGTTTCACCATGTTGGCCAGGCTAGTCTCGAACTCCTGACCTCAGGTGATTCGCCTCCCAAAGTTCTAGGATTACAGGCGTGAGCCACTGCGCTCAGTCTGTATGTTAACTTTAAAAATACACAACACACACACATTTATTTATTTAAAAATTCAAAAATTCAACTGTCATAGAAGGGTACAGAATGAAAAGTAAAACTCTTTTCCAGAGATAATCACTAAAAGATTGGGTAATACTTATACAGGCATGTATCAGATTGCTTATATATGCCTGTATAAGCATGTACACACACACGCACACACACACACATTCACATATAAACACTCATGTTTGAAATTTTTCTTCAAACACAAATCAGATCCTTTATGTCCTATTTTGCACCTTGTTTTTTCTTAAAATAGTTTTTAAGGTGTCTTTTATTAGCATATATAGATTTGTCTTATTTTTCTGATAGCCTCCATGTTATTATTGCATGCAGTTGCTGTACTTTATTTTACTAGTCCTTTTATTCTATCATAAAAATGTTGCAATGTGTATTCTGAAACAGAATACCACTGTGCCTTTATGCAAATATGCCTACTGTCTGAAATCGAGTTGCAGGGTCAAAAATAGTGCACACCTAAAATTTTGAAAGATAGTGCTAAATTTTGTTTCGAAAAGGTTGTATTAATTTGTACTCCTATCACAAGCCCATCTGAGTACATGCTTCCCATACTTTTGCCAATACCAAGCATTGAACTTATAAATGCCGGCTGGTCTGAGAATGAAAAAATAATATTTTAAACTGTATTTCTTTAAATAATTTGAACATCATTTCATCGGTTCATTTGTTATTTTTATTTTCTCTTCTGTGAATTGCCTGTTGATAGGTTCACTCTTTTTGTCTAATAAATGATTCTTTTAAAACCAATTTTATGAGATTTTAAAAATATATAATCAAAATTATTGGCATCAATGTTGATTATTCCTGTAAACATGAATAAGTAACTGAGCTGGTTTCCAACTTTGTGAGGATTAAATGAGAAAATGGGTTTGCAAGCACATCAAAAGCTGGAAAGCACCACAGACACATAATTCTTGTATGTTAGGAAGATTTATTTACATGAATGTTTTGAATCATAGTACATGCATAATCTGGCCACACCATGTGACAGAACGAGGTAAGTGCTTACTGTCATAAAGTATAAGACCCATTAAGGGAATAACCTGAGTAGCTCTTTTTGAATTAAATGTACAGGCTTAGTCAGCTGCTCAAGGCCAGCCCCCTGGGCCCAGCTTTCCTGATTTTCAGTTCAGTGTACTTTCCTCTAAATCAGACATGTTATAATAACCGTTCAACAACAACAACAACAAAAAGGGTTCCAGAACATTGCAATAAAGTGACTATCGAATAAAGTCAGTCACACTTATTTTTTTTGGTTTCCCAGTGCATTAAAGTTATGTTTACACTATATGGTAGTCTATTAAGTGTGCAATAGCATTATGTCTACAATAACAGTGTACATACCTTAATTAAAAAATACATTGTTGCTAAAAAAAAAACCCAACAACAACAAAAGACTCACTATGGATGAGGTAACACATTCAGTAAAAATAACTGAGGTTAGTGGCCACAGACTGGGAGGAACAGCAAGGTCTACAGGGATGGAGTCAGCAGGCACAAGAGCAGCCACAGAAACTGAGAAGGGGCCCCAAAGACTGATGATGCAACATGGACAGTCAGCATAAGTTAGACCTTGATTCATTCTGGTCTATACTATGTGGGAAAGATGAAGAAAATGGAAAAAACAAAAAATGAAATGAGTGCTGGCAAGATTCACAGGAAATGACTAAAAGGTTTAGAGCCGGGGGGGTGTGCTGCAGGGTTGTAGGAATCGGAACCATTTAGCCAGGATGTGATCATTTACCCCACTGCTACCCCTTTGATGCTTATACAAAGGGTTCTGTAGTCAGTGATGTCATCCTTCTTCAACTCAGTACAGCCCCAGAATCAAGAAACACTGACTTGGTGCTTACTGCAGGATGCAATGAGAAACAAGACATCAACCCTCCCCTTAGGGAAAATGTATAGCTACTGAGGTATGTGTCAAATAGGTAATTTAAATACAGTCTTCTAAATGCTATGATGAGGAAAAGCAGAGGATGCTATTACAGGATGATGGGGAGGATAAGGCACAAGAATCACACATACTTGAGGGAAAAGTGATGTCTAAATGGAGGCCTGAAGGAGGAGAGTTTTTGGCTAGGTGATTGGGATGGAGATGGGAAAGCTACACATTCCATCAAGGACACGTGTTTACCCAGCCACAGGCATGAGACAATCTCTCTGTTTTGGGTGTGTGTTTAGGTATGTGTGCACAAGTGGATGTGCATGTATGTGCATGTGGCTATGAGCTCTTTACATGGTAGTGTGAGGAGTATGAACTGTCTCTTCCAAGTAATGAAAAGTCACTAGAAAACACTGAAGGAACTTGTCTCATAAATGAAAGAAGATATAAAGGAAGTCAAAGTATTATGTCAGAAATTGGTTAATAAGTGGATAAGAGGGGATACTGAAGGAAGAGGAAGGATACAGGCCAGCTCCTGTGCCTTTGGTTGGAGCAACAAGGTAATGCCATTCATGGAAAAGGAACACAGAGAGGAGCAGCTTTAAAAGGGAACACCTTGGGTTCTGTCTGAAACTGTTGCATTTGTGGGCCTATGGGCCAATCTATGAAGACTGCAGGCTAAAATGATAGATACATATCTGGAGCTTACAGAGAGATCCCAGCTGCAGATTTTGGCCAGAGAGTTCTCAGCACACAGATGATATTTGTACTCACGGAAACAGATGAAATAACTCAGGAGTACAGATTGAGAAAAGAAGAGAGATTAGGGCAGAACTCAAGAAAAATGGAGAATTTAAGGAATGAAGAGAGGAAATCTATTAAAAACGGTAGAAAGTTGTGTACAGCGATAGGAAGAAAACCCAGAGTGTACGGTGCTATAGAAGTCAAATGAAACAAAGATAGAGTCAACATCTTTCAATGCTGCAAGAGCTCAAGAATGATAAGGACTGAAGAGTCTTAAGTGTATTAAACATCAAAGAGGTCACTGGTGATGTTCAGAAGTGTGGTGTAAGTGGAGGGGTGGGGACAGAAACTGAATTACAGGGAGCTGAACTGTTAGTAGAGCAAAGACAATAAAGCTTAGATGTATGTGTGTGTGTGCGTGTGTGTGTAAGAGAGAGAGATCTAAAGTTGTCAAAGGGTTTTTAATTTTGATTTTAAATTTATATTTAATTAATTTTTCAGTTAATGTAGGAATTTTATTTCAAATCTAAAATTGCCTTTTCTATAAATTAAACTTTAAATTTTCTTATAATTGTAGATTCATATGAAGTTGAAAGAAATAACGTAGAGATCTAAGTACCCTTTATCCAGTTTCCCCCAACAATAATACCTTGTAAAACTATGGTACAATATTACAGCCAGAATATGAGATTGATACAGTCTATCAATCTTATTCAGATTTCTCCACTTGTCTGTATATATGTGTAAGTTCATGCAGGTGTGTGTATATTTGATTTATGTAATTGCACTGCCTGTATAGATTAATGTATCTGCCACCATGGCAAAGATACAGAGCAGTTCCATCACCACAATGATCCCTTCTATTGTCCTTTTATAACCACAGCTACCCCAAACCCCCAATTCCTAATCCCTGACTTCTTGTCTCCCATCCCTAACTCCTGACAAACACTAATCTGTTCTCCATTTATATAGTGTTATTTCAAGAATGTTATATATAGAATCATACAGTATGCAGCCTTTGGGGGTTGGCCCTTCCCACTCAGTATAATTCTTTTGAGATTCACCCAAGGTGTTGCATGTATCAACAACTCCTTCCTTTTATTGCTAAATCGTATTCCAGGGTAAGAATGTGCCACAGTTTAACCATTCACCTGTTGAAAGACATCTGGGTTTTTTCCAGGTTGGGAATCTTACAAATATAGCTGCTATGAACAAATATTTGATTTGTTCATTTCCCTGGGATATACAAGTCTTCATTTCCCTGGGATAAATGCCCAGGAGTGCAACTGCTGGGTCACATGGTAGTTGCAGGATTAGTTTTAAAAGAAGAAATTCCCAAAACTTTCTCTAGAATGGTTGTTCCATCTTATATTCTCATCAGCAAAATATAATTGATGCAGTCTCTCCACTCCACATCCTCTTCCGCACTGATGGTTGGTTTTTTTTTTTTTTTTTTTTGAGACGGAGTCTCACGCTGTTGCCCAGGCTGGAGTGCAGTGGCATGCTCTTGGCTCACTGCAACCTCTGCCTCCCAGGTTCAAACAATTCTCCTGCCTCAGCCTCCCAAGTAGTTGGGATTATAGGCACCCGCCACCATGCCCGGGTAATTTTTTTTGTATTTTTAGTAGAGACAGGGTTTCAGCATGTTGGCCACACTGGTTTCGAACTCCTGACCTCAAGTGATCCACCCGCCTCAGCCTCCCAAAGTGCTAGGATTACAAGCATGAGCCACCGGGCCCAGCCTGCACTGATGTTTAATATCATTAGCACTTTGAGAAAAGCAAGTCAAACTATAATGAGGTAATTACTACACACCTATCAGAATGGCTAAGATAAAAAATAGTAACAAAACCATCATGGTACCTATTTGAGACATGTCAGCATACTGATGATATCTAAAAGCTTGGGAGGATATGAGGGTGACTAAAGAGAAAATTGAGAAAGAAAATGATTCCAGAGAGACTGGACAACTTAGGAGTCAGGGAGAATACAAAACAGCAAAGGTAACTGAGACATAGGTAAAGAGAAAATCAGCAGGCTGGTCCTATGGAAACAATGTGGAGATTCCTTAATGAACTAAAAGTAGAACCACCATTTAATCCAGCAATCCCACTACTGGGTATCTACCCAGAGGAAAAGAAGTCATACGAAAAAGATACTTGCACAAGCATGTTTATAGCAGCACAATTCGCAATTGCAAAATCATGGAACCAACCCAAATGCCCATCAATCAACAAGTGGATAAAGAAACTGGGATGTGTGGGTATGTGTGTGTGTGTGTGTGTGTGTGTATGTGTATATATATATATATATATATATGATGGAATATATATATATGATGGAATATATATATGATGGAATATATATATATGATGGAATATATATATATGATGGAATATATATATGATGGAATATATATATATGATGGAATATATATGATAGAATATATATATATGATGGAATATATATATGATGGAATATATATATGATGGAATATATATATGATGGAATATATATATGATGGAATATATATATATGATGGAATATATATATGATGGAATATTATAAGGAATATGTGTGTGTGTGTATATATATATATATATATATATATATGATGGAATACTATTCAGCCATAAAAATGAATGAAATAATGGCATTCACAGTGACCTGGATGAAATTAGAAATTATTATTCTAAGTGAAGTAACTCAGGAATGGAAAACCAAATATCATATTTTCTCACTGATATGTGGGAGCTAAGCCACGAGGACGCAAAAGCATAAGAATGATACGACGGACTTTGGGGATTTGGGGGGAAGCGTGGAAGAGGGACGAGGGATAAAAGATTACAAATATGGTGCAGTATATACTGCTTGGGTGATGGGTGCACGAAAATCTCACAAATCACCACTAAGAACTTACTCATGTAACCAAACACCACCTGTACCCCCAATAACCTATTGAAAAATTAAAAAAAAAATCGGGAGGCTGGGGTGCCAAGGAAGTTGGGAGGGACAGTTTTGTAAGAATGAATGATCACCCTTTACTGAGATATCAAGTTAGGTAAACACTGATTAGACTCACGGTTTTGGCAACATGGAAGTCCCTGATGTCCTCAGCTAGTCTATGAAGGGATAGGGGCCTGGTAGCAGGCAGAATACTTGGTAGAAAAATAGAGGCAGGATTTTTTTTCTTTCTTTAAAAAAAACTTTTATTTTAGGTTCAGGGGTATATGTGAAGGTTTAGTCACACAGGCAAACTCATGTCATGGGGGTTTGTTGTACAGATTATTTCACCACTCAGGTATGAAGCCCAGTACCCAATAGTTATCTTCATTCCTCTCCCTCCTCTCCCCCTCCACCCTCAAGTAGGCCCCAGTGCTTGTTGTTTCCTTATTTGTGTCCACGTGTTCTCATCATTCAGCTCTCACTTATAAATGAGAACAAGCAGCATTAGTTTTTGTATTCCTGCATTACTTTGCTAAGGATAATGGCCTCTAGCTCCATCCACGTTCCTGCAAAATACATGATCTCATTCTTTTTTATGGCTGCTTAGTATTCTGTGGGGTATATGTACCACATTTTCTTTATCCAGTCTGTCGCTGATGGGCATTTAAGTTGATTCCATGTCTTTGCTATTGTGAATAGTGTGGAGGCAGCATTTCTAATATCCAACTTTCCAGAGTTTGGCTGTGAAGGAAGGGATAAAGCAATAGCTACAGAGAGCTGTGGAGTCAATGGAGGGAAAATATGGGCCAAGCTGGGGCACAAATGGATGTTGACGAGAAGAATCCAATTGGGTAGGATAAAGAATGGATGATCCATGGAGCCAGGGCACTCAGAAGACAGCGGAAAAAGGGACCAGAGATACATGGGGACCAACTGGCAACTGATAATCTGATAGGCACTAAGGGACAGAAAGGATGGGCACAAATTTGAGAGCAGAAGCTGAAAGAGTTTCTTCTGGCAGCTTTCATTTTCACTCTGAAGAATGAGGCCAGGGCATCCCTTGAGAAGGAAGGAGTGGGGAAGGGAGATAGAAGTCACAGTAGAGAATGTCTGAAACAGTTGAGAGCAGGGTGTAAGAATGTAGGCTGTGGGTGGGGTCAAGGCCCAGGTCAAGGCTGGTCACAACTTATAATGATATGATTATGCCTGGCTGTGTTTTTTTTTTTTTTTTCCAGCAACATTCAGCTGTTCTGGCAAGCAAAAGACAAGTGGCTGGGTTCATCTGCATCAGAATATTGCTAGGAGGGTATAACAGGAGAGAGAGGCTAGGAATTGCATTCATGATCTATTTGACAGAGAAGGCATGACATGACAGGTATCTTCAGGGTAAATCTCTATAGTCACAGTTAGCATTTATTAAACATATCTTAGGAGGCAGATACTGTGCTAGGCAATTAAACCACATAAACTCATTTAAGATTCCCATTAATTCAACATGATAAGTACTCCCTTTTATTAACCTCCTTTTATAGATGAAAAACCTTTGCTTTAGAGAACTAAAGAAACTTGATCCCTTTCACAATGTAGGAAGTAGCAGGATCTGGGTTCAAATTGATATCTTTTCAATTCAAAGGTTCTGTACATTGCTTTTCAGCTTCCAGGTACATGATGCCTGAGACAAGTAGCAAGGATGGTCCTGAAAGTGATGAGATACTGAGTTTTGATCTTTGGATTTGATATTTCCTGATGTGAATTTGCAACTGGAGATGAAGCCAAATTCCCTTTAGTTGAAAAAAGTATTAACTGGTATTACAACATTATTTCCATCCAAGGCAAATGAATAACTATGATACTCTTTCAAGAAGACAGGATATACTGTGGGCTTTGGTACAAGCATATCAGAAGATCCATGTACAAAGATGTCCTTTTTCTGTGTTTCATGTGTGATATGGTTTGGCTGTGTCCCCACCCAAATCTCATCTTGAATTGTAGTTCCCATAATCCCCACGTGAAGTAGAAGGGACACAGTGGGAGGTAAGTGAATCATGGGGGGTGATAGTTTTTTTTTTTTTTTTTTTTGAGATAGAGTCTTGCTCTGTTGCCCAGGCTGGAGTGCAGTGGCGTGATCTCAGCTCACTGCAACGTCCGCCTCCCGGGTTCAAGTGATTCTCCTGCCTCAGCCTCCTGAGTAGCTGGGACTACAGGCGCCCGCCACCATGTCCGGCTAATTTTTTTGTATTTTTTTTTTTTTTAGTAGAGATGGGGTTTCACCATGTTAGCCAGGATGGTCTCGATCTCCTGACCTCGTGATCCACCCACCTCGGCCTCCCAAAGTGCTGGGATTACAGGTGTGAGTGACCACGCCCGGGCAGGGGGTGATAGTTTTATAAAAGGCTTTTCCTTTTTTGCTTGTCTCTCATTCTCTCTCCTGCCACCCTGTGAAGAGGTGCCTTCCACCATGATTGTAAGTTTCCTGACGCCTCCCCAGCCATGTGGAACTGTGAGCCAATTAAACCTCTTTTCTTTATAATTACCCAGTATCAGGTATTTCTTCCTCACAGTGTGAAAACGGATTAATACAAACTTCATGTTGGAAAGACCACTATAAGTCATTTTCTCCACTCCCAGTCCTTGACAAAAGTACTGTCCATAGCATCTCTGACGAGTGGTCATCCAGTCTCTTTCCTTCCAGTCACAAAATGCTAGAGATCGCTCATGTGTCCACCTTCCTTTTAACGTAGTATATATTGCTAAAGGTTAAGTCCTACTTATGGCACTAGCCACTGTTCCAAATATAATTTTATTTGACATTCACAAAACCCCTATAAACACTATTATAGCCGCTTTACACAATGCATAAACTGGAAACCCTCTTTATTTCTCCCGGTGAGTTCCGCCCAGTGAATACACATAACACCAGTCTAACTTCCCTTTCACCCAAAACCCTCAGTGCTGTCAGTCTGAATCTGGTAGTGCCTTTTGGCACCAGATTTGTGCTCTAAGTACAACTTGATGAGGAGATTGCTCAATCTCCTTTGAAAGTGTGATCCATTGCCTAATAGCTGAAAGTGTCTCCTCCATTACTGGAATCAGCTGCCCAGCACTGGGATTACTGGAAAGAACTGTTGTGATGGGAACACTTGATCACATATGTAAATTTTCTGGCATCTTCTGAAAGGGACAGTGGGCTGCATCTGATAAAGACATGGATCCAGAAACAATGTAATAAGAATGACAATGGCGGGGTGGTATCCTGAGGTGGGATGTGTGGAGCAATGGTCTTGAGGTCAGGAAGGTAGAAAAGAGGAACTTTTTCACTAGAAGGGAGAAACAAGGAGAGGAAGTAGACTTTTACTAACATTCCAGTCTGAGTATAAACCTGGGGAGCATGTCCGGCTGGCTGGAGAACCTGGTAGAGAACAGCAGCCCTGAGCTTGAGTTCCTTCCCCAACTCCACAGATGATTCCTTTGGGAATGTCACCCTCTTTACCAAAGCCTAATTTATCCCACTCGTGCTTATGAATTTGGATACAAACTGTGCCTCCTCCATTACTGGAATCAGCTGTCCATTGATGGGAAGCCCTTAAAGGAATTCCATTTGCTGCTCCAATTCTGACCTCACAGACATCATTACAGAATCATTTTGGATACTCAAGAGATTGCAATGCTCCAAAAAATTGCTGTTCTCAGAGCTCCTGGAAACACAAAGGTTTGATTTCAATGTTACTAAGAGTCCTTTAATCTGATCAACCGATTATTTGTATATAGTTTGGAAGAAGGGGAAGTTCTGATTTCTGTACCTCGTCAGAACTCTCCCTTCTTCCAAATTCTTTATAAAGTCCTATCCAGGCAGAAAACACGAAGTGGCAGGAAGCTAACTGACATATAGGTGCTGTAGTCTAAATGACAAGGTTTAGAGCCACACAGCCTTACATTCCAGTCATCCGACCAGCTCTATGTTCTTCGGCAACTCCCTTAAGCCCTCTGTGCCTTCATTTCCTCATATGTATGTATGTATGTGTGTGTGTATATATATATATATATATATATATATATATATATATAAATAAGAAAGAAGAAATCTGTTCATTAGGCTGAAATTTAGGTTGGAAATGGATGAAGGAACTAGAAGTTAGCCAAAACAGAAGATTCAGATGGACTTGAGAATTTTCTTCAAATACTTAAAAGGCTGCCAAGTGGAAGATGTATTAGCTGTCTTCTCTATGGACCAATGAAAACATGTTGTAAGGAAAATAGACTTCTTTCCAAAAAGTAACTTTTTAACCTTTAGAGATTTCAACACAAGGAAAAGCTGCCTTGAGAGCTAGTAAATTTCCCATCATTGGAATTACACTTATTTTAAAAAATGGCTCATCCATTGCAAAATCACTTTGCAAACTCCATTGCAAAAACAAAAAAAGTCTTTTTGAAAAATGAGTGAGCAGCCTTCTGTTTGTATTTTTTGTAAACTGCTCACGTGGTTCCTTGGCACAAAATGAAAGCAGACCTCCATATTCCAAGACCGACCCATTGAAAGGGAACCAAACGGCACATGTGATGAGTTTGAAGGGTCCCTGCGTGTGCTATTCAGTGAGCCTCCGCCATCCTCAGATCTGTGTGTCAGCCTCGCACTGATGACGTCCCTTCCTGATTTTCTACTGTCAATCGTACTAAATGAAATAATCCATGGTCCATAGCATCCACTTTACAATTCAGTTTTACTCACCTAAGGAATATGTCTGCCATACCCCTATCTCTCAAGCACATTATCATCAGGTACTTTTTCAGAAGAGGAGGTGGCAAATTACTCCAAACTGCAAGAATTTCTATAAGTGCACTAACAGTCCTTAGTTTTTCAAGGACATCTTTTTTTTTTTCTTTTAAGTTGTCATTTGAATTCAAACTCTTTGGAAAACATGCATAATAATCTTAATGATCCCATTGACTAGTTTAAATTCAAATTGTGAAGCATTTGAAATACCATGCTGACAGCACTTTCCATAAATTACTCTCAAATTCAATACATCTCTACACACAAACACACACACTTTTATAAGTATCACACTCAAAAATCTTCAAATTACAGTTTCTCTTTTCTTGTCCCATTTATATTGTTATTTGGTGGATAAACTAGAGCTGTTGTGTCTGCTTACAAATTTCTGTATTATTTTTCAAAAAAATAATTTAGTGGCAGTCATACATTTTTATATCTCCTCAGGGTAAATAGAACTTTGTTGCAGGGTTCCTGGCTTTGGTGTGAGTGTGTGTCTGTTTGTATGTGCACGTGGGGTGGTTGGTAAATCAAGCCTGATTTTCTCATTTACCTAACAATTCACTCTGTACACTGGCATTTTTAGGAAATTTCCTCACTTACCTCCCTATTTACTACGTACGCTAACAATTTTAGGAAATGCTGCAAGACTGAACCAAAAAGATCATTTCTGCTAGAAAGACTATTTACCTAGAATCTTTATAATGAGATCCTATCTACAGCAGGGTTGGATTAATTACACCTCCAGAATGTAATGGTTAAAGGAAAGAAGTATCTTTTAGACCTATGAGAGAAAAGACCCTATTTTCACTTTATTCCTAGTATCTTTGAGAAGTAAAATTAGTTCACAAAGCTTGCCAGTAAAATTTCAGCAACCAGGAACTGTATATAAATGAGCTGGGAAATATTCCATTTGTAATATATGACCAAAATAAAGCAATACAGAATGCAGGCATCCTGCAGCAGAATTCCAAGCTTGTGCAATTCACAAATTTAATCATAACTTCATATGAGAAAAAAATTTCTCCATTATTTTGAAAACATGGGTGTTCTTTGCTACTGAATTGTACCTGAAATTCATCTTCTTCCAGTGGAAAACAGTTGGAATATTTGATTCCACTTGAAACATCAATGAAATAGTAAAAATAAGATACTTGGAAATAAGGGGAATTTTTGAGGCTGATTAAAAACTATTTTGATGTGTTAACAGCCCTTATTTAAAGTTACAATTCACTCACTTCAGAAAAGGACAATCTATACAAGCACAACTCTCTAAATTGCAAATCGTAGTTGAGTATTAGCTGGCTAAAATAGAATATCATTACTGTTTTGAATAAGTTCGTATTTAGAAACTCTCTCACTAAAAAGATATCTATTTTACTTAAGAATGATTTCTAAAAGGCTAATTCAAATGTATAAATAAAAATCTGTTATACCCAAGGGCCAACAGAAAATCTCTCCAGTGTTCTGGATGTCAGAGAGAGAAAATCACCAGTATCATCATCAACAAATATTAACAGAACGCCAGTGGAGTGTGAGGACTGTGCAAGGAGCCTCGGGGGATGCAGAGAGACAAAAGACATGCCAAGACACTCATAATCTATGTGAAAAGACAGGACCCTGACATGCTTAGATAAACAGCAGCAAAATTAGCCCCTCAATCTTTTGCTACCCTGTCCATCCAATCTCCAAAGACAGTGCATAGACCCATTATGGCACTTAAAATAATTCCCATTTATCTGTTTGGCTTTCTATCTCATTCAAACAGTGAGTTTCCCAAATACTGATGATTCTCTCTTTTGCAATTTCATACCCCCAATGCCCACTACAATATTTGAAATACAGATGATGCTCAGTAAATATTTATTGGATGGATTTCAATAGACTGAAGGCCATTTAGGCAGGCAACTTAGACGCAGAGGTAAAAAAAAAAAAAACAAAAAACCTAGATGCATAGTTAGAAAATGGATGTCAGAACCCTGTTTTAGTTTCTTGGCTATATGGGCTACCTTCTCTATGCCTCAGTTCTCTCATATCTAATCTAGAAATAACACTTGCCTTGTAGGATTGTTGCGAACATCAAATGAAAAACAACTATAAAAGTATTCTGGGTACTTGCATTTAAGTATAAGGTATTATTATGCTAAATGATTGGTACAGGTGGTAAATGCTAAAGGATGTATAATTAACATAGCTGGAAAACAGGTACATAATTAAGTGAAGTTGCTTAATACCATCTAATGGTAACTCAGGGAATTGGGAGTCGTTATTCTCTCCTGGAAATGTCTAATCATTCTCTTCCATGTGAATGTACCATAAATATCAAATAATAAACTGATTGTTATGTGATTTAGGAAATTCACATGGCTCTTTTTTATCTAGAAAACTACAGTCTTACAGGGCTTCAGTTGACTATCTACAAAAAGAGGAGCTTGGGTTGGAGAATCTTCAGTTTCTTCCAGTTTAAATGGCATGAGAATTGACTTCCACTCAATTCTACCAGCCAAATGAACTCAAACTGTCCAGCAGTACTCAATGCTTCTTTCATAGCTTTTAAGTATTCACCTTATCAGAATAGGAGAGGCAGCACTAACACGGCTTTTCCATTGGCTGTGTTTTCTTGTGGCTTCAAAACAAAGGAATTTTGGCCTTTGTATTGAATTCCATTAAGATGCCATCAGAGGAAGACAATGAGTCTAAGACTATTTGATACTTTTGCAAAAAAGCCTGTTATCCTGAAGGTATTTTTTACCTCTCCCAGCCCCAAATTTTCTGCAGAATAATGCACATGTAATGAATGCTCAACAAATCTTTACTGAACAAGAGGCTGATTTCTTTTCCTTTGATCCTAGAAGCTATAATGGAATTCAACATAAAAAAATGTTGAGAGATTGCAACTGTTCTCATTCATTCTTTCCCCCTTATCCATTCCTACTCTACTTTCAAGGCTTTGCTCAAATGCTGCATCCTCTGGGAGGTCCTTCTCGATGCCGGTCCCCTCCTCTCCCCACTGCAGGATGGGGCATGGCCTTTCCTCTGAGCTCTCACAACTGCCCGAATCTCTCACAGATAAGTTGGATTACTTTGCCTTGTGTTATATTTGTTCACATGTCTGATACTTCTCATTCACCTCAGGGCTCCACGAGAGCGTGAACAAGTCTCACACTGCGCTGTATCCCCCATAGCCCTGAGCACAGTCTTTTGCACACAGAAGGTGCTCACTCAATGTCTCTTAAAACTGGCAAATAGTTCACTTTTCAGTCAAAAATATTCAATGGACATGTGTTTAAACACTCACTTTTCCCGAGGAAGTGGAGACAATCATCTCCTCCCTTTCCTAAATTCCCCTTTATAGGAACTCAGAAATACCCTTGAGAAAAATCTGACAGCACAATTTCACAAAAACAATCTTCTTCATTTTCTTTTACTTTGAACTTAATTAATGGTAATGCTTAACCTGTCACTTCTTAATTACATTGGCAAGTTGGTGGGGTTTATCGATCTGTGCATGAGGAGTTAATTCCAGAAGAGACTTTGACAAAAAGCACTTTTTGGAAGAACACATTGTTATTCCAGCAGCTTTGCTGGAGTAACCTGCAGACACTGCCCAGCCAGGCTCAGGTCAGTTTGGCTTCCTGCCACTTGTGCCAATTTCCTAATGATCTAATAGGAATGTATAATAACCCTCTGAAAAAACAAGTCTTCCTCTCTTTTTCTCTTGTCTTCAAAATGAGATGACATCTAGCAGGTTAAATGTATCCTTAAAGGAAAATGTACCTGAACTGTATGAGGTCTTAAACACTCATCAGGCCCTACTGAATGTCTAGCAAAATTGTTTAAAGCCAACACAGTGCTCAATAAACCTCTGTTAAATAACTAAGCATGGGCCGGGTGTGGTGGCTCACACCTGTAAAACCAGCACTTTGGGAGGCTGAAGCAGGCGGATCACGAGGTCAGGAGATCCAGACCATCCAGGCCAACATGGCGAAACCCCATCTGTACTAAAAATACAAAAATTAGCTGGGCGTGGTGGCACATGCCTGCAGTCCCAGCTACTGAGAAGGCTGAGGCAGGAGAATCGCTTGAACCTGGGAGGCGGAGGCTGCAGTGAGCCAAGATTGCGCCACTACACTTCAGCCTGGGCGACAGAGTGAGACTCTGTCAAAAAAAACAAAAAAAAAAACAAAAAAAACAAAACAAAACAAAAAAAAACACTAAGCATGTAGTTTCTATATAACTAGAAGCATAAGATATTCTGATCTGTAATCCATCAATCAGTGCCAATTATGCACTTACAGATCTATAGTCAAAAGGCCTAATTTATTGCTATGGACTAAATTGAGTCCCTTTATAAATGTATATGTTGAAGCCTTAACCCCAAAGTGATAGTACGTGTAGATGGGGACTTTGAGAAGTGATTAAGCCTAGATGAGGTCATAAGGATGGGGCCCTCATGATGGTACTAGTGACCTTATAAGAAAAGACACTTAGTGGGCTTGCTCCCTCCCCACACACACCGTGTAAGGACACAGTGAGAGGGTGGCTATCTACAAGTCAGGAAGACAGTCCTCAGCAGAACCCTACAGTGCTAACACCCTGATCTCGGACTTCCAGTCTCAATCTATAAGAAAATAAATCTCTGTTATTTAAGGCACGCAGTCCTTGTATTTTTGTTATGGTGATCCAGACTGTATAATACATTCATTTTTTTAAAAATGTACTAAATACTCCCCAAAGTGAGAGGTATTGCTTTGGGTGCTATTTTCAGAAATGTGGAGTAAGATTTGGAGGTGGATAGGGAAAAAAAGACACAA
Organism: Pan paniscus; assembly: GCF_029289425.2. Classification (NCBI taxonomy): domain Eukaryota; kingdom Metazoa; phylum Chordata; class Mammalia; order Primates; family Hominidae; genus Pan; species Pan paniscus. The sequence continues at coordinate 186,645,204 of NC_085926.1, read as the reverse complement.
AGAACAACAGGAAAAAAAAAATGAGTTTGCTCCTAAGGAGCTCATAGTCTATGTATCTGGGGGTAAGATTACCTACCAATATAAAGCAGAAGTGGTAAACGGTTAAAACAAAGGCAAAAGATTAAATCAAGACATAGATGAAAGTTCTGTAAGTACAGTAGGAAGTGCTTGTCTTCAGTGGGAAGGGTATAGGCAAGGAATCTCAAAACAGGTGTAACCAAACTGGGCAGACCAGAGAGCTGTAACAATGAGACTTGCCGCCATTAAAAAGAAAAAAAAAAAGTCCTATCTGATGACAGGACATCTGTTAGCATAAATTTATTTAAGTGCAAGGTAGAAGCTAAGATTCAGAGTCCAGGAGCTCAAAGTTCTATTTTAATCCTACACAAATTCCTTCTTTTCCAAACCCCCTGGTTTTCTAAGCTTTGATTTTGTTACATTGTAAAAGGGAATAATATCAGTCTCCACTTGTCTGTTGGGGGTGAAAAATGAATGACTATGTGGTACTAGGAGAAAGTGAGATCTACCGAATGACACATTGGGACAGGTCTCTTCCTCCATGCAGACCTTCTTTTTGGATTCCTCCTTTTCCCCCCAAATCCTCCTATGCCCCCTTCCACTAGTTCTTTCCTAAGGCCCCAACACATTTAGCACGTTCCATTTTGTGGAGAAACTATGTGTACATGTGTTATGCTAAACAAACAGGATTTATTCAGATTATTTGCTTAAACTAGCATAAAATTATAGACATTCATTTTTAAAGGAATATATTTTAGAAGATTCAATTTTATTTTTACTAACACGTCCCATGAGCTTTATTAATATAAATTGCATCAAATATCTTTTAACATTATTGAAGAGTGTGTAAAGTAAAAATAACTTCTGAGGAAGATGTTTAATATGTTTTCCAAAATGACAGATATAATTAAAAAGTCATCACAGATGTGTGTTTGTGATTTTAAGGTTGCTTAAATAGTCCTCAGTGCAGGCATCCAATTGCAATATCCCAAGCAAGCCATTCCTCGCTCTTGTCTTATTTCCCCATACTATAAATGTAGGAGACTGAATTTATATATATATATATATATATATATTCTTTGAAGACCTACATAATACCAGGCCGTTGTCCCTGTGAAGTATTCAAAAAAAGCACCTGTCTTGCTATAATGATGATGTCAGCCTTGGCTGGCATCCCCTTACTCTGCAGGGACAAGAGCAAAAAAAAAGATCCAGGGAGTAGACTTTATTTATTCATTTACTTATTTTAAGTAAGCCCTGGCTGTGGGAAGGAATTACCGTGTCCCATTCAAAGTCATTGGAATATCAGAGAACTTCCACTCAAACTCCTTGGCAATTTTCATGGGTGAGTCAGTGTGTTTGACCTTGAGTGCAGTAGCTCTTATGATCATTCTACGGCTGGAAGCTAGACAGCTGGCTTCACTCTCACATCTTTCCCTTCAATCTTTGATATTTACATTTCAGCAATTACTCTGTTCATAGTCTCTCAGAGCCAAGTTCTCCTCCTTCCTTCTTATACATACATAGTCTCAGGTCCTAGGTGCACCAAGGGGCAAGCAAAGGGTATGTGAGTCAATGACTGTGGGGAGACACAGTGCTAGAGTGACACAGGCTCCCCCCAAATCCCCCTCACTATCAGAGCAGCAATAGGTTCACCTATTGTGATAAGCACTACAGAAAAGACAAAGACGAATTAAAGGTGACCTCCCCGCAGTCAGGAGATCGAGATCATCCTGGCTAACACGGTGAAACCCCGTCTCTACTAAAAATACAAAAATTAGCTGGGCTTGGTGGCGGGCACCGGTAGTCCCAGCTACTCGGGAGGCCAAGGCAGGAGAATGGCGCAAACCCAGGAGGCAGAGGTTGCAGTGAGCCAAGATGGCGCCACTGCACTCCAGCCTGGGCTACAGAGTGAGACTCTGTCTCAAAAAAAAGAAAAGAAAAGAAAAGAAAAAAGGGTGACCTCCCCGCACCCCGCACAGTCTTCAAGGGGTTCCTATCAGTACTGGAGTGTGTCAAGGATGCCAGTGACTTGATAATACCAGTTGTGGTGAGGATCAATCCTATGAGAGATGTGGAAATGAAAACCTTGCATGTTCAGAAATGGTTACATCTAGTTGGTTAAGTTCCAGGAAAGCATTTTAAGGCTGGAGATCGGAAAAGGCAGAAGGCAGGCAACCAATGGCATGGGAATAGACAGAGAAACCTCCATATCAATGTCCAGGAGAAGAGTCCTCACCTTGGGCAAGTGTTGTAAAAAGAATGTGTAGGAGAGCTGATGGGAGATAAGAATGCAAACATATTTTGGGACCAATTTTTGCATGAGCTTGACTAGAAGTACAGACTAGTGGATTTCAAACTTGACTGTGCATAAAAATTTACCTCCCAACTCCCTGCTGTCCCAGGAGCCTTGCAAAAGATGCAAAGTTCCTGTCTCCTTGTGCAGAAATTCTGGGGAGGATTCCAGAACTTTACTTTTTAATGAGGAGTTCACAGTGATTACAAAGCAGGTGACCGCTGACACATTTTGAGAAAACCGAGCTCCTAGTCTCATGACTTGCCATCTCTCAGACTCCACAAGTTCTCAAACCAAGTGGGTATGCAAGTAATATTCCAGAGCCTGAAATGCTGACTTACAGTTGTCCTTTGGTGATTCAAGTTAGGCAAAATTCTCTCTTGCACATTTTTTATGTGTCTAACTGGGGCTAAGCCTTGGTACAGTTATTTACGACTCAAAGCCCCCACACTGATTTTTGTTCAGTCCTGTCCTCTCCGAATCCTCATTTCACCCTATAACCATGTAAGCTAAGAAAAAGTACTTTCATTCAAGTGCCTCTTTCTTTCTTTCTTTCTCCCTTTCTTCCTTTCTTTCTTTCTTTTTTTTTTTTTTTTTTTTGAGATGGAGTCTCACTCTGTCACCCAGGCTGGAGTGCAGTGGCACAATCCCAGCTCACTGCAACCTCCGCCTCCTGGGTTCAAGTGATTCTCCTGCCTCAGCCTCCCAAGTAGCTGGGATTACAGGCTTGTGCCAACACATTCAGCTAATTTTTGTATTTTTAGTAGAGATGGAGTTTCACTATGTTAGCCAGTCTGGTCTCGAACTCCTGACCTCAAGTGATCTGTGCACCTCGGCCTCCCAATGTGCTGGGATTACAGGCGTGAGCTACTGTGCCCGGCCTCTTTTTTCTTTTTAAATTTTTTTTTGATAAGATCACAAATGAATTCATTCGTTTTATGAATTATTAGTGACTTATACAATATTACTGGTGAATTCTACAATGTTATAATATATAATGTGAATTGTACAATATTATAGAATTAGTGAATTCTACAATATAATAGAATTAATGAATTCTACAGTATAATAGTGAATTCTACAATATTATAATAGATAGTACAAATGAATGCAGATCCATCTGGGCAAAAATAAACTACAAAGAAGGGAAAGATGTAACAGTCATTGCCTGCATGGGACAATCCTGGAGCTGAGCACGCTAACGTTTTCAAACTGTTTTACAAAGTCAGATGTGAGAACATATAACAAACTGGTTTGCTCTTATTGTTTGTTTTCATTCTAAGTGTGAGGAAACTGAAGCTAAAAGTAAAGGGAAGAATGCAGAATAGCAGCTGGCTGAGTGTGAACCAGGTCTCACTTTAAATTCTATATTCTTTCCTTAAAATCATTTACTGCCTCATACCAACCCCACTACGTAAAAGACTCTCATATCTAGAATCTTTGAATTTATTTTCAGGTTTACTTTTAAGATTAACTTTATGGCCTGATCACACAGACACACACTCTCTTCTCTGCCACTGTCCATTTTCTTCTAATAGAGAATATAAGGTTACAAACATTTATTTCTCCTGAGAATGCAGAGTAGTTTAGGAGACCGTACTAATATGGAGTCCACGCTACAGCTGGGTAATTATCATTCCTTTATCCATTAAGAATTATGGCCAGTGCAGTGGCTCACCCCTGTAATCCCAGCACTTTGGGAGGCCAAGGCAGGCGGATCATGAGGTCAGGAGATCAAGACCATCCTGGCTAACACGGTGAAACCCATCTCTACTAAAAATACAAAAAAAAAAAAAAAAAAAAAAAAAAATAGCCGGGCATGGTGGCGGGTGCCTGTAGTCCCAACTACTCGGGAGGCTGAGGCAGGAGAATGGTGTGAACCCGGCAGGTGGAGCTTGCGGTGAGCCGAGATTGCACCACTGCACTCCAGCCTGGGTGACAGAGCAAGACCCCGTCTCGAAAAAAAAAAAAAAAGAATTATAAGATAACTATGAAAGAAAATGAGGAATAGGCTCCTTTCCTATTTTCTTTCTGTCCTTTTATCTCTAAACGAGGAAGTTTACTGAACCACTGCCAACAATTCACTCAGCCTAATGAAGTGTATAACTAATGGGATTAAATAATCTTAAACCATTATTACAGTAGCCTGATGCTGACATTCATCCAAACTCTGGCAAACATTGAGTGGTGAGTTCATGCTTGACTTAAACAAACTAGGGCAGTGGGAAGGTTCTAGAATAAAGTTTCAGAGGCATTTAACCTGGAAATCTGAGACCCTTCATTCTGGTTAGGGTGAAAGCAAATGCTGTCCTATTTCTACACTCTCCAACCAAAATCTGACAATCTCAGCATTTTCTAGGGATGTCTCTCTGGACCTGTAGCCACAAATGTTTAAACCCTTCATGTCGGTCCCAAAGAAAGTAGTTCTTTGAAGGCCTCATGAAGACTCATGGTTTCTAGTCCCACCTCTGCCGTTAATAAATCGTATAACCTCAGGCAAAACACTCAGCTTTCTTGGGATTTAGCTTTTTCAGCTATAAAATGGCATTATTGAATTTCTAAGGTTCCTGCTGGACTTTAAAAAGCATTCTAATTCTATGACAACAGCAGTTAATACGGTTTGCAACAGGAACTGGGAAGAAAGGGTTATGTTCAGCTAGGCCTCTTTGTTGTTCTGGGCAATCCACTTACAGGTCTGTGCCTCTCTTTCCTTACCAAGTAAGGGCTGCCTTGGAACCTGCAAGGATGTGGTGAGCAGTAACTAAGATGAGCAGAGGGCTGGGGGATATTTGGTTGAAAGGGCTAAATAAATACCACTAGCAAAGGAGAGTGTAGTAACTATTCATTCCCCCACTGAAAACATTGTTGTATAATAAAGGGTGATAATACGAATGTCTATTAAAGTGAGAGAGGCTTTCCAAAGCATATTCAATCCCCAAAATACCCATTTTGCTCATGAGTTAATTATTCATGCAAAACTTTTTTAGCATTCCTCACTTAGATCATTTATACGTTTTAAAGTTGTACCTAGATATTTTATATTTTTTATTGCTTCTGTATGAGGACACTTTTCTGTTATACATTCTAAACCTAAAATTGTCATTTTTATATTGTCAGCTTACTAAACTTTCATTATTCCAATATTTAAAAATTTTCAGGTTCTCTAGAAGAATAGTCAATCATTTGTAAATGACTGTATGTACATACAGTCTTAAGATGCTGAGTGGAAAAGTCTCCCACTAATACAAATAATATAATGCCATTTATTTAAAATTAAGAAACACTATGTGCTAACAACACTACATATTGTTTAAAGAAATGCATAAAATGATAAAAAACAAATTTAGAATAGTGGCTCTCTCTGGGGGAACATGATCATGGAATAGAACCCAAGGGATTTCTACTGAATTTTTAATGTTTTATTTCTTAAATTGGATAACAGGTACATGGACCTTTGTCATTATGCTTCATATCTTTATATATGTTAGAAATGTTGCATAATAAATAGAAATATGTAAATACTACTTAGAGCTTATTTTTGCATTATTGCCATTGTTTTTGTTTTTAAATATGAATGCATGAAAATTTTTATTAAATGCCCTTTTAATGAAAAGCATCTATGGAGATGACTAGTTTTTCTAAAATTTTGATATATCAATATAGCAAATTATGCTAAAAGATTCCTAATTGTTCTAGCACTGAATATGGAATAACTGGAATGTTTTATTATGTGGTATTCAATTTGCTAATATTTCACTTAGGATTTCTGCATTTATGAAAGTTAGAGTATCACAGAATTGTCTCCTGGGGGTAACCTAGGTTAGGTATTATTATTGGGAGCACGCTAGCTTTATAAAATGATTTGGTAAGCTTCTCGTTCTTTGCTAGGCTCTTAAAGTTGAAATAGCACAGAAATCATTTGTTCTTTGGAGATCTGAAAACTTTGATTAGTGAAATTTTCTGGCTCTTTTGCAAGTAGTAGCTTCACATTCCATCTGTCTTTACGAGTTTATTCAAGTTTCTTTCACCTGTATTTTAGATTTGCATAGAACATAGTCTCTCATATAAAATTTTAAGTGCAATAATTTTAAAATGTCATCTGTATCTATGCTGAGTGTCTTTTTCATTCCTAATTTTCTGTAGTTTTTGTTTCTTTCTTGGTTATCTTAACCAAATGTTTATTTCACTGCTCTTTTCAAAAAATCATCCCCAGATCTAAACATTGCAGTATTTTTCAACTTATCAACAATGTTTTATTTTAATGGATTTCTTTAAGGTTGATTTTCTTGTCTGTTCTAGTTTTTTAAGTTAATACATATGCACTGTTTCCTGTTGCAATTAATGAGACTAGTATTACTTGGCATTCTATGTCGGCTCCATCCCGTTCTCATTGCTATGCAGTGTTAGCATCATCACTACTTTCTAAGATTCCTTAGCCCAAGAGTGCGCTTATGTATTTATTCATTTCTTGTTTTACTATATGGCTACATGTAATTCTGCCAGCCACAGTAGGAACTGTCTACAATTTCCTATTAGACTTTGATATGATAAATGTTTTTCTAAATCTCCCATGCAGATTTAGACAGAAGATAGAAACTCTTTGTTTGCATAGATCAGTGTACGTGGATTAAATTAACGTTATCAATCATATTATTTCACTCCTTTTTATGATTTATCAAAGACTAAAAGCAATGTGTTAAGGTTTTATAAAGAATATGTTTTCACCCTTCTTATCTCTTACTTCAGTATTTTTAAATTATACATTTCAATATAATGATATTTAATGAAGGAAAGCTCAGGGCTATTCTTCATGGGGAACTGTGACATTTATCAAAAAGTAATGTTCTTCAGACTGCTTGATAGCTTTGTACTGAATGGTACTTTGTCTTCTATGACTATTGTAGTTAGTAGGTAATTAATATTATCTTATTTTGGTCTGAATTTACTACTACATCTTTGCCCCTTTATTTTTTTACCAGTAGTTTTATTACTTCATTGCTTTTCACCATTTTATTTGCTATGCATCTCCTGTGCATATTATTTTGATTACTTTATTTGCCTTTTGGAAAATTTCCTTGAATCAACCTTCAGAAAGGATATGTAGGTGACATATATTCTTTTTCAGTGGTTCAAGAATATTTAAAAGGGACTGTATAGAAGGCAAAGTTTGATATACTGTTATGTAACAAAAGCAAGGTACTAACCAATAGTTAAGGTATGATCTCATTGTGTGTGTGTGTATGTAACCACATGTATACAGATGCATGGTTACATTTGTATACACACTTCCATACCCACAGGTAAACATAATAGAAAAGAAGTGCATGATAAAATGTGAACTATTATATTGAGATGAGAGAATTACATACCTTTCTTCTTCTATTTGCTAATTTTTCTCTAATGGGCGTACATTAATGAAAAACTTAGGATTTTAAAAAAGAATTACCATCATAGGAAAAAGGTAACCTAGCAACAGCAAATGGGATTTCCAGTGTTTTCTGTTAGATGTAGAGATAGCCGGCCTTGGGAATCAGGGGCTCAGGGTCACGTATTAGCTCTGACACTCATACTCTATGGAACTAAGCAAGCTGACACTTTCTAAGATTCAGTTTCTTGCTACTGGAAATGAAGACAAAAATAACTGTAACTATTTTCTAGGATCATTAATTAGAGGGTAATATGATAAAAGAAAAGTGCTTCATAAAAGTTAAAGCACTGAGCAAATGTTAATGTCAATGTCAGTTGTTATAAATATTTTTAACCTTTTTTTTGTTTGTTTGTTTGTTTTTGCTTTTTAAGGCCTCAAATGCTCAAGAAAATACAAGGGCTTATGGTTTTTCATCAGTAGAAGTTTAGCATTTCAGGTTCTGTGATACTGGAAAGCATGAATCAGGTGGTTATCAATTAAAATTTTCTGGGAAAAGGCTATAATTATACCTGATTTTAAATCTGAGTAGTTGGGGGCTTTTAGGATCTTTACGTAGAAAGTTTAACATGGGCTGGGTGTGATGGCTCATGCCTGTAATCCCAGCACTTTGGAAGGCCAAGGCAGTGGATCACTTGAGGTCAGGAGTTTGAGACCAGCCTGGCCAACATGGTTAAACCCCGTCTCTATGAAAAAATAAAAAAATTAGCCGGGCGTGGTGGTGGGCGCCTGTAATCCCAGCTACTCAGGAGGCTAAGGCAGGAGAATTGCTTGAATCCGGGAGGTGGAGATTGCAGTGAGCCAAGATCATACCACTGCACTCCAACCTGGGCGACAGAGAGAGACCCTGTCTCAAAAAAAAAAAAAAAAAAAAAAAAAAAAGAGTTGAACATTAAGTTGCACGTTGCAGGCAGTGGTGCAAGCCTGTAGTCCCAGCTACTTGTGAGGCTGAGGCAGGAAGATCATTTTATCCCAGGAGTTTGAGTTCAGCCTGGGCAACAACAGCAAGACCACATCTCAAAAAAGAAAAAAAAAATTAGTTGCTGAATGTTAGCATGGATGTTAGTATGGGCCAAGCAATAAAGTGTAAATTATAAAAGTTGTTCATAGTCTTTGTTTTGTCATTTACTTTGAAAACATCAGAGCCACATTTGTAAAATGAGACTAATAATCTCCCCATTATCTATTTCACAAGGCTCTACTAGGTATGACAGCATGCAACAACAGATGCTCGGTAGCATTATAAAATGTAAGGGGCTGTATGAATGGAAGAGATAATTATTCCCAGTGGGTAACATGCTTAACTTCCCAAGAGAGTGCTTGACAAATTTTTCTCTTTCTTGAACCATTTTTCTCCTTCCTAGGAGAGTTCTGGTGAAATGATGATGTAACAGCAAGAAGCAAGTGTGTGTGTGTGTGTGTTGTGTGAGACAGAAAGAGAGACAAGAGGCACAGACAAACACTCCTTGGAGGTGAGAGAGCAGAGGTAGGCAATTAGAAAAAAAGGAAGAAAGTTCATGTGGATTTTTCAGGTTTAGTCCAAACTCTTGCTTCCTTTTCCAACATCCACATAAAGCACTGGTCATAAGTGCTTTTAAAACATTTTATTAAGAAGAATTGAGTATATAAAAGAACAGCTTTCCTGCAGAGGTACAAAACTACCTCTTAATGTAGGCTGACAAGTTAGAATGTTTCAACTGTAGCCATTTGATGACATAAGGGAGCAAAAGGCTGCTAGTGGGTTGGTCACTAATGCGCCAAGTTTCAGGTACCTTAAAGTGTTTAGCCTCCTGTGGAGTTGGCCTCCTATTTCCAGAGGCCCTTTAGTCATTTGGATTTCAACTCTAGTAAAAATGTCTGTACCACCTTCTGCTGTCAGAGAGTTAGGACCTGGAGTCCATCCACTGGGAATAAAAGCACTGGTTTGGGGGAGGATCCTTGGCTGCCACTTCATAAACAGACTTTTGCTGAGAATTTCTGATGCACTCTGTCCCTAGGCCCAGACTCATTGGTAATGCTAGGAATAAAACAGCAATTCTTTTTCTAAAACTATACTTACGACTAAGGCTGCCTCTTTATGTGCAGAAGGGTAGATAAGCAGGAGGCACTGTTGCTGCCCTTCATATTCATACCGACATAAAAATCTTCTTAAGCAAAGCATGAACCTCCGCTTTTAATATGTGTCCTTATATTCCTTCCATGACATTTATTTATTTCAGTATTTCCATAGCAACTACAGCCAAGAAATTGCCCCAGATTTAGAGGGTTTCTATAGTGTATCACATTACACTAAAGGGGGGAAAAAATCAATGATAAAAATGCTATTAATCAGATTAAGCACTTATATTAGTAAATAATTTCATGTATACAAAATATCACAACTGCTTATTCCTTATCTGTGAAGACATGGGAGAAATTAATATCTCCCTTTAGTAAATGAGGACACTGATACTCAGAAGCGAAATGATTTACCCAAGGTCACACCAGGAGAGCTAGAATTAGGATGAATACATTCTATTTATATCACTTACTAACAAAGTTTTAGTGATCTTTATTTTAATCTGTTTACGTATTCAAATCTATAAGAATAACCAAAACTAGGCTTTCAAGAGACATATCACCAAAGAAGAAAAGCGTCTCATTGATTTTGCTAATAATTACACAAACTTAAAATAACTAAGACATAATGTGCTTATTAAATTAGTTCAGAAAATATAAATAAACTTCTCCCATAGGGGATAGTTTGCATTTTAACATATAGTTTCATTATTGTTGATGGTTCTGTAAATTAGAAAAATATTTCTAAAGAAATCTAGCAAGGTAACGCAAAAGTCCTCCAGATTAAATTTGATTTGGTAATATAAATCGAAGAATTTATGCTAAGGATGTAATTCAAAATAAAAAATAAAATTTTTATTAACTATCTATAGGCATGTTATTTACAATTCTAAAAGACTGCAAAACACACAATACTTTTTGACTGGCAAATGGTTTTAAAATGAAGTGTGTAATCTAAATGTAAAACTAAACATATGAAAAGCTAAAAATGAATACTAACAATGCAAAACTATATGAATATTTGTATTATGTTAATAAAAAATAGAAAACAAAATATGTAAAATGATTAAAGAGAATTATAATGCTACACTGAATCAAACTGTTTAATCATAACTACTTAAGCACAAAGATTAAGAACAAACTCAATAAACCACAGGAAAATATTAAAAATCATTGAACCAAAGCTGCAGACATTACTGGTGCATTTTCCCTCAAAATCATGTAAATATTTAATTTTAATAGGATCTTAAGTTGATCAACAACCAATTTAGGCAGAAGTAAATTCAATTTACATTAGACTGGTCTCATTCCTGAACTCAGAGTATCAAACATGCTGGTCCTTATACAAAAATAATTAAGCCACTATCTTGAATATTCTCATTCCATCAATTAAAAAAAAAAAAAAAAAGACAGGCACACTGACTGATGGCCAAGGGCTAGGTTTGCTCTGGTTTGTATGGAATACCTTTTAGACATCAGTTTTCAACAGTGTAACCAAAGGCAATTTTGCTGGATCACACAGAATATGCTTCCTGTTCTAAGGCTTTTGGTTCCAAGAGAGACGCACAGTTCTAGGATTCTCCTTAATGCAAACTATCTTCAAAGCCAACTTGTTTTATTTCATTTGCCCAATTTCCTCAACCTCCTTACACTTCTAGTATGCAGCTTATTGGACATATAAAAGTTCAGAAGAAATTAAAGTTCTGATACATCCATCTGAGGGCTTGAGGGCTGTGCTGAACTCGAATCAATATTGGACAAGGGTCTTTGAGTAAAGCTTAACTGAATTCTGATAAGAATTAAATTACATTTTAGAGTCACCACGAATAGATCTCATTAAAGAAAAACCTTGATTAAATGTTCTTATGAGGGAAAGAAGTAAAAAAAAAAATGGTTAGAATTTCCATTATTTGAATTCACCCAGTTCTTCCAAGTATGTGATTAAATATCTCCCAGATAGTTTTCCTTGTTAAGCATAGTATAGTAACAACAAACCAAAGAAGAAGGGGCTGGCATCCTACAGAATCACAGAGACCCATCCTATGCCTGGAATGGAGATAGAAACTTGAGCCCACACACTATAGAAACCTATTATTTAGTCAGATTAGACCTTCTCCAGTTTTGTTACACACTCAGAAAAGCAAGCAAACATGAAAAATGGGAGGAGTATGTCTGAAAGGTTATAATAATTTCCTAAAGCCCAGTGAATTTCACTGCACATGTAAGGTTCCCACATTCAGAAATATTCAACAGTTCCAGAAACTTCATTAAAGTTAATCCCAGAATAACATTTATTCCACTACTTTTCCTGAAGAGGCCCAGTGTGCTTTACTAGGATTGTCTCATTTCTTCTTCATGGAAAATAACTGCCATCGTCCCCATTATATAGATGAGGCAACTGATACTTAGAAAGAGTAAATAATTTTCCCAAGGAGGGGAAGCACTAAGTGACGTAACCAAATTCAAATTCATGTTCTTCCCACCCTGTTACACTGTTTCCCAATACTGTCTATATAATTTCTAGCTAACAAGGGTTGAAACAAAACAACTGAAGAAGGCTGCCACAGTAGCATCATTAAAGTAGCAAAAATCAACTATGGAGTCAAAAAGGGATAAAAAATAGACACAGGAGCTATAAAAAAAACACAGCAGTATGTGTTTACTTGGTGTAAGGACAACCCTGGGTGCCTCTACACACCCTGCCAACATCACTACCTTAGGGCTCGTGGCAATAAATAATTTCATAAACGTGGTGCCAAGCCATTGTGAATGACACCCGGTTTAGTCTGTTTAAAAAGGCAAGGAATTATGTAATGCCTTTCTTTTTTCAATAAAGATTTCAAAGGGTGATATTTGAAATATTCTTGTATTCTAAAGAGGTAAACTTTTGTTTACTAGACTTTCGCTTATGCATAATTGCTCCTTCCAGATCAACAGTACATTACTTTGTTTATCTTTATGTTTAGGAAAATGAAAACCATGTAGCATCTGCAAAGAATCTAAGACTGTGGAGCGTGAATAACGGAATGCAGCCTTGGTTCTGACACTAATGATAGGTCATACGAAGTCGCTTTCCTCTTCTGTATGTCTTGGCATTCTCATTGCTAAAGAGAGTAATTACGCAAATGATTTTAAGATTTTTTTTCCAACTCTACCACTGTATGGCTCTACATGTGTTTAAGTTACCTTTGGAAAGAAATGATGTTACATGTATTAAGTTACCTTTGGAAAGAAAACGAAATAAAATTGAACCTAAGACAGATGCAAAGCCATATTTAATCCTACGAAGGCTTAATCTTGATGAACTTTCAGATCTGTGCTACAGACCCCAAGGTTACAATGGGTTAGAGCTGCCAAGTTATAGGAAAATACCAACCAGGCCAAAAACGTCTTCAATAAATGTGAACCTTGTAAAGCCAAGTATGACTCCCAATACCTTGGTAAAGAAACCAAGGTGTCTTTTATGTTGAAATCTCTGGGCACTGAGGGATAAACCATGACTGTTTTGTGGGTTTACATAATAAACAAACAAAAAACACTACTTTTCCCATCAACATGTGTTAAACAAAGATTAAAATCATGCTGAAGGATAGCAAAGAAATTTACATTAGATGAAAAAAGTCTGTGTTCATTCATCAAATTACTCTAACAGAGAATAGTTTAATAGGTAGATTAAGTAAGTAGCATTGTAAAACGCTAAGGTAACATGACTGAGAATTTTTTAGTTACCCAGGTATATTATTAAAATATAGTTTTTGTGTTCTGTAATAAAAGAAAACAATGATTAGCTCAGTCAGCATTACTGTTCATTTCTCTTTAAGGTGCTTTATAATAAACAGTTCCCCTGTTTGCATCATTAAAAACCTGTTGGATAAGAGGGGGAAGAAACATT